>NC_088375.1:37026363-37329393 GCF_037993035.2 Macaca fascicularis | reverse complement strand
CTTGCTTTGATGTCTTGAAAAGCCCATAAATTGGTGCTTATTTGGCAAATGGTCTCCTGCTTTTCCTCACTGAGGCTTATAAACTAAATTTGCCTTTGGCTAAGAGCAGTTACATGAACCAAAAAGAACATTTTAGACTTGGGAAGCAACAGGCTGAGTCACATTGCAAGGGGCAGAGTTGGCCAGGCCCCCAGGCAGTCACAGCCCTACTCCCTGTGTTCCTTCTAGGCCTAAGGACGCATCAACACAAAGCTCTGGGCAGTTCCTCCTGGTTCATCAGAGAGCACAGGAAATTTAAACCCATTTGCCTTTCCTGTCATAGAAGAAACAGCACATTGACTTTCAAACCCAATTGCATTTTGCTTATTTGTACTTAACAAATTTGGGCTTTGTCAGTATTAATGTCCCATTTCTTGGCACCCCCTTCCTTTATAACAGGGATTGCTTTTGTATTTGTTTCTTACAGGTGCTGATGAATGTGCCGTATTCAGATTAGTTGTCTGGTCATTACCAGAATAAAGAATAAATCTCCTCAATTTTTTTCAGTTGACTGATTCTTGATTAAACTTCCCAAAATAGCAGGTTTATAGAAATGGACATGTGGTGATTAATGGTGGGAAAGGAAACTGCCCTCATATGGCAGTAAGATGAGAAGCTAGAGAATCCTGTGAGGGTTGTCAGGTGGCATTTGTGGCCATCAGTGAAATGGTACAGGGCAGATCCTGCCTAGAATCTGTTGCAGCTCTTGGTAGCATTCTTCGAGTGCTGTTCCTACTTAACGAGGCTTTCCTGACTATGGGAGAAACATTGGGGTTGTAAGCAGATCCCTGGGAATTGCTGCTACCCCAGCATGTGCTGTTGTGAGTGTGTGTGTGTGTTTTGAGACAAGGTCTTGCTCTGTTGCCCAGGCTAGAGTACAGAGGCGTCATCTCCCCTCACTGCAGCCTCTGCCTCCCAGGCTCAGGCAATTCTCCTGTCTCAGCCTCCCAAGTAGCTGGGATTACAGACGCACACCACCGTGCTGCGCTAAATCTTTGTATTTTTAGTAGAGAAAGGGTTTCACCATGTTGTCCACCCTGGTCTCAAACCCCTGAGCTCATATGGATCTGCCTGCCTCGGCCTCCCAAAGTGCTGGGATTACAGGCGTGAACCACTGCGCCCCGCCTGTGAATGTGTTTTTTAAGTGTGGACATCCCTTACCTTGTGTGTTGGCAATGGGGGAGGTCGGGGTGTGTTCAGAGTTTCTCCCTTAAGATGTTGCCAAACCAGAATTACAGAGTAGAAGCACCTGAGTACCCATCTCAGCCCCTCACCCACCTTCTCCCAGCTTCCTGCCCCCCCACCCCCGTCCATACCCAACTAAAACCAAAGATCTTATTAACACATTGTATAGAATCGTTTTCTAACAAATCTGAATTGAGTTTTGAAAATCTGAAAGACTTGTTTTTGCAGTTTAGGAAAATAGGAACTTTGGGAGTTAGCATATCTTAACTTTAGCATATCTTAGCTTTCAGTGAAAGGAGCTAAAGTCAGGCGATAAGATGAGCCTGAAGGCAAAGAGCCTAGGATTTCCTAATACCATTCCACAAACATCAACAGGATCAGCAGCAACGAGATTTTCTTAATGCATAAACTCACCACTAGAGGGTATTACATACTAGTGTTCTGCTGTACACTAGAACAGACAGGCCTCAATACTAATAAGGGAGTGAGTGGCTCTCAATTATTTAGTTGCTGTAGGAATTGTGATTTTAAACAGGACACAATAAAAATGATTTCAAGTCTGAAGTTGCAGTTCGAGTCATAGAATGTTTGGTGCAGAAGCAGCTCCATCAAGCTAAACTGAGAAAATATCTTGCTATTGGTCCAAGGTATTATCTACTTTAAGAAAAGGAAATGAGTAGGCAGATCCTATTATGTATATGTTCAGGGCACTCATTACTGTGGAATCTGCCCACATGGCTTTAGGGCTCACAGAAGGCCCCCATACACACACTAAAAATGAGGCACTAGCCGGGTGTGGTGGCTCACGCCAGTAATCCCAGCACTTTGGGAGGCCGAGGTTTGTGGATCCTTTGAGTCCAGGAGTTTGACACCAGCCTGGCCAACATGGTAAAACCCTGTCTCTACAACAAATGCAAAAATTTTGCTGGATGTGGTGGCACATGCCTGTAAGTCCCAGCTACTCAGGAGGCTGAGGCGGGAGGATCACCCGACACTGGGAGGTAGAGGCTGCAGTGAGCCAGGATTGCACCACTGCACTCCAGCCTGGGTGACCAAGTGAGACCCTGTCTTTAAAAAAAAGGCCAGGCACGGTGGCTCACGCCTATAATCCCAGCGCTTTGGGAGGCCGATGCGGACTGATAACGAGGTCAGGAGTTCAAGACCAGCCTGGCCAACATGGTGAAACCCCCGTCTCTACTAAAAATACAAAAATTAGCCAGGCATGGTGGCGGTTGCCTGTAATCCCAGCTGCTCTGGAGGCTGAGGCAGGAGAATTGCTTCAACCCAGGAGGTGGAGGTTGCAGTGAGCTGAGATCACACGACTGCACCCCATCCTGGGCAACAGAGCAAGACTCCGTCTCAGGAAAAAAATAAAAAATAAAAGACACTTTGTCCTTTTGACCTATATCTGACACTTTCTAGGATCACTAATTCTTAAGTATACAAATCAATATTTAAGATAAACCATTAATTCAGTAACATGTTTTATTATCGTATTACCTGAGATGCCATTTGAAGCTCTCACTTGGAGTCGGCACACCTCTGTAACTTCAAACATATAACAATAATAGGTAAAATATTTCAAGGAAAATTTTAGAAGACAGAGGCAGGCTCAAAACAAGATGCATCTTTGAGGGTCAGAAACAGAATGAAAACTCCAAGTGGTGAGCAGGGCTGAAGGCGCAGGCCTGTTGGACCTTGCATTTGAAGTCAGGCAGGCTGCTGGGGGCTTGGAGTTCTCACGTGAGGCTCACCAGGTTATGTAAACAGATTGCTTGTTAGAAGCCTTGCAATATTGGTATTGTTATCTGCAAATATTCAGTAATTAATTTATTTCACACAGCCTTTAAAAAAACATCTTGTTTGAATGTCTTATATAAAGTATGCTACAAGTTAGTTTCATTTTTTTTTTTTTTTTTAAGAGATGACCTCTGTATTGTTCAGGCTGGACTTGAATTCCTGGGCTCAAGTGATCCTCCTGCCTCAGCGTCCTGAGTAGCTAGGACTACAGGAGCACAGCCCTCTGCCTAAGTTTTTTTTTTTTTTTTGAGACGGAGTCTCGCCCTGTTGCCCAACTAGAGTGCAGTGGTGCCATCTCTGCTCACTGCAACCTCCGCCTCCTGGGTTCAAGCGATTCTCCTGCCTCAGCCTCCCGAGTAGCTGGGACTACAAATGCATGACACCACGCCCGGCTAATTTTTTGTATTTTTAGTAGAGACGGGGTTTCACTGTGTTAACCAGGATGGTCTCAATTTCCTGACCTTGTGATGCACCCGTCTTGGCCTCCCAAAGTACTGGGATTACAGGCCTGGGGCTCTGCATCTGGACAAAGGTGACATTTTTAATACATCTTTACAAAATGTGAAGAATTCCTAATAGGACTTTTTGTTTAAATTTTTTTTTAAGACTCATAGCCTAAACAAAGTTAAATATAGTTTTTAAAGACTATTCTGTTAAGAGTACCCTAAATAATCATCTGAAGATGAGAATTATGTCTAATTTTTTATCTGCTTTGTATTATTTACATTTTAACGTATTAAAATGGCATTTGTTTGAAAAAGAATCTAATGTTTTTCTAAAGATATCTCAGTGTTAACGACTGTCAGTTTATTTCCCTATTTTCAGGTTCATAATAATTTTTGTACATAAACTTTCTTGATCATAAATTATTGCAGCATTTTATTCTTGCAGTAATAACTGTTTATTAAATTGAATGGTAGATTTTTATCTAATGCACACAAGGTGATTTCCACTTCAAGGTACATTATAGACTGCGTATATATATTTGAAAGTGAATATTCAAATTTAACAAATCAATGACATGCTTCATTTGAATTGCTATAACTGTTCAAACATAGTTTATTGAGAATCCATCTTTTCCTCACTAATTTGAAATGCCACTTTGTCACATACTGGATTCTGATATGTATTTGTGCTTATTTCTGAATTTTCTATGCTGATCCATTGACCTGGCTGTTAGACATAAGTACCACACAGTTTTAATTATTGTGGCTTTAATATCTGGCAGTGGCTCATTTATCTTATTTTTTTTCAGAATTTTTCTAGCATTATTACTTATTCTTTCAAATGAACTTTAAAATCACCTTGTCTAAAAAGTAAGTATTTTTCACAGGATTACATTAATTTTTCTAGTGATCTGGTTGGAAATTGGCATCTTTATGATAATAAGTCTGCATATCCAAGAAGCAAGCAAACTGTTCGGGGTATGATGTTACTATGGCTAGAAGCAGCTAGAAAGTGTCGTGTCTGAAATCTAAAAACCCACATCTGGTGAAGTTCTAAGTTTGTTTAAAACACCAATTCTAGGCCGGGTGCGGTGGCTCAAGCCTGTAATCCCAGTACTTTGGGAGGCCGAGGCGGGTGGATCACGAAGTCAGGAGATCGAGACCATCCTGGCTAACATGGTGAAACCCCGTCTCTACTAAAAATACAAAAAAACTAGCCGGGCGTGGTGGCGGGCGCCTGTAGTCCCAGCTACTCGGAGGCTGAGGCAGGAGAATGGCGTAAACCCGGGAGGCGGAGCTTGCAGTGAGCCGAGATCGCGCCACTGCACTCCAGCCTGGGTGACACAGCGAGACTCCGTCTCAAAAAAAAAAAAACAAAACAAAAAAAACACCAATTCTTTTTCATACTCAAATATGAAAGATGAGAATGGATTATCTCCTCTCCCCCTACTCCCTCCAGCACTGGGAGATTTCCTTCCATTTTCTGGAAACAAGGAATCTTTATTCATCTTTGGAACGACTCAATTCACTGAGGATCCTCACAGAGATAAACAGTGCCTGAGTTGCTTCCTAACTGCCACGGTTTTCTGTGATAGGAAACCCCTCTCTACTGGATTATCTTTAAAATGATGTTGAATAATAGAAGCTCTGTGAAAATATTCATTCCTAGAATAAGGATATAAACATCCTCATACCAAAGCCACTGGTGGTCCTTAGTTCTTCCCAAGTAATCCTAATTCTGTAATCCTTTTGTCTCCTGACTCTTTTGCTTTCTGTAATCTTGGGTATGAGGCTACACATTCAATTCACAAATATTTACTGAATACCCATCTGTGCTAACAACTGAGTTGAACATCAAATATCTTAATGACGGAGAAAAAAAACCTCGTATGGTTTGGGTGAATATTTCCTTCCACCCCAAGGTCTGTAACCTTTGACTAGGATCCTCCCTCTTCTATCTATGGGAAATAGGACTAAGAAGATATAGTTTGGCAGGATGTCCTTTTTTTGCTGACAATAGGGTATCCATAAGCAATATGCTGTCCAAAGTCTCAAAGTGGGTCAACATTTTGAGACTTAGTAGCAGCATGCTTCGAAGAGGATATGGGAGGAGAAACCAGCCCTGCATTAGAAATAATTAATCCACTAGCCCCTGTGGGTCATTGTCTGCTACTCGTTGCAGCAGATAATGATATTCCCAGCTGTGATTTGGGCTGGTTGTCCCCTGACAAGTTTTCATGCACAGAACCCAGGTCAAAACCCAGGTAGAAAGAAAATGCAAACATGCCTCTCATCTGAGGGGGTGACCCTTTCGGGCCCAATGGGGATGCAGCAGCAGCCTTGCAGAAAGGTCTTGAAGAGATGAAGAGCTGTAGTCTGATGGGGAGTATAAACTAGGTAAAGACTATGAGCAGGGTTTTTCTTTTTTCTTTCTTTCTTTTTTTTAGCAGAGTCTAGCTCCATCACCTGGGCTGGAGTGCCCTGGCATGGACACAGCTCACCGCAGCTTTGACCTCCCATGCTCAAGCGATCCTTCCACCAGTCTCTGGAATAGCTGGAACCACAGGCACGCACCACTGTGCCTGGCTAATATTAATTTTTTGCCTGTAATCCCAGCACTTTAGGAGGCCGAGGGAGTTTGAGACCAGTCTGGACAACACAGTGAAACCCCGTCTCTACTAAAAATACAAAAAATTAGCTGGGGGTGGTGGCGGGCACCTGTAATCCCAGCTACTCAGGAGGCTGAGGCAGGAGAATCACCTGAACTTAGGAGGTGGAGGTTGCAGTGAGCCGAGATCGCACCATTGCCTTCCAGCCTGGGCAACAAGAGTGAAACTCTGTCTCAAATTTTTTTTTTTTTTTTTGTAGAGACGCGGTTTCACTACGTTGCCCAGGCTGGAGCAGGTATTTTTCAGACAGCATTTAGTCCCCATCATTTTGCCTTACCTTACTTCCTGGTGGGCAGCATTGCATGTAAGTTTTTGTCACATAAAACAATAAAGACTAGAGAGATGGCTTGTTCTGGTGCATAGACAACCTTTTGCAGAGGAAAGATGAGAACCTGTAGATTTATGTGGTTTTGATTAACTCTCCATCCACCAGTCCCAGCTGGTAGCATCAATGAGCAGGAATTTTCAGTCATCTGGAGAAAACACACCATATTAAAAAGCAAACAAGTTTTATGGGGGGGAGGAGTTCACAGATGCATTTGGGAAAAATTAGCAAATGGCCCCTTGCTTACCATCTTCACTCTTTTCTTTTTCATCCCGAACATCAAAGTTATTCAGTGGTTTTGGGATCACATATTCCACTTAATGTTTAAAGCAGATGCCAATGGGAGAAGCAGAAACATCCCTGTGAGAAAAACCACAACTATGCATTGTTATGTGAAATTTGCTCTAGTTTCACATTCTTAAAATGTTAAAAACTGGAGTGAGAACTGGCTTATTTGCTGTGAGGTGATGCTGTAAAATGGCGGCAGCCCATTGAGCTGTGGCTATCTGGCAGGTGAAGGTAGTTTTGTTGAGTGGTGCCTGCTGGGTTGGATTCACCTGTAGCTGCCCCGCCAGGGGGTACCAGATTCCACCATCTCCTCATCCTCAACACTGCCTTGGGCTTACTGTGACCTGACCTCATGGCCACAACTCAGACGATGCTGTGACAGGGCTTTGGCTCTGTTAGCCATGTGGGGTACAGACAAAAGTGCCCCTGTGGCCAAGGCCTGCTACATTTATGCAGCTCCTGTAAACACACTTTCCTGAAGAATCACAAAGATGTAGGAAGTCCTGCATCTTCCATCTGCTTCTTTCCCATCCTGTAGCCACTCCTGAGTCTCCTGTTTTAGTCCCTGTGTGGTTCCAGTGTCTAAAAAATGAACACATGAGAGTTATAACCCCTTTTTAAGTATCTTCTGCCTACGTATCTTCCGTAGCTCAGTCCTTTTCTTCCCTTTTACAGCGAGGTAGCAGGCGCTTGAGTTCTCTGAGAGGAATGAGAAGGACAAATGCAAGCCCTTTCCCTTGAGCCTTTGCAGCTGGTTGACTCAATAATAGTTCCCGAGCACCCATAGGTCAGGCTCTGCCAGGGCTGGCTTTGCTCTGTAATGAACACCTTGCACTCCAGGATTGTTTGATTATCCTTCAAAACTGGACACACTCTTTCCTGTCAGATGGTTTCTGTGGTCATGCATTGCGGTGGGGGTGGATGTGATGACCTCTGACGATCCTTCTAGCCCTAGAACTCTGTAATTCTAATGGTCAGGCGCATGTCTTAGCATCTGTCTTCTTTCTCCCCTTGTTGCTTTCATTTACCACATTATTTCTGTCTACCTTCTCAAGACTGTAGCCTTTCACCTAGCACATCCTCTGCATATCTGCATCCATCTCTGGTTGAATTTCAGTCTGTAACCAGCAGACCAGTCTTATCTGGCCTTACTCTGTGGATAGCAGAATGTCCAGTTATTTTGCAGACACAGAGCGGAGAAGTTGCAACTTATGCAGCCAGGGCATGCACAGAAAAGAAAACTTCGACCTCAAATGACACCCGGAACCAAAGTCTCTCCCCAGCCATGGAACTAAAAGTTTGGGACATAGGTGGAACCTGAACACTGGAACATTTTCAAAAGTGGGTGGGTCAATTGTCTAGGAATTTCTGGTGATAAGACCCCTCCCCATGCCTTACCAAAAGTCGTCTCATTTGAAGTCCTTCCAATCAAATCCTGCCCTGCCAGCACTTTCACATACCAACCTGTCCTTCCTAACCCATAAAACTTGTCCCAAAACCCAGATTTGGGAGACAGATTTGAGTTTTGACTGCTGCCTCCTTAGCAGTTGACCTCAGAACAAAGTCTTTCTTTTCTTTTCTTTTCTTTTTTCTGAGATGGAGTCTCACTCTGTCACCCACCCTGGAGTGCAGTGGCACAATCTCGGCTCACTGCAACCTCCACTTCCTGGGTTCAAGTGATTCTCCTGCCTTAGCCTCCTGAGTAGCTGGGATGACAGGCGCCCGCCACCACGCCCAGCTAATTTTTTGTATTTTTAGTAGAGACAGAGTTTCACTATGTTGGCCAGTCTGGTCTCGAACTCCTGACCTCATGATCCACCCACCTCGGCCTCCCAAAGTGCTGGGATTACAGGCGTGAGCCACTGCGCCTGGCCAGCCTTTCTTTTCTCAAAGCCCAGTGCCATAGTATTGGCTTCTCTGTGTGTTGGGCAGCAAGGCCATTGCTTGGTGGCAAGTCTGTCTTCACTGTCTACAAAATGCTTTGATTGATAGCTCTCTGCCCCTCCTCTAGTGATCTAGATCCATCTGTGATAATTTCACTCTTTTCCTGAGGACAAAGTCTGGTGGAAAAGAAACACTGAGGCTAGCATCAGCTTCCTAAAGTAATGATTCCACATTTGGCAGACAGAGGGACCCACCCAGTTTCTGATTATGGCCAATCTTTGAACACTTGACTCCACTTCCTACCTGCAGTCTCCACTGTGTTTATTTTAGTCTCAAGCAAGGCAATACCTGGGAAGGTTTATACCTCACCTGTGAAAATACGTGTTAATTTTCCACCCTGGAGTTTAATAAGCTCCTTGAGGGCTGGGGTGGTATTTTCATTTTTATTTCTCTAACACCTAGCACAAACGTTTGGTGCCTAGTTTAGGTCCTCAACAAATGTTAGTTGAATAAACAGTTTTCTCTCTGTTAACTCTCCTCTGTAATGGCAATTTTTTCAAAATCCAGGCACGGATGGGCCTTACTGCACATTTCAGTGTAGGAGCCCGTCGGTTCACCATTAGAATAATGGATCTCAGGGGTCAAAGTTGTGGACGCAATTGTAGAGGAAACCTGTGGGCTCACCAAGAGAATGATGGTTTCTGGCCCCTTTCTACGTGACTTCATGCAACACGGAGACTCCTGAAAGTTGCTGATGAGTTGGATTTCTGAAAATCAAGTTGTTTTGTCTTTATTGAAATGTCCTAGCTTCATTTGACTGGACTTGGGTTACCAATATGTTTCTTACACTTTGGCTTTGGGTTTCTTTGCGTAGAGGCCTGTAAGTCAAGAAAGTCTAGGAAAAAAGGGGGGAGGGCATGAAATATTAACATGGAATGACTGGAAGGGTCATTTTGCAGATGGGAAAACCAAGGGGCTAAGTGACTGCCTAAGGCTATAGGTTATAGTGCAGACCTGAGCCCAGAACCTAGATCCAGGGCCCGAGGCCACTGGTCTTTCCACTGTGGGGAAATCTTAGTGAGCCAGGGAAGTACAGTATTTACAAGAACCTACCATCGAACTCTCTGGGGGTGTGGAAAATGGCTGTTTGCCTCCATTTGAGGCTTTCTCAGCATTCTTGTTTTACAGAGTACACCTCCCCATCTCCCTCCTTGGAGGTGCGTATTGTCTACGGCACCCATAACTGCAGGACTGGCAGCCTGGGAAGGGCCATGGCGGGGGCTGGCGGAGGCCCTCACTCTGGCGCTCCCGTGCACCTCCCACCCACATGATACAGAGGCCCGTTGTGCTCTCAATGGACCTGCCTGGCTCAATCCTTCTCTGCCTGCAGCTTCCTGGTGTCCCAGGATTCAAACTGTGCCCTGTGCCCCCGCCAGTCCAAGTACTATCAGGTATGTCAGCCACAGGGAAAGGCCATTTCCAGGTTTCCAGTTGGGCCTGAGGGGCTTTGTGGAGTCAGTAGCAGAGGAGGCAGGGCGAGCAGAGCCGCTGGGCAGGCACAGCTCAGGAGCAGGGCCTGATGCGCAGCTGGAAGAAGAGGGATTGGCCCTGGAGTCTCCACTGGCTAGGCTAGGAATGGTTCTAGACACTGGTCCCAGGTTGGACGATGCGTGTTGGTTCCCCATGCTCCTGTGCAAGGGGCAGAGCTACAGTTGCTACTGATGTACCAAGAGGCTGACTGTCCTCAGTGTGCCCACTCCAGGAGAGAACCATGGCCTTATGTGCTTGCAGCCCTGCCTGGCCACTCAGAGTGCTTTACGTTGCAGCAGTGCTCTTGGTTTCATGCCACTGCCTTTGGGAGACAGCAGTGTCCATGGATACCTCTCTGGACCTGGATACCCAGGTGAGTCAGCAGCTCCTGAAAAATCTGCACCTGAAAAAGTCCAAGTCCTGACCTCCAGACTGCTGCCAATGGCTCTAGAATCCTACCTTTCACAGCTGGACATGGAAGCAAGAAGGGTGATGGAACCATATTGGGTAAGTTGGCTTTGGGGAGCTCCAGTCTGGAAGAATCTATAAATGACCAGCTAATTTTGTTAGGTTGGTCCTGATTGCTGTGTAAATCGCAAAAGGGAAGAAGCTCAGAGAAGCAGGGAGAAAGAAACTGAAAACTCAGATGCTACCAAAGAAGTGTGGCTTTAGTTGTTCAATACTTTGTGCTCCAGATCATGAAGCTGATGAGGAAAGCCCTGGCAGGTCTCCGAGTGCTCTGAGGTACAGCTCTGAGCAGACGCCCCTGCTCCAAGTCCTCAGAATTACCTCGTTTGTTGCAAATGGCCGGACTGTGAAATCATTTTCCCCAGGAGTTCAAACTGCAATCTTACTAACCTCTACGGTCATCATGTGCTTCGGTGTAAATGAAGCCCCAGTATTTCATCCTCTTAAACCTTGTAACCTAACAGGATGTGGAGGAATTGAACTCTGGGACACTGTTGGTGGGATTGCAAAATGGTGCAGATGCTGTGGCAAACGGGATGGTGGTTCCTCAAAAAATTGCAAATAGTATAACCACATGATCCAGTAACTCTACTTCCAGGGACAGAAATAGAATTCCCAAAAGAATGGAAAGCATGGTCTCAACAATGTATTTCTTTTCTTTTTTCTTTTTTTGAGATGGAGTTTCGCTTTTGGAAACTCGTTGCTGGAGTGCAATGGTGTGATCTCGGCTCACTGCGACCTCTGTCTCCTGGGTTCAAGTGATTCTCCCGCTTCAGCCTCCTGAGCAGCTGGGATTACAGGTGCCCACCACCACGCCCGGCTAGTTTTTGTATTTTTAGTAGAGATGGGGTTTCACCATGTTGGCCAGGCTGGTCTCGAACTTCTGACTTCAGGTGATCTGCCTGCCTCAGCCTCCCAAAGTGCTGAGATTACAGGCATGAGCCCCCGTGCCTGGCTCTCAATGATGTATTTTACACCCATGTTCATAGCAGTGCTATTCACAGTAACTAAAACGTGGAAACAACCCATTTACCCACCCACAGATGAATGGATAAGTAAAATATAGCATAATGCAGTGGCATATTATTCAGCCTTAAAAGGAAGGAAATTCTGACCTGCCACATGAGATGAGGACATCATGCTGAGTGAAATAAGCCATTCACAAAAAGACAAATACTGTATGGTTCCACTTACGTGAGGTACTTAGAGGATGGCAAAATTATAAAGGCAGAAAGTTAGAATGGTGGTTGCCTGGGGCTGGGGGTCGAGGGAATGGGGAGCTTTTGTTTTATGGGTACAGAGTTTCAATTTTGCAAGATGAAGAGTCGTGGCAGTGGTTGGTGGTGATGGTGGCACATTATGAATGTGCTTGATACCACTGAACTGCTGCCCACTTAGTGGTGGAGGTGATAAGCTTTATATGTGTATTTCACCACAATAAAAGACTTTGAAAGAAAAAAACCCTCCAGCCTATGAAAGACAGGAGTGCATCTGGTTCCTTCAGTCGGCTTTGGCTGGCTGCAAAGCGTGTGCAAGGCCCTGTGCCGGGTGCTGGGGCCAGTGCAGTGGGGAACGCAGCCTGGAGGAACAATCCGTCTGCCAGGGAAAATAAAGGGCGTGCCGGATACCAGCAATCCAGCAACACGCGGGGAGGTGGAGAGAGGTTTTGCTTATCCAGAAAAGGGAGTGATGGCTTCCAGGGGCCTCAGGGGAATAAATCATAGAATCCTGGACAAGATTTGAAGGACAGGTAGGATTTGGGAGGGTGGAGAAGGGTGCATGGGGTCAGAATTGTAACTGAAAACTCATTCCAGGTAGATGGAGAAACTTTCTAGAGTTGTTGTTTTTGAACTATTTGGGGGAGGGGCACAGACCCTTTTTGCATACCTGATATGCTCACATTTCTATTGAATCCCAGCGGGTTCCTAGATCTCAGGATCATTTAAATGGATCCATTTGGGTGGGGTTCGGGGCGGAGGTCTGGCGATGTCAGGAGTGTGTGCCTGGTTTGTTCCCTCACCCCTACTCCCTGTGGTCAGGGCTCCACTTGCTGGGACATTCTGGGACCATGAGATGGCCCAGTGCAGCAAGGTCTGGAGAGGAGAAGGCTGTGGGGTCTGCCCCAGTGGACAGCTTCTGCCCGGGGACCTGTGAGTGGTCTGCCCCGAAGCTTCTGCCACCTGTCTCCTCGGCTGGCACAGCCCAGGACCTCAGTGTGCTCACAGCCTGGGAGGAAGGAGGTCAGGCCAGGCTGCATGAGGCTGAGCCGCCCACCTCACCACTGTCTCCGCCGGAGCCCTGCGCCCTCCCGCTCCCAGGTGTCTCACTGCCTTCTCTCCACTTCAGTCTCCTCTAGCCCTGCTTCGCTCAAGTCTCTCCACTGTCTAAAATCTGCTGCTTACGCAAGCCTCCTCAGCATGTCCCCTGGACAGGCTGTGAAGCTGCATTCCAATCCCTTTATATTTGGAGTTTCTTGAAGTCAGTGTTTGCTTAGGAGATTTCATCCTGGGGGAACAGGAATGATGACCCCTCATCATCCTGCCTACCTACAGATTTACTGAGCCCCATCCTTCCAACAGGATGAACCTACCTCCAAGCCTTGCTTACATACAAAAATCAAACATATCTGTTAAAAATAATTCAAACATGAATGGTTCCAGAGTTTCTGCTTAGAGTGATGAAAAATCTTTGGAGGCCGGGTTCGGTGGCTCACGCTTGTAATCCCAGGACTTTAGGAGGCCAAGGCAGGGAGATTGTTTGAGCTCAGAAGTTCGAGACCACCCTGGGCAACATGGTGAAACCCCAACTGTACAAAAAAAAATACAAAAATTAGCCAGTTGTGGTGGTGCGTGCCTATAGTCCCAGCTACTTGGGAGGCTGAGGTGGGTGGATCACTTGAGCCTGGAAGGCAGAGGTTACAATGAGCTGAGATTGCACCACTGCACTCCAGCCTTAGTGACAAAGCCAGACCCTATATGCTGTCTCAAATAAAACAAAGAAGAAAAAGAAAAATCTTTGGAAACATAATGGTAATGGTTGCACAATACTGTGAATATTAATTAATTAAATTTATTTATTTTGAGATGGAGTCTCACTCTGTCGCCCAGGCTGGAGTACAGTGGTGCAATCTCGGCTCACTGCAACCTCTGCCTCCTGGCTTCAAGCGATTCTTCTGCCTCAGCCTCCCGGGTGGCTGGGATTACAGGCGTGCACCACCACACCCAGCTAATTTTTGTATTTTTAGTAGAGGCAGGGTTTCACCATATTGGCTAGGCTGGTCTCTATCTACTGACCTCGTGATCCGCCCACCTCTGCCTCCCAAAGTACTGAGATTACAGACATGAGCCACCACACCCGGCCTTTTATTTTTATTTTTGAGAGACAGAGTCTCCCTCTGGCACCCAGTCTGGACTGTAGTGGTACAGTCACAGCTCACTGCAGCCTCAAACTCCTGGGCTCGAGTGATCCTCTCACCTCAGCCTTTCAAAGAGCTGGTACCACAGGCATGTGCCACTACGCCTGGCTACTTTTTCCCATTTTTCATAGAGACAGGGTCTTGCTATGTTGCCCAGGCTGGTCTAGAGCTCCTGGGCTCAAGTGATCCTCCCATCTTGGCCTCCCGAAGTGCTGGGATTACAAGCATGAACCACCACACTGGACCAGCACTGTGAATATTTATTAATACCACTGAATTGTATACTGAATTTAAAAATGTTAAAATCACAAATTTTATATTATATAGTATATATTTATTTTTACTGCAATGAAAACAGATACATATATTTTTTGATGGAGTTATGCTCATTGCCCAGACTGGAGTGTAATGACACCATCTTGGCTCACTGCAACCTCCGCCTCCCGGGTTCAAGCAATTCTCCTGTCTCAGCCTCCCAAGTAGCTGGGATTACAGGCATGCACTACCACACTCAGCTAATTTTTGTATTTTTAGTAGAGATGAGGTTTCACCACGTTTGTCAGGCTGGTCTTGGACTCCTGACCTCAGCTGATCCACCTGCCTTGGCCTCCCAAAGTGCTGGGATTACAGGCGTGAGCCACCGCTTCTGGCCAACAAAAATATTTTTTAAAAATTCATGGGCCAGGCGCAGTGGCTCACGCCTGTAATCCCAGCACTTTGGGCAGATCATGAAGTCAGGAGTTCTAGACCAGCCTGGCCAACATGGTGAAACTAAAAATACAAAAATACAAAAATTGTCTGTACTAAAATTACAAAAATTGGCCGGGCGTGGTGGTGCACACCTGTAATCCCAGCTCCTCAGGAGGCTGAGGCAGGAGAATTGCTTGAACCTGGGAGGCAGAGGTTGCAGTGAGCCGAGATCGTGCTACTGCACTCCAGCCTGGGTGACAGAGTGAGATTCCATCTCAAAAAAATAAACAACAACAACAACAACAACAAAAATTCATACAATGTGAATGAACCTGTGCCAGCTGACACTGTTTTTCACTCTAGCCTTCTGCCCTTTACCTTGTGGGGAGAAAATTGTTCGGCAGTTGGAGCATAACAGGCCCTTTGCCTGTTGAAAGCCCCCAGAGAGGCTCAAAGGGAGCCAAGTCCCTGTTCCAGAGCAGGAAGGCATGGCGTGTCCTTTCCTAAGACATGCAGGATGTGCTGCAGGCCGCTCTCCACTAACAAGACATCCCTCAGGGCTCTTTCGGAGACTGAGGCAGGAGGATCACGAGGTCAAGAGTTCAAGACCAGCCTGGCCAAGAGACCACCCTGGCCAGTATGGTGAAACCCCGTCTCTACTAAAAATACAAAAATTAGTTGGGTGTGGTGGCGGGCACCTATGATCCCAGCTACTTGGGAGGCCTAGGCAGGGGAATTGCTTGAACCCAGGAGGTGGAGGTTGCAGTGAGCTGAAGATCGTGCCATTGCACTTCAGCCTGGGTGACAGAGCAAGACTCCAACTCAAAAAAAAAAAAAAAGAAAAGAAAAAAAAAAGAAAAGTTTCTTTAGGACATTGGTCCTCCATCTTCTCAGTTGGAAGCTCCCGGAAATAAAGTCATCTTCCTTACCCCAGCACCTTCTCTCAACTTATTGGCTGTCATGTTGTGAGTGGTAGAGTTTGGACTTGGCTGTACTGCTAATGATAGTGCCTACCACATGTGCCATTATCATTAATGTGAGGCATCACATTGGGACCAGAATGCCCACTGTATCCATTAAAATTAAGTGAGGTGTCAGCTCACCTAATTTTTTTTTTTTTTGAGATGGTATTTCACTATGTAGCCCAAGCTGGAGTGCAGTGGTGCAATCTTGGCTCACTGCAACCTCTGCCTCTGGAACTCAAATGATTCTCAGTGCCTTAGCTTCCCAAGTAGCAGGGACTACAGGTGCCTGCCACTTCGTCTGGCTAATTTTTTGTATTTTAGTAGAGGCAGGATTTGACCATGTTGCCCAGGGTGGTCTCGAACTTCTGAGTTCAGGCGATCTGCCCGCCTCTGCCTCCCAAAGTACTGGGATTACAGGAGTGAGCCACCGTACCCAGCCAGCTCACTTAATTTTAATGGAATACCGTGGGCATTATGATCCCAACTTTACAAGTGAGAAAACTGAGACACAGAGAGGTCCCCAAAGTTGCCTAAAGTCACACAGTAAGTGGTAGAGCCAGGATTCCAGCTGAAGTCGCCTTCCACATCCCACCTTCTAACCGCTGCCACTAGACTGCTGTGTCTGCTGGGGTGTTAGGTCACAGGAGAAAAGAGAGAACGGCTTTGTGACCCAGGAGCTCCTCCTTCATCTCCTCCTGCCATCCGCAGCACGGGCCAGCTGCGTGAGGGGTGCTGTGTGCTGGGCTGGAGGATGCAGCCATGTGCAGCTCCTCCTGAGGCACGCTGTGAAGGTGCAAGCGGTGTGTTCTGACAGGTTGTGGACTACGTGGTTCTCCACCCAGTGAGCTGACGGCAACGAAGGAAGGATGGCCGTTGGGAGGGGGAGCTGGTGGAGAGAGGGGCCAGCTGGGGAGGAGGGCGGAGGAGTAGCTTGAGTCAGACTGAGGAGCGCAGGGGAGGTGCTGGCTGTCCTTGTCACTCTTCCTTAGGAAATGCCTCTGTCAATGCCTGGGGTTCAAGGAGTGTGGGCCGTTTTCTTTCTGAGTTCTGAGCAAATCAAGCTGGGGCATTCTGGGGTATGCTGCCCTATCCCAGGAGTCTCAGCCTTAGGTAGTCTGGCAATCTTCTCCTATAAATAATCAATAGACCCTGAACAGCACTTGTAAACTTGAGCGTAGAAAACTGGGTGAGACGTTTTTATGGTGAAAGAAGCTTCTCCTTGAAGTCCCCCCAGAAGCCTCAGGGGCAGAGTGCCAGGGACAGGTTTTGGGGATGTGGGCTGGATAATGCCATCATGGGGCTGCTGGAATCTGGGGTGCCAGAGCTGCTGGTTGGAAAGCCCCCGGGTATGAGGGCAATGTGCCACTTTGACGAGGGCCTCTGCCTCCCACTTTTTTGGGCCTGAACAGTGCAGAGGATGAAAATTTCTCACCCAGCTTTCTATGTTCAAGTTTACAAGTGCTGCTCGGGGACCACTGATTATTTCCAGGGGAAGATCAGCAAACCACCCAAGGCCGAGACTCCTGGGATAGCGCAGCGCGCCCCGGAGTCCCCCAGCTCGATTTGCTGATAGCTCAGAAAGAAAACAGCCCACACTCCTTGAACTTCAGGCACTGACGGAGGCATTTTCCAAAGAACAGTGACAAGGACGGCCAGCACCTCCCTTGCATTCCTCAGTCTGACTCAAGCTGCTCTCCACCCTCCTCCCCAGCTGGAGCTGAGGCTGAGGGCAGTTGAGGGCCACCAGGGAGAAGAGCTGGGTCAGGGCTGTGACCCGCCAGCAAGCATGAGGCCAAGCAGATGTGCTGGGTGAGAGGCTGGAGTCCAGGTGGGAGCGGGCTGCCCTGCGGCGGCAAAGGACATGGCTGGAGGTTGGGATGGGTGCGAGGTCGAGTGTGCCTCAGGGTCCGGTTTCTGTTCCCATAGGACAGCTGTGGTGACAGAGCTGTGGCCAACTGCTCCCTGGGCTGAGGGTGAAGGAAGCTGTGCTCCCACTGGTGCTAGGGAAGGCTGCTGCAGGGCTGGAGGCCTGGGTGCTGGACTGCTGGGGAAGGCTGCCTGCTGCACCCCCAAGCTGCAGTCAGGGCTCGCCCTGAGGCCCTGAGGTGGGGAGAAAGCAGCTCTCTCATACACAGCCATGTGCACATGCGCGCGCGCGCGCACACACACACACACACACACACACACACACACACACAAGACGCTCTCACTTCATCCCCGAATTCTCCCTTCCACACACAAAGCTAGTTTTCAGTTCTCCAGTCCCCCTCCATCCCTCTCCGCTTCTGTAGTCTCTGCTGGGCTGCACTGGGGATCTGGTCCCAATTCCCCCCTTCCCTTGCTGCCCCTGTAACAAAGGGCTGCCCACGTGACATGATCTCCTGAGGCTTCAGAGAAGTGATTTTACCCCGAGCTACACAGGCGGGAAGACCACCAGCCTGGAAGGTGTGTGGTGGGTTGGGAAGACGGGAAGGGCAGGAGCAGGGGCCGAGGCCTGGGTTGCCCCCCAGGGAAACTCACTATCCTCAGCAGGGCCCTTCAGCCACTTTCCCAACAAGCAGCAAATCTCCGCCGATTGAACTCTGACCGAGGCAATGGGGGCCCGCCAGGCAACAAGGTGGAGGTTTGCTAGCGTGGGAGCAGGGACAGCGTTGAACACAGACGCTCTGGGTGTTGAAGAGGAGGCTTCACCCTTAAATCCACACCAACTGCTCCCTTCACTTCCCCCGGTGAAGAACGAAGGACCCTGTGGGATTTCTACTTCGAATCTCTCATTTATTCCGACATTCACTCGGTTGCGACTCCAAGTTATCAAAGATGCAAGACAAGAAGTCTATAGCAGGAGTGGTGAAGTGGAGGTGGAGAAAGACTGCGGAGAGGGCTGTGTTCCTGGCCCCTCCTTCTCTTCCAATTTAGGGCACCGTTTGAAAAGAGTACAAATAGTGTCCCTTAGCACAGACTAGACAGCAGAAAAGGACAGTGCAGTTGAGTGGGGGAGCTCCCTTTTCCACAGGGTGGGGCCCTGCAGCTGCAGTGGGCAGGCAGGCAATCTCCAGCCTGGGGTTGGAGACCGTGCCCTGAGCAGCGTGGGCTATGTGGGGAAGAGCTGGGGCCCACTGTCTCTCCAATGCCCCAAACCCAGATTGTGATTTGTGGGGCTGGCAGGGCTTAGCTAGGAAAGCGGCAGGAGGGAGGGGATTGCACAGGACGCTTGCACTCAGGGACCCCATCGATCAGGGGCAAGAAGCGGGTGATGGTTAATTGGGTCTTGATTTTTACGAAGGCAGGATGTAGGAATGATGTCATTTCTGGCGACGAGGACGTGGCTGCTGTGGTTGATTGGCTGTGGAATTCCAGGGGAGCAAGGCACTAGGAAGTGGGGAACGCTGCCAGGCCCAGCAGCTCATCAGGAGCTTGCACTTGGCCCAGTTAGGGCTGGCTGTGGGATGGGCGTGCTGAAACTGCTGCCGTAAGCTGCCCCTCTGCGCCAGGAGACAGACCCCATTACCCCACCTACAGCTGCTTCCTGGTACAAGAGAAGTTACCATTTGAAGTGACTCCATAGGAGAGTCTGACAAACATGCTTGCTTTTCACTGACAATTAAAATTGTTTTGCTGCTAATCTTGTTTTATGGTGGTCTTTCACCCATCAGCAAGCATCCCTGCACACAAGATCGGAGAGTTGGGTAAATACATCCAGGCCCTGCCAGGATTAGGGCAAGAGGGAGTGGTCTGGGCCGGCAGATCTTTTTCGGAAATTCTCACTTCTTGGAGCACTAAAGGGTTCTTAGTCTATCTGGGCAAGCCTCATTTCCCTGGAATAAATGGAATCTCAAGAGACTAGTGACTGGTCCTAGAGCTAATGAGTGACCAAAGTGTGACCAGAGCCCAGGTCTGTTTCTCAACCCAGGGCACTCTGATTCTAGATTGAGATGTGAGGTGACAGGTGCCTTAATAGTGGCGCAAAAGATGTGCATTCCCCTCCTCCTCCCTGCCCGCTCCCTGCTCCCTCAGCGGCACCCTGACCTTCGTCAGATGCAGAATCAAGATTTCAGCAGGGGGGCCAGCCCTTTCCCTGCCCCACCCTCCTTGAATTCAGTGACTCAGGAGTGGGAGGGGGTTAGCTATGCCCTTAGAAGGGGGCCAGCTTCTGCAGAGGCCACTGGAAAACTCATCAAGATACTCACAAAGCATAAAGCCACTGCCACATTCTAAGTGGGAAGTCGGAATTGGAAATGAGGCTGGTGTGAGACACAATAAAAGGCTCATTGCCAGGAGACTGGGGAGTAGGGCGGCCAAGGGAGGGCGGCGAGCGTGGAATCCCTAAGTCACGTCCCTCCCATCCTCAAGACTGGACTGTTGCTCTGGTGGGTTGAAGATCCTGCTCAACGGCATCACGGGTGGATGCTCACGTAGAATGCCGGGCTCTGGCAGAGTTAACGTGGTTTCAGCCGCTGCAGCATCGCCCCACGGAGACTGGCTGCAATGGGGATTGGCCACGTTAACCAGCTTTCGTTCAAGCTGTTTGGGTATTAGACTTTTCCTTCTCGATGGTACATGGGAGACCTTTCCTTTCTGCAGCTCCTGAAGGTACAAAGCCCCTGGGGCCTACCCGTGGTGACTGGTGTATGTGTGTGTGTGTGTACACCTGGGAACGGGCATGCACACACCCTCACAGGACTGCGTCCACGCAAGCTGCTCGGCGTGGTGGGCTGGGCCGAGAGACAGTCAGCTGGTCTCTTTGCTAAGCTACTAGAAGTCGGCTAACAAAAATGAAAAAGCTTCTCCAGCAGGGGGCGCTGGTTCCTAAGGCAGAGAAAGGATTTCGGGGAACACGGTTAGACAGTCACTTTCTGGTGCAGTCCCCACAGGCAACCTTAGGTTTTAAAGTCAACTTGACGTGTTCCACGAGGAAGGGGGCGGGTGAGATGTGATACGTTCAGGAATCAACGTCCCTACGGGAGCAGCTACAGTGACAGCAGTACTTATGGTAACCAACTTACAAAACTTGGTTGTGAACTAGCTGTTGAATTCATCTCAGCAAGCTCCCCCTGAAGCAGTGCTGTTGACGCTCCGCCCCTCGCTTCTCCAGTGCTGGAATTGCAGCTCTCACTTCTCCCTTGCCCTCTGTCCGCTTCTCCTAGGCACGAATGCTTCATCTCCCGTGGACCCTGGAGGGCTCCAGAGCCTTTGCTGAGCTTTCCCCCATGCTCCTTTTTGCAGTTCAGCAAATTCAGGGGACTGGGGCACACTGCAAGGGGTTGTGGTGGTGCTGGGGCTGCCAGAGGAGTGTCCCAACCAAGAAACTGGCGAAGCTGCAGACTTGACCTAGCAGTGCCCCACCTCTGGGCCACAGAGTTGGAGCCAGGCCCTGTCCTGGTTCTCAATGCACTCAAAAGCTTAAATCCTAGCAAACCCTCCACTGCGGAGCGAGAAAAGCCAAAGACACAGAGACAGCCCCTGTGGGGCTGCTGGAGGGTCATCCACTGCCATGGCCCCCGCCAGGGCAGCAGTGTGGGTGTGTGTGGGGTCAGGGGTGGAAGGGTTTACACGTCTGTACTAATAGCCCTTGGATTGGTGAAGGCCTCACGCCCAGAGCCTGGCCAGGTCACCGGGTAACTCTGGGGTGCTGCCAATTTGAGGGATGGGGGTCCCCCCTCTTTGTAGCATGTGGGAGCAAAGGAGAGCCTCTCGCCTCCACCCCCATTGGGCACCATGTCAGCCGTCCGTATGTAAAACGGGGAGCTGTACGGGGAGCAGGTAGTGCAGTGGCTCGCGGCCACCCCGCAGGGCTGGCTGCAGGGCTCGCTGGTGAGAGGTGCCAGGCTGCCTCTGCCGTCCAGGGCCTGGGAGCTGCAGGCATTGCAGCTGGGGCCTCTGGGATGCGTGGGAAGGTCGTGCTCGCGCTCCTCCTCCTCGTCTGCATCCTCGGTTCCGCTCTTCTTGCAGCAGTAATACTGTGCGGAAGGGGAGAGGGATGCCTGAGAGGATGAATGCTTCCCCGACCCCACGCATTTTTTAGTGTGCACAGGTGCCCCTGCCCCCTGCTCCATGGAGAACCTAGTGCCAGGCACTGAACCCCAAGGGCTTGCTCCACACGTTTCTATTCCCGGCTTTGCAAGGCCAGTGTTGCTTTCCCTTTCCCCTCCCACCACTCCTCGCAGTAACTCCAGGCTGTGGTTGAGTTGGGCAGGGACACACACATATTGAGGACAGGGCTGGGGCTGCTGGCGGCAGCTTTCAGAGCCTCCCCAGAATGGTGCTCTTCCCGCGCCCCTGAAATCTCAGAGGTACAGGAGACACAACCCCATGAGCCCGTATCTCCCCAGCACACTTTCTGTGTGCTCTGAGCGGGCAGGCTGGGGGGTGCTTAGCTTCCTTCTGACCAGCCCCAACTCCCAGCCTCCTTGACTTACGCCTGCCATATTCCATGGCTTTGGGCTCTGTGGGCCCTGAAGTCAGCCTCCAGTTTCTGCCCCCAAAATTTTTTAATTTTGAGGTTTGCTGGTGGCCTAGCAGCCTCTGGCTACGGGTCCCGGGGACTGACCTGGAGCCTGCAGTAGCACAGGACGGCAATGATGCAGAGGAGGATCACCGTAGCTAGGATTCCGCCAGTGATCACAACCGTTCCCGCTGTCATCCGCCCGGCGCCCCATCAAACTCTGCAAAGATGTGCGGAGGGCTGAGGACCAGCTGTGGCTGCAGCCCTGGGCTGGGCCGGGGGGAGTCTTTCTGGAGCTGCCCCGAGGCTGGGGCAGGGGGCCTGAGAGCAGCAGGTGCAGGGAGGGCCAGGCCCCAGGGGCTTCCTGAAGGCTGAGGACTGGCTCTGGCTCCAGACTGGGCCAGCCTAAGTGGGGGAAGTTGGAGGTGTTCGGCACAGGACAGATAACAGCTGCGGGAGGGAAGAGAGAAAGCTGAGTGCTAATTCTGCCCCTTGCTTCTATCCAGTTTCAAAAAGTTCTCACGATCTTTCCCCTTTGGTGCTCTTCTCGCCTTTCCTCTCCCCTCACACCCTTCTTAACCCCAGCTTCTGCGTGGCTCCAGACACAGAGGAACAACTGCTGCTGATTGCGGGGCTCCTCCCTGTGTGGCATCATGCTAAGCACCCCCACGCATCTTACCACATCCTCGCGATAACCCTTCAGGGCAGTTATTAGCTATCCCTACTGCATGCATGCTAAACGAAGGCTGAGAATAATTTGGCTGCGATTCCACCCAGCCCATTCATCCCCAAGGCTGTGCTCTTGATCCCTGCCATCCTGGCACACACCCCAGTGGTCCCTGAGCCCTTGTCCCGGGCTGGCGGGGAAAGGGCCAACTCTCAAAAACATCAGGTGACTCTTCTCTGGCTCAAACCCACACTTCTTTCAGGGGTATCTCTGTTCTTCAAACCCTCCTGAAAAGCAAGGGCAAGGCAAGCCCAGAGGGCGTGGTGTGTGGCATCCTGGGCCCTGGAAGGCTGTGGCCCGACTGGGGAGACTGGTCCTGGCTTCTGAGGCTGAATGAACAGGACAGCGGCAAGCTCTGGGCATGAGGCTGTCCTGGCTTCAGGCAGATTATCCTTTTAGGTCAGTAAATGCGGATTTCTGAGCCTCCCAGGTGCACTGGGACCAAGGGGGCAGGAGGGTGGGGACTGGGGACTTGGCATCTTGGAGATGGAAAAATGACTAGATCACTTATGTTAGTAAAGGGAACGGTGACCTGCAAGACAACAGAAAGGACAGAGATGTTGGAATAAGAGAGTTACCCGCTGAAAAAGGCCAGAAGGGTTAGATGATTCCCAGCCAACCCTCATTTTGCTTTCTTCACTGTGTGGCATATCATCAGTGAGCCCACATACCCCAAGTCTGGGTCTCCAACTGCTAGCAGATGGACATTTCAGTGGATGTCCCAGTGGTCATCTCAAACTCAGTTGTGACAGGCTAAAGTCATCACCCTGCTCTCCAAATGGACTCCCCGCCTCTGACCGGTCTGTCTCTGTTGGTGACTCCACCATAGCTGCCCCGAAGGGCTTTGCAAGTTGTTTATTACTCAAAGGGTAAGTGGGGCTAGAACCCAACCGCACTCTGCTCACAAAGCTGTGCACCCTGGCGTGTTCACCGGGTAAAAGGGGTACCTTTATCTCTTCACCCAAATGTACCACCTGTCCACCACTGTTGTCCTAGAGAGCTGCACCTGCCCAGCAGCGGGGCTCCAAATCCACTCCTGCTCTGTGGACTAGCAGCGTGGGCATAACCTGGGAGCGCCACTAGATAGATGGCATCTCAGGCCCTCCACAGGACTAATGAGTCAGAGTTTGCATTTTCACAAGGTCTCAACTGAATAAGTTGCACATGAGAGTTTAACAAGGCCATGGGATGTTCCCCCAGCTGCCCAGAATTGAAACTCCTCAAATTCTTCTTTGGCTTCCCCAGTCTTCTGTCGCCCACTCCAGTGAAGATTGTCACCTCTCAAGCTGCAGTGGCGCAATGGTTTCCTAACGAACTTTCCCAGTTTTGTCTCTGAGTACCCTTCCTGCCACCAGCTGTTAAGCCTTTCTTCACATCCCTGGGCGTTTCTGTGACTCTCATGCACCACATTGCCTGCAGGATACATTTATCTGCCCATAAACTTTTAGAGACAGCTTCAAAGGCATAGCCATCCCCCAAGTTCCTGCACGCTCACCCTATTTATCTTTCCCTCCTCACCTCCCTTTCTTCCGCCTACGTGATCTGCTGCCCCATCATGCAGTCCCATTGTTCCTTTTTTTGGAGATGGAGTCTCACTCTGTCCCCCAGTGTGGAGTGCAACGGCGCAGTCTCGGCTCACTGCAACCTCTACCTACCAGGTTCAAGTGATTCTCGTGCCTCAGCCTCCCGAGTAGCTGCGATTATAGATGTGCAACCCCACACTGGGCTAATTTTTCTATTTTCAGTAGAAACAGCATTTCACCATGTTGGCCAGGCTGGTCTCGAATTCCTGACCACCCACCAAGTTGGGTGATCCACCCGCCTCGGCCTCCCAAAGTGCTGGGATTACAAGTGTGAGCCACAGTCCTACAGTTCTTAAGCAGCTTATTGCCTAGTGATGAAAATACACGGGGCAACCCTTACGATACAGTGTGAGACTCGTAGCCACAGAATCGTAGGCCAGAACTGTGGAACACAGAGTGGGGCAGCTAATGACTCGGGGGGAGATGCTCCACTGCAGGTGTTGTATTGAGCTGAATCCTAAAAGGTGAGTGACAGCCTATCCAGTAGACAAGGTGGGGAGGGAGAATGAACAGTCCAGGGGTGTGAAGAGAACAGTTCCAGGAACTTCGAGGGATCTGGCGAGGCTGGGACAGGCCAGGGCAGGCATGTGCCTGGAGAGGCGGCAACCCGGGCAAGGAATCCGGATGAACTCTCCTGGAGGCCGTGGGGGTTCCTGAGGGGGCTTTCGACAGGGGAGTGTGTGGTCTTTCTTTTTCTGTCTGTTTCAATCCTGCCCTTCCTTCAAGGTTCTGAGAAGCCTCCCCTGAGTGCCCCAGCCCTGATGCTCTCTCACTTCTGGGCTCCTACTGCAATGCCCTTCATGGTTCGCTCTTCAAATCCCACTTGGTGGGATAAGAGTCAACTTTTCATGTGGGAACATGTTGATTCCTCCACTATATTATAAGTCCTCTGGGATCAGGGGTTGTGTCTTACATGGTCTCCTATCCTCTGCAGCCTTAGGCACCATGTCTGACACATGGTGTCAGACTTAATAAAAGCTCACTGTTTAGCTTGTCACAGCCCTGGCAGTTATGACTGTGACAGACCACCAGGGGGCAGCAAGCTGTATCTCTCAGCTCAATCCAACGGCAGACTGGAGCGTCCCTGTTTGAGATCACTTTGATTTTGCCCAGGTGCATGGTGGGCCATGCTTCAGAGGTTTCTTGGGGCATCTGGAGGCGGGGCCAGATGAATCTCAGCTTGGGGAAGGCTTAGGCACTTTCACTACAGCACCACTTCATCCCCCCAACACTTCCCTGCATATTCATCGCTGAAGGCTGCTTATGGACAGAGAGGTCTAGGAGTGACCTGAAGCTGGGGAGGCAGCAGTGATCCACCCCACAGACAGGCTTGGACTAGTGCTCCAGGATGTGCTCAGCCTGCTTTAGGAGACAGGGAATTATGGAGAAGCCGTATAAGAACAGTGCCCTCCCTCCTCCCTGCCTCTGTCCTGGGCCAGCCCTCTTTCAGGACCACACAGGTTGCGCACAGCAATGGCCTGGACATTGCGGGCATGGCAGTCTGGGCAGAGCTGGGGTTCTCAAGGCCCAGGTTCGAGGATCACCTGTGCCACTGAGCAGCTACCCCATATTGGAAAATGACCTTCTTTCTCACTTCTGAAGCAAAGATGAACAAAACACTCAGTTCTCACATTCCTCTGTCTCCCTCGCCAGTAGGACTGTAAGGAATTGTAACCAAGGATCACCGATCTTCCTCTGAGTTCTCAAGTGTGACTGTGAGGAACGAGGGGGATGGGTGTGAGAGCTCTTTGTAAACTAGAAAAGACCCCACAAACAACCATGTTTGTGGGGAGAAGGAAGGTCTAGACCTGTTGTGGCTGTTTAGGTCTGGCCTTAAAATCATAAGCCAGGAAGGGACATGTAAAGGGTGTGAGATGAACTAATCAGCTCTCAACAGTTTCCCTGAAGGCTCAGTACTAATGGAAAAAACAAATTTTTTTTTTGAGACAGGGTCTTGCTCTGTCACCCAGGCTGGAGTGCAGTGCTGTGATCTCGGCTCACTGCAGCTTCAACCTCCAGGGCCCAAGCGATCTTCCCACCTCAGCCTCCCAAGTAGCTGGGACCAAAGGCATGTGCTACCATGCCCGGCTAATTTCTGTACTAACGGTACAGTTTAGCATTTACATTCCCACATTCAGTGGCTCTCTATGATTTCAGGAGGGCCCATTGTCTCTGCAATTAGATGCAAATGCTGGCAGTAACTTCTTATACCCAAACAGCAGCCTACAGTTTACAAAGTGCTCCATTTATGCTCTCTTATGGCGGGCGGGCTCTGAGATGGCCCAAGTGGTCACTGCCTCCTGGCAGTTATGCCCTTGTGTACTCCCCTCTGAGTATGGGTGTGGCCTGTGACTTGCTTCTAACTAACAGAATGGGTAATGGGATGTCACTTCTGTGAATAGATTATATAAGATTCAGACTATTCTCTTGCTAGCCATTGTCTCTGATGGTTTTGATACTGAAAGTTGCCATGTTGGGGAAGCCCATGTGTGAAGAAACCTAGGGTGGCCTCTGGCCAATTCCTGGCTGGGGACTGAGGCCCTGAATCCAGCCCCCCAAAAGGAACTGAACAGCTACATACATGAGAGTGGAAGTGGATTCTTCTCCAGTTGACCTTGGGGATGAATTGACAACCCCAGCTGAGACCTTGAGGCAGAGGGCCAACCAGCCACATCTGGACCTCTGACCCACAGAAACAGAATCATTGTGTATTATTTTAAGCTGTGGAGTTTGTGGTCGTTTGTGATGCAGCAAAAGATAGCGAATACACATTCTTGAATCTTACAAAAGCCCCAGCAATGCTGGAGGAGAAGCGAGACCATTAAGTCATTTTTCTAAAGTCACAGGATAACAAGTGTCTGCGTCAGGGCCCACGGGCCAGTGCTGTGGAGTTTCTAACACACCAGCTGCCTCCTGAGGTGTCCTGAGGACAGGAGAAAGGGGTCCCTATGTTCCCACCCAGGTCTCAGCAGGTCTGGGGCAGAATGACTCAGTGGTGGCCAAGTCAGGGAACGGGGGTAGCCAGAGGACAAACCTGCTGCCCACTAAAGAATCCTAAGGGCCTTCCCTCTGTGACCAGGACTTTCTGAAGCTCCTTCCCCACTGGTGGCCCAGACACCCTCTCCCCAGGGAAAAGGGAGTGGCCCGTGCCTTACACTTACGTGAAACAGCTGGAGCAGTGGTGGCTCAGTCACGCAGGCTACGCCTGAGCAGACAGCAGGTGGGGGTGCGTCATGGCCAAGGGCATCAGTCCCTGCCAGAGAAGAGAGAGGAAGACCCATGAAAGCTGGACAGGAAGGCTGAGGACAGACAGGCTCCTGCTGGCCCCCAGTTGTGACCCCACGGCTCTAGAGTGGAAGTCTCTCCAGGGGTTTGCTTCTTGAGGTAAACCTCCGCGGCTGCCTTGGTTTCCGAGGCCCCAGCCTAAGAACCTGAGGACAGACCTGTAAGGTTACATCTACCCCAGCTGTGTCTCCTTCTCTCTGTGGTGCTTCTGGAACCCTGTGCCCAGGGCAGCAGCAGAATGCTGGGCATGTGTCTGGGAGGTGATGCTGAGTGGGGCAGGGCGCTTGGCTGGTTTTCTCCTGCTCCACTGGAGGATTTGGATCTGTGCCCAGTGGATGCGTCCTTGTTGCCTGCATGACTGACCCTGCTCTTAACATACCTCTTTCCCAGCCCCTTCCCCACCGTTTCCTGGTCCTATTTTTTCCCAGTGCCTGGGCTGCACACTTCCTTCCCCTACTCCAATATCCTGACTTCTATCAGGCCAAAGATGGCGACTGGACAGCCAGAGGAGCAAGTTCAGGCTGCTGTGCTGTTGGGGGAGGGGGAGGCAGGGTCCTCCTGAGACATCCAGGAATCCAGGGTAGGCTAATTTTTGGGGGTCTCTTTACATTCTTTTATTTGTTTATTCATTTAACCAATCACTCTAACCCAGGACAGGGCTGATCTCTTTTTTTTTTTTTTTTTTGAGACACAGTCTCACTCTGTCACCCAGGGTGGAGTGCCACTGCAGCCTTGGCCTCCCGGGTTCAAGCGGTTCTCCTGCCTCAGCCTCCCAAGTAGCTGGGACTGCAGGCAGCCACCACTGTGCCCGGCTATTTTGTGTTTTTAGTAGAGATGGGGTTTCACCACGTTGGCCAGGCTGGTCTCAAACTCTTGACCTTAAGTGATCCTCCCGCTTTGGCCTCCCAAAGTGCTGGGATTACAGGCTTGAGCCACTGCACCCGGCCAGGACGGTGTTGATCTTTAAATAACCACTCAACATTATTCGCAAGAGTCTGAACCCTACACTGAGAGAAGGAGGGAGAGGAGGGATGCCCTGTGGGGGTGATGCTCAGCCCTGGCTCAGAGTCCCGAGGAGGAGAGGCCTCCCTGGGTGGGGGATGTTTGTATTGGGGAGGAAAGCCAGCCATTAACCATATCCACAGAGCCACTTTCCAAGGGGACAGGGCTAACCACCTCCAGGTTCTCACCCTTGGCCAGAAGCTGGAGGTCAAAGGACAGACATTAGCATGATGCTTCAGGGACTAGGCCTATCCGAGCCCAGCAGCTCTCAGGGGCAGAGCCCTGGGGAAAGCTGAGAAGGAGGCAGAGTGACTGCATGACAGAGCAGCCCTGTCCCCATTATCACCTCCCTCCGAGATCTAGACCTTCCTACACTCTCCCACCTCCTGCCTTGGACATTCTGGGCACTTGGGCTTTCTTTTCTCCAAGATGTTCTCACTCAGATTAACCTGTGACGTAGAGTTTAATGTCACTGGGTATCACAGAGGGGCTCTTCCTGCACGAGTTCTGACACGGCAAAGGATAGAAATCAGAAGGCGAAAGGGAGTCTAGGGCAGGGCCCTCTTCCCCTGGCTGTGCACAGACTGTACAATGGGAATGTAAGAACATCTGTCTCAGGATCCATGGATGCTTTCACCCGCTTTAGAAAACATGGATAGGACTGTAACTTGGTGAAGGTTTGGTGAGGGGATTTCCATGGTGAGAGGCGTTGCTGAGCTATGTATCCCAAGGGAGGAGGGCTCTGGGGCTGGCTGTCTTGAGTCAATATTGTGTAAGTGTCAACAGGGAGAAGACCTCCACTGAAGAGGCTGCGGGCAGCCTCCAGATGCCCAGAGGCTGAGCAAGGGGTTGCAAGAGACTCCTGGGACAGAGATGCACTGCTTGAATGGGTGAAGGGAACTTCAGGAGAGAGGGGTCCAGTCCAGCAGGGAACCCCAGGAGAGCCCACAAAAACATTTTCAAAAGCAAGAGCCAGTTTTAAGTTTCTCCAAGCTCTCTAACCAGTAAGAACCCCGAATTTCAATCCTGGCAAGTGATAAAACAGCAGCTCCTGGGTGGTGGTAGGGAAGAGAGAACAGGGCGATGTAGACAGCAGAGGGACGTGTGGGGCCCACCTCAGGTGCTTCCAGCTTGAGCAGAGCGAAACTGGAAGAAAGGAGAAAAACAATGCAGTCAGAATAAGAGTGTTTCATTACTCATGATTATTATGCATTTTTTTTTTTTTTTTTTGAGATGGAGTTTTTCGCTCTGTCACCCAGGCTGGAGTGAAGTGGCGCAATCTCAGCTCACTGCAACCTCCTCCTCCTGGGTTAAAGCGATTCTTCTGCCTCAGCCTCTCAAGTAGCTGGGATTACAGATGCCCACCACCACCCCCGGCTAATTTTTGTATTTGTAGTAGAAATGGGGTTTCACCATGTTGTCCAGGCTGGTCTCAAACTCCTGACCTCAGGTGATCCACCTGCCTCGGCCTCCCAAAGTGCTGGGATTACAGGCATGAGCCACCACGCCCGGCCTCTGATGCATTCTAATGTCTGAGTGGACTATCTATAACTTACAGTAACTACAAGGCTATCACTGAAGACTGGATGAAAAAGCAATGGGATTGGATCAAGTTTTTTTTTTTCTAGGGGCAGGGGAAGATTTCTCCCACTGAATACATTTTACAGGGACATTTGAAGAAAAAAAATTAAAGTTGCTTTTTGAGCATAAATCATGCAACGTGCTTGTTACTTATAGAAAAATGATCCATGGAAATGTAAAGACTCCAGTGTCTTTTTAAGAAACTTTTATTTTAGGTTTGGGGGTACAAGTGCAGGTTTGTCACACAGGTAAACTCATGTCATGGGGGTTTGTTGTACAGATTATTTCATCACCCAGGTATTAAGTCTAGTGCCCAATAGTTATTTTTTCTGCTCCCTCCCTCATCTTACCCTTCACCCTTAAGTAGGCCCCAGTATGTATTGTTCCCTCTGTGTTCTGGGTTCTCATCATTTAGCTCCCACTTATACGTGAGAACATGTGGTCTTTGGCTTTCTGTTCCTGTGTTAGTTTGCTGAGAATAATGGCCTCCAGCTTCATCCATGTTCCCGCAAAAGACATGATCTTGTTCTTCTTTATGGCTGCATGGTATTCCATGGTGTATATGTACCACATTTTCTTTAGTCTGTCACTGATGAGCATTTAGGTTGATTCCATGGCTTTGCTCTTGTGAACAGTGCTGCAATGAACATTTGTGTGCATGTGTCTTTACAATAGAATGATTTACAGTATCTTTATTTTCTAGATGATGAAACGAGGTTCAGACAGGACAACTGACTTGTTTAACACACACAGCAAGGCAGAGATGGCACTGTAGAGGTCCCAGGCCAGGGCCCTTCCATTTGATGTTGTCTCTCCTTCCAGAAGATCTGCACTTATTTCATCAGGAGCTAGGGTGTCCCCTGAAGTGGAGTTGACGGTAACTCTGGCTTGACAGTAACCATTACCTGAGCCATGCATTAAAAAATGGAGACTCCAGAGTTACTGAAGCAGCATCTACAGGGTGGGGCCCGGGAATCTATATTCTTAGCAGGTTTGAGCCTTACCATCTGGCCTTTTGGAAAATGATGCAAGAAGAAACTTCTCTGGGAGGATTTCAGTCTGGAGGCAGTAGGGGAGGGGAGTGATCCTGCAGAGCCTGTGGCATCATCTGGTGCCCATGACAAGAGTGGCTCTGGGTTCTGTGTCCTGAAGGCAAGCAGGCCAGGGGGCAGGAGGAGGGGGAAGCCTAAGAAGAACCAAAGGCATGTGGCATTAGCCTGGGTGGGGATGGAGCCAATAAAGTGGTCAGATGGGGGGCCTGGCCGGGCGTGGTGGCTCACGCCTGTAATCCTAGCACTTTGGGAGGCCGAGGCAGGTGGCTCACGAGGTCAGGAGTTCGAGACCAGCCTGGACAACATGGTGAAACCCTGTCTCTATTAAAAATACAAAAATTAGCTGGGCGTGGTGACACGTGCCTGTAATCCCAGCTACTTGGGAGGTTGAGGCAGGAGAATTGCTTGAACCCGGGAGGTGGAGGTTGCAGTGAGCTGAGATTGCACCATTGCACTCCAGACTGGGCAACAAGAGCAAAACTCTGTCTTAAGAAAAAAATAAAATAAAAGAATGGGGGCTTTAAAGCCATTCGTCTAGTAGAGGCTGGAGTTGGGCACTAAAAGCCACCCTGAAAGAATGTGCTGGGAAATGGGTCTCTCACTCCCCAGGAGACCAGGGGTCTCTGCTCTATCTGAAGGGCCCCCTGTTCTCAGTGACCTCAGCCTCACTGAAGCAGGGTCACCTCGCCTCACTGCCTGGATGAATGCTGGCAGGAAATGCCAGCTGCGGCTGGCACCAGCACATGTAATTAACCATCGACTGCCCCCTGCTCCTTGCTCAGCCCCCTGAGGAGCACAGGTTAATTGAGTGGGGCCTAAGCACCGGCTGATCTCAATTTCTCTGATGCAATTAAGCCTTCTCCACTCATTTATTAACTCATGAAATTGACACAGCAGGTTAGCAGCCCCAGAGAAGAGGAAGCTGTTTTTCCTTGTTACCTGTCTTCCTGTCCTGCAATCCTCAGGCAAGGCTGGAAGAAGGAAATGGGGAAGGGGTTCCCTTTACTTTGATTGTACATATGCCCATTACAAAGTCTTGACCCCCAGGATGAGGGTTTGAAGAACTAGTGACCACATGGGTTCTCTTACCCTAGATGGGTAACTACAGCAGCAAAGAGATGTGCACTCTTTGAGAAAGGGTCTCTCTGGGAGATACAGGACTCTTGCAAATCATCAAGAAAAGACCTCCAAGAACCCCAGTGTAACAGTAGGCAATGGACAAGTGGTTACCCTAAAGGCTCCCAAGGAAATGAAAAGATGCACAAACTCATTAGTAATTCAAGAAATACAAGCTGAAGCCACAACGAGCTATCACTTTTTACCTTTAGATTGGCAAAAGTCAGGAGCAGGATAATGCCGAGCATTGGTGCAGATGTAGGTATACAGGAACACTGGTGGTGGGCATGGCTGGGGCAGCCACTGAGGGAGTGACCTGGTACCACCTAGTCACAGCAAGTACACATATGGCCCATGAAATAGCAATTCTGCTCCTGGTTCGATGTCCCTGAAATTTCTTAACACAGCCATAAGGGGTCATATGTGAAGATGTTTGTTACCATGCTGGGCTGTTTATGATGGCGGGGACTTGGAGGCAACCTCAGTGATCATCACTGAGGAGCGGACCCGAAAACTCAGGTAGATGCTATCACAGAGGATATGCACCTGCTGAAAGCAGAGGACCAGATGTGGCACCGCAACACACAGCAGCGAGGAGAAAGCTTAGCACAGTGGTAAGAGAAAGAACGAAACAAAATCAAACCACCAAGCATGAGAGGCATAAGAATTCTGCTTACATGGATTTAAACTACAAGCATACAGATCCACAATCCACATGTTCGAGAACACATACCAAAAAATGAATACACATCATGGCTGCCTATGGAAGAAGGTAAATGAAAGTGAGAGTGAGAAACATAAATAAGATGTGACAGATCTTGCACAGACCAATGATCATGATACTGTGCTATGATCTGAAGAACACCGTTAACTTAGTCTTCTGCATCTGAAGTCCAACTCAAACAAAAAGAGAAAAGAAAGGAGGCTTTCCCTTCCCCCAGGGAGCCTTTCAGGATTGACTAAATGCTGCACATTTTTGTTTGGTCTTCCTGAGGCCTATTTGTCCTCCAGTATTGGCGTTTATTGATACACGGGTATCCTGTGGGTATATTTTGCTTTCTTCTTTACAGTTTAGACCATTTTGGGGCACAGACTTGGAATCACGTGTCTTTGTTGAGCTCCACTCCAGCCACCTGCCTGGTATCTGCACATTCTGAATGCTGGAATGACCAGGTCTAAGGGGGAAGTTGCTTTGCACAGAGTGCTGTCCCCACACAGAGCCCTCCATCCTGCTGTGCTCTGCTGTGCACAGTGGAAAGAGCACTAGGCCAGGAGTTCCAAGATTTGGGTTTAAACCCTATTTTCTGCATTCATTACCTGGGTGACTTTGGACAATTAATGATCTCCTTGAGGCTCATCTGTAAAACGGAGATAAATAATACACCTTTCTCTACGGGGTGAGGATTACCTGGGAAAATGGGGGGGACGGTGATCTTTAAAATCACACTGCCTTCTTTTTTTTTTTTTTTTTTTTTTTTTGAGACGGAGTCTCGCTCTGTCGCCCAGGCTGGAGTGCAGTGGCCGGGTCTCAGCTCACTGCAAGCTCCGCCTCCCGGGTTCACGCCATTCTCCTGCCTCAGCCTCCCCAGTAGCTGGGACTACAGGCGCCCGCCACCTCGCCCAGCTAGTTTTTTGTATTTTTAGTAGAGGCGGGGTTTCACCATGTTAGCCAGGATGGTCTCGATCTCCTGACCTTGTGATCCGCCCGTCTCGGCCTCCCAAAGTGCTGGGATTACAGGCTTGAGCCACCGCGCCCGGCCACACTGCCTTCTAAAAAGGGCTGACGTTGTCCCAAGAGCCTCAGGGTCCCTGCAGTTAGCCCTCCGAGCTGCTCACGGCAGATGTCTCCATGCTCACTAGTCCCTGGGTGAGTCTGGCTGTGCTGAGGTTTGGGAGTGGCCCTGGGAGAGCTGTGTGGGCGCTGGGTGGCAGGCAGATCAGGGAGGGTGGGGTGAGGAAGAGAGATGAGCCCTGAAAAGCAGCTGAGGCTGGGGGATTCCGCTGGGTCTCCTGGCCAGTTAAAACTCCCAGCAGTCAGCCTCTGCAGAAGGCTTCCAGGAACTGGGAGGTGTCTTACTGAATTCCAGGTTTTTGTGGTGATGACTCCTCAATGTGAGTGATATTTTTCTTCTCCGTGGCAATCCAGTGAAGGGGCTGAGTGCCTATCTGGGTGCATATACAAAGCCCACAGAAGACACTCACAGCGAGAAGAATTCGGTGGAGGGAGGAGTTTGGAGCCAGAGGTGACCATGAGAACAGCAGCTCGCAGAATAGAGTTTAGGTTTCCACTGAGCCCTATTATGGGGGTTTGAGCAAGTCGTATCTAGATCCTGCGGAACATGTGACTCCAGCTCACATTTGAGTTATGCCTGAGGTAATGCGTGTGAAAATGAGTTTATTATTCCTCTTCTCTTCCGTTCCATCCTTGATGAGCTGCTCGGAACAGAACATGACCCGCAGGCTCCTGATCATGACCTTGACTGGACCTTGTCTGGCTGGGCCTTTGTCTCAGCATCCTTGTGGAAACTCTGTTATTCCCCTCATTTATCCTTCATCTACTACTTACTGAGCACTAAGGAAAGTGCCTGGCATGGAGCCCGGCCCCAGGGACACAAGATGAGAGGCAGAGTGCCCCCGAGGAGCTCACAGGAGGGGACACAGACAGAAAACATGGCCTGTCCTCTGGTTTCAGGACCTCCAGTGTCCAGTCCACCTGTGGAAGGCCTGGGGGTGACTCTGCAATCTCTGTCAGACCACCACGGTCTGACACGGCTTGGAGCGCACAGACGCCCTGGAGTAGGCACACCCATCAGGCTTGTTCAGTGCTTGGGGTTACAAATAAATATTTGCTGCAGATAAACAGAGGTGCCCTGCTCCTCCCAGCCAAGGGCTGCCTCAGAGGTGCTGCCTGCATCCTGGATGCCTGTCAAGGGCAAGGCTGAGCGTACCCCTTCCCTGATTGGGGTAACACAAAACAGGCTGCTCTGCATGTTTCTTCAGCAAAAACTGTGCTGATCACGGAAGAAGAGTGGGCACAGGTGTGGGACCCCTGCACTGGCAGAGCCTGAGAACCTGGCTGTGGTCCCCTTGGGCTGGGGAGGGGCTGTGACTTTGTTCTGAAGCCCCACAGCACACTGTTTCGTGTCTGCCTTACTCACCAGTGAATCTTTAGCCCTAGAACATAGGAGATGCTCAATATGTATCTGTCTAATGCAGAAACTAGCGTCTAGAGCATGCCATGTTTATTGGAAGTCTTCCTTGTCACCATCCGCCACACTGCCCACGTGTCTCTGCCGCAGAGTGTCACATAGCACCTCAAGCTCCACCTGCCCCAGCTCCCAGCCTTTTCTGATCCTTCCAGGCCTCTCTTCCTGAGAACCTCAGTTTTGCCTATAGTCCATGTGACATAATTGGGACTTAGTTATGTGTCATTTTACATGAGTGTGGACAATTTTATGCAGATAACGCTAGTCTCTGGAGCTCTTGAGGTTCTGATCACAGGTCTGTCTGCTCCGCTTCGGAGAGGCCGGTGCTGAGGCCAGTAAACCTGTTAAGGGTTTGGTTCATGTTGGACTTGGTTTTGTTTCAGTTTCTGCCTCTCATAACAATGTTCACTGACAGTTTACAGAGTTTTCCTATGCTTTATCTTGTTTGTCTCCTAGGCATGGCAGATTTTGATTTCTCTTACTTTACAGAAAATATTAGGTTTAAGAGGGCCAAGTGATTTGGCCACGGTCACATGACTATTTCCGGGACGCCCTGCTGCCCCTCTTCTTCCATGACCAGAGTAATTCTTGCTATGCATGGAACATGCCGAGTGGCCCATCTCCATGCCACCCTGGCTCTTCTAACTCCAGAGTCAGTGCTCTTTCCTGGCCTACCACAGCAGCCTGAATCCCTAGCCATTCGCAGGAGGCATGGGGACACCATGGCCTAGCCTAGGGCCATGGGATAGGGCTTCACATTTCACAAGTCTGTTGTGTTGCACTTTATGACTTGGATTTCTCCCTATCTGTCCTTGATTGTTTAGAGGGTGTTCTGAGATTCCCTACGCAGCAGGCCTGCAGCTCAGTGACGGCTAAACAGACTTGCTAGGAAAGGCAGAGGCATCTAGAGGGCTTGTTTCACTTCTTCAGCGAGATGTCAGCAGACTGGAAGAAATCCAGTAAGAACACAGGCCACTGAAGGGACAGAGAGCTTGATTTCTGAGGCAGAAGGAGATAAGGAGAGGGGCACTGTGTTAGGCTGACAAGAGGGCCAGAGGGAGCTGGCTGTAAAGACTGGCCACGGAGCCCAGAGTCCTCACACTCAGGGTGGCAGGACGCGGGAGGCTTGCAAAGGAGTTTCCAAAAGGGACAGGACGGAACTAGGTTGATTAAATTATACCAAAGAAACTTTAGACCAAGTCCAAGATGAATCTCACAGAAGGATATACACAAGTACAACAGGGACATTTGGAAGCTGTGTCCATCCACGTCGTGCTGGGAGGCTTGGGGAATATTTTTGAGCCGCTCTCTTCTCCTTTCCTCCATCCCAGAGGGCCTGGCCTATTTATCCCGCCAGTCGGATCTGACTGGGCCAGGCTAAGGCTCGTCCAGAGTGGGACAAAGCAGCTTCTGGGTTAGGAGGCCTTAAAAAACGTGTCAGCATTAATCCAAAATCCTCAACCACATGAGAAATATTCTAAGACGGGCAAAAGTGCCCCAAGGAGGACTGTGAAAAGCCCAGGGGCAGGTGATAAGGTGAAAGCGGCAGCAGGCCTGCTGAGTGTGCGCGTGGTGTGCAGGGCTGCACTGAAGCCACCGGAGGGCCATCCAGAGGTAGCTCCTGAAACAACAGCAAGACACCAGGGGAACCCCATGGCATAAGCCCCATGTGAGACACAGTGGAGCCTGCAAACGAAGGATCCCACTGGATCAGAACAAAACGATGTCCTCAGCCACACGGACGGGAACTTCCACCCTCACTTGGAGAGTTGGAATGGGACATTCACATCTAAACACATGCCTTGTATTCTTTTTTTTTTTGAGACGGAGTCTGGCCCAGGCTGGAGTGCAGTGGCATGATCTCAGCTCACTGCAACCCCCACTTCCCGGGCTCAAGCGATTCTTGTGTATCAGCCACCTGAGTAGCTGGGATTACAGGTACCCGCCACCATGCCTGGCTACTTTTTGTATTTTTAGTAGAGACGGGGTTTCGCCATGTTGGCCAGGCTGGTTTCAAACTCCTGAGCTCAGGCAATCCGCCCATCTCAGCCTCCCAAAGTGCTGAGATTACAGGTGTGAGTCACTGCGCCCGGCCATGCCTTTTATTCTTAATAGTTAGACACACACATGCTTAAGTCAACTGCACATCAACACATACAGTTCCTATTCCACATAGGGGTTTAGTAATTCTTAACTCATTCTTTGGGTATCTTTGTCAAGGTCCAAGTAAAACTACTAGAAATTGGCCTAGTTGACTATTAGAATCAGTATAATCAGTATTCTGAGACAGCAAAACTAAGGAAACAGCATCTGTATCCCAACAAACCTCTGTTTAGATTTTATTTTTTAATTGACAGATAAAAATTATATATAAAGATGATGTACAACATGATGTTTTAATATATGTACACATTGAGGAATGGCTAAATCAAGCTAGTTATATGCATGACCTCACATACTTTGTCTTTTTAAGGTGAGAACACTTAAAATGTACTCTCTTGGCAATTTTCAAGTATATATTGCTAGGAACTATAGTCCGCAGGCTGCAGAATAGATCTCTTGAACTTATACCTCTTGTCTTGACAAATCTTATTTCTTTTTTTTTTTTTGAGACAAAGTTTTGCTCTTGTTGCCCAGGCTGGAGTGCAGTGGTGCAATCTTGGCTCACTGCAACCTCTGCCTCCCAGGTTCAAGCGATTCTCCTGCCTCAGCCTCCCAAGTAGCTGGGATTACAAGCATGTGCCACCACACCCGGCTAATTTTTTGTATTTTTAGTAGAAACGGGGTTTCACCATGTTGGCCAGGCTGGTCTTGAACTCCTGACTTCAAGGGATCTGCCCGCCTCGGCCTCCCAAAGTACTGGGATCACAGGTGTGAGCCATCACACCCGGCTGACAAATCTTATTTCTATCTGAGAAACATACTCTGACTTCTCTGCAGGGGGCAGTCCCGCGATGGCTCTGAGAGCTGAAATCATTATCACTTTGCACCCTGTAGCTGGGGTGAGGCGGGATGTGCTGATTCTAAACTGCAGCTTCTCACTCTTTCCCAGAAGTGGAGGTGAAAGTGGGCAGGAGCCCCCGTGTCATACACAGGCCTGTGAGCTAAAGGGGTGAGAACTGCCTGTGGTAGCTAACCCATGGGGGAAGACTCAGAACGGATGGTCCAGGTAAGCCTGCTGTCCTAGAGAACAGGTTAGGAAGGTTAGCAAGAGGGCAACTTCACAAGTCCTTTATGTAACAGAAAAACATAGTAGGTTAAGATACAGGGTCTATAGCCTTTCCCCTCTTCTGCTTTCTGCTAAACGCTGTCTACCATCTCATCTTGTGGGCTGTGCAGACTTGGGGTAAAAGGTAAGTTGGGAGGTACCATGCTGTTTGGGTTTATATGTTACAAAGGTCAGAGTAGCCAACCTGGTGTACTTAGACAATGAGAGAAGAGGGGGAGAGATCAAAGAGCCAGCATGAGAGGTGTGTGAGAAACATGCTGAAGAGCCTGCAGGGACGAGGAGACTTCAGGGGCAGCGGCCATCTGTGCGAGATAGAGGGAGAGATGGAGATGGGGAAAGAGATTGTTTAAAGTTTTAAAGATATGTTATGAATGAAATTCCTCCCTTTGGAATTTTCCTCAAATGTTCAATAAACATTTTAATTGCTTTCAAACTATGTTTTGGACATCAGATTTGAGTCTCTTTGAATGTGACACCTTGAAGAGATGGAGCCCACAGGGCAACATTTTTTTTCTTTTGCGGGTTGTAATTATAAATGAGAATGACTTGTCCAAAGAAAGTAGGAATTCAGTTGGAATTATCAGTAACTCTCAGAGATAGAAAGATGCCAATTTGGGTAAAGTTGAGAAGAAATAGATAGATTAGCATTGATGTACATCCCAAATCTTAAGTGTGTGTGTGTGTGTGTGTGTGTGTGTGTGTGTGTGTGTGTGTGTGCGCGTGCGCGCGCGCACGCTATTGACTGTCTCTCTGGAGAAGGGGTGCATAGCTTTTGTCAGATATCAGAGAGTTCTGTGACTGCAGAAAAGTCAAGGGCAACAGAGTAAGATGATGAATGGAAGGGAAGTAACAAAGGAAGGGGGTGGCTAAGGAGACAACAGTTGTAAAATAATAATAATAATAGAGAAAGACTCCTGTCATAGGATCTATAGGCAGAGAAAGGAAGAATAATTAAATTTAAATCAGTTACGAATGGCCAGTGCAGGAAGTCACTTCCATAAAACCAAGCCAAACTTGGGGAGAGGGGTTAGAAAAAGACAAAAGGAGATGGTGATTTGGTGGGAAACATGAATGATAAACACTCTTTAGAATGTTCCTATTTGGTGGCCTCTCTGGAACCAGCTGCTGTTGAGCCCGATTCAGCCTGTGGTCAAGGCCATAGCACTAGCACTGTTGCTGGGACTGTGTCTTAGCCTATTTTCTGCTGCTATAACAGCATATAACAGATGACGTCATTTATGTAGAACAGAAGCTTATTTGGCTCATGGTTCTGAAGATTGGGGAATCCAAGAGCATGGCACTAGCATCTGGTGGGGGTCATCCGATGGCAGAAGGTGAGTGAGCAAGGGGGTGTGGGAGACCAAGTGAAAATGCAGGCCAATTTATCCTTTTATCAGGAGCCCATTCCCACTATAACAATATGAATCCCTTTACAAAGGCAGAGCCCTTACAGCCTAATGGCCTCTTAAAGACCCTGCCTCTTAAGACTGATACAATGGCAATTAAATTTCCAACACATGAATTTTGGGGGACACATTCAAGCCACAGCTGAGTGTAAACTGGCAGAGGTGATCTGAGGGCGATTTGATAGTATGTATCAGAATCAGAAAGATACCTCCACTTTGCCTCAGCCTCCTGAGTAGCTGAGTAGCATGAGTAGCTGAGTAGCTGAGTAGCATGAGCCACCATGCCCAGCTGTTTTATAATGATGTTTCTTAAGTTCCTTTTTGTCCTCTTTAGGAATCCTCTTTCGATTAATCCTTGCTTTTCAGTAATTCTAGTCACTCTGATGGCCCTCTCCCATCCCCCTTCTTACCACCTTGCCAAGAGTTTGTCACATGCATATTTCTGGGGTTGCTGCTGGCAGGTGGTGGTGGTTAGAGTTCGGTGGCAAGTACGTAGGAAGAAGCCCAGGCCTTGGAGTTGGGAGGCCAAATCATGGCTCAGTGGGACTTTGGATAAGTCACTCAGCCTCTTCGAATTTCCATTTCCTTATCTTCATGCCCTTCCTCCCTTGCACTGTTACACTATTGCATAAATGCCTCCCCTTCAGCATTTCCTCATGACCCAGGGTTCGCTCCCATGTAATATCTATCTGAGTGCCTCGACAGATGTAAACTCCTCTGATGCAGGGACCCAGCTCCTTTATCTCTGTATCTCCTAGAGCATCTAGCAAAGTACTACAAACACAGTGGATACTCACATTTGTTAAACCAAAGCAAGACATTAAAAAGCACAACATAAGCCCTCACAAAAGCAGAGGATTACTGTCTTTTTAAAATTATTGTTGTTATAATGTTTTTTGGTTTGCCTAGTTTCATGTTATCATCAGAATTTCTCAAAGTGTGTCTATCCACCATGTGCCACAGAAATGCCAGGATGCTAGTTTAAAATCCAGATTCCAGGGAATACCTGGGTGCATCCTGGTAATGTGCATTTTAAGTAGGGTGATTATTCCATTTATTACCTAACTGGGACACTTGAGTGAATGGGGGTACTATTAATAGTTATGCTGGGACAACTGGCATAAACCAGGACAGTCACACTCATTTCAAGTATTTCTTTGGACACTCAAGTGTGAGAACTGCTGCCCAGTGCTCTAATCTTTTGGTGGTAAGAACCAGTTGTCTTCTCCCCTTTAACTCCTTAAACTGTGCAGCAAAGACAGGCCCCTGAATTGATGGGCTAGGCAGGCAGCTACCGTGCTGCCATTAGGCTAAGCAGGAGCACAGGGTGGCCAGGAGTATGAGTAAGGGCAGCCGCTTCCCTGTGCAAGTCCTGGCCTGCAGTGTCCTCCCGCTACCTTGGAAGATGCTGGCTGTGGCCACTGTGAACGAAACTCTAAGGGACTGGTGCTCATGTCTTCTCCAGCTGTCCTTCAAGGGCCAGGCCCTCTTCACTCACAGATGAGACTTTAAGGGAACAGCAATAACACAAATAATGCCCTGTACTCAAGTGAGGGAGAATACCTGTAAGTGAGAGAGCCCCGGGCCAGCAATAGCCACCCAGCATGTGGGGGCACTGTGCACCCGGGCCAAATGCCCACTGCATCGCTGAAGACAGCAGCAGGGCCTCCAGATCCTGTGGCAGGGCTGTTGTTTCCTTTCGAGAGAACTTGCCTTCTGTTCATTTTGCTTTTCCTTTTAATTCACAATCATGGAAAAGCACCCAGTTCTATCAAAGCCAATTCTAAGACTTTTGAACCAAAGTGAGCTATGACATTCACCTGAAATGTGAGTTCTAGACCTATCTCACCAGGATCCCTTGAGCTTTAATAAGACACCCTCTAGAGATGGGGTTTCATTGTCCCCTAATAGCATTAAGCCAATGGTCCATGGAATCCCTGTGTGAGCATGCACGCTTTTCTCATTTCTGTGCTTCACGCTTTCACCACACACATACTTTTCCCATGAGACAAGCCCATATGTCACTAGGTAGATAGATGATGAACCTTCTGATTTGCAGTAAAACTCATAGACTCTTGGAATTTTGGAAAGTATAACCTGCTTTCAAATAAAGTTTTAATTATGCTCTGGCTAAAGAACTGGTTGTGGTGACATGTGTGACATACGTAGACATACGAGTATGCCCTGCCACTGGGACACACAGAGAAGGGACCATGTCCAGAGAGAGCCTGGGGACACTCACAGCCATGCAGGTGAGCAATGGTTGAAGAAACTGGGGATGTTGAGCCTGCCTAAGAGAAATTGTCAGTGAAAGGATGGGGGGATAGGCGATGATATCTTTGTCAGATATCTAAAGACCTGTCACTGGAAGGAAAGATTCGTTTTATTTTGTATCTCTGTTCCATAAAACTACATGATTCCATGCTTTTTTTTTCTTCATGATATTCTCTTCCCCACGAATCCCTCTCAAATGCTACTTTCTTATGCACCCTTTCTGGGACAGAGCCAGCTGTCCCCTCCTTCAGGATGCCAGCACCTGTCACACTGTATTTTTAATATATATATATATATATTTATTTATTATTATTATATGTCTCATCCACTAGAGTATGGGTCCCTTGAGCGCAGGACCTGGGCACACTTTTCTATCTCAGCACCAAATACAATGGAGCCCTTTCATTCATGTTTCCAGAATGAATGAATGAAGAAATGACTTTTTGGTAGGGGCGTTTCAGTATGAGCCCTGTGAGGTGATGGAGATCATCAGCTCCATTTTATTGATAGGTAACTAACGGAGGCACACAGAGAAGAGGTGACTTGTCTAAGGTAGCACAACTAGTAAGTGGAGGCACAGAGACTAGTTCTCAGGTCTTCCTATGTAAAACTCCAGCCTTTCTGCCATGAGAACAAGTGTGAACGTAACTAGGTAACATTAATAATCAAGTCACTACTTATTGGCACTAATTACATCCCTCGTCACAGAGACTGGACCTTCTGTTTAAGATATCGAGATCAAAGTTCAGGAGCAGTGGTTCATGCCTATAATCCCACCACTTTGGGAGGCTGAGCGGGGGTGGATTTCTTGAGCACAGGAGTTTGAGATCAGCCTGGTCAACCTAACGAGACCCAGTCTCCACACACACCCACCCACACACACACACACACACACACGTCAGATATGGTGGCAGGTGTCTGTAGTCCCAGCTATTCAGGAGGCTGAGACAAGAGATTGCTTGAGCCCAGCAGTCTGAGGCTGCAGTGATCCATGATCTCGCCACTGCACTCTAGCTGAGGCAACAGAGGTGGGGAATTATCGCTTCCATTTTACAGATGAAGAAACTGAAGATCAGAGAAACTGAGAAACTTGCTCAAGGTCACACATCTAGTAAGTGGCAGAGTCAGGATTTGGAGCCTGGTCTCCATGAGTCAAAGTTCATTCATCTCTATATTCCATTGCCTGGCAGAGTGAGTCTTCAACTTATTACTAGTAAATGCTGTTTCTGGAACAGGAAGACATCGGAATAAAGGTCCGCTGCTAGCAGTGAGAAAACCGCAGAGACGAATGAGCCAGTACTTCAGGAGGCAGTCCGACCAGCATACAATCATAACTGGAAGTGATTAAGCATTTGGTGGGACTGCAAGCTTGGCCAGGTGGTTGGAATGAATGACTTCTACGGTTCCTTCAATTCAAGATCTTGCTATCCTCACATTTGTAGGGGTGAGGGCAAAAAGATAAATGGAGGCCACAGATGATACTTCCAAATATTTAAAAGTTAAAAATCCAGCTAGCAACTGTTAAATGAAAAAATGTTCCATCTTCAAACACCTGGAAAATCAGTTCCGTGCTGAAATGCGGTGGCATGGGAAGAGTGGGCTTAGTTCCTAGGCTGCAGCCTGTTCCTCTTCTCTTTCCACCCTAGACTGTACCCCTTAGGGAGCCCCATGTACATAGAGTGTGAACACCCCAGCCCTAATGTCCAGGTTCCATCCCCTGTCCCCAAAGAACTGCCTCCTAGCCATGCTGCAGGCACAGGGTATGCACACCCTTGGGAGGAGAGAGCAGGGGGAAGAAGCCTGCATGGGCCCGGGAAGCAGCTTCAGGTTGTTGGGACAGCGTGACGATATGGTCTAGAAGGGAGGGAACAGGCTTACTCTCCATGGAGAAGGTGGTGTGGCCTGAGGAGGGCCAGCAGAGCGATGTCTCGTGCCTGGGTCTGAGGGCAGTGTTACTAATGATAACGAAGTCTCATAACGTTAGGTTCCTTGGGCTTTTCCTTTCTCTTGGCTGTTTATATTATCTTGAGATAATATATTATCTGAGATTAAGACTAACAGCCTCTGTCTGGGACGAAGACATCTAGGCGGGATGATTCTGAGATGGGCTTTAGGGGAGCTTTGCTGGGCTGTTAGACTTTGGGTACAGTGGGCCTAAAAGGGACTATTGCTGGAGAAACGCAGGCAAAATAAGTGATGGGAGCTCTAGTTCGTTTCCTTTTGTGTTCTATTCTTTTCTCCCTGGTTGACTGCCTATCCGTCATCCCTTACTTAGGAATATTCTGGGTTTTGGAGGAATTTCCCTCTTTTATCCCACAACTTCCTTCTACTTAGTCTCTTCTGTGTCCTCATTCTCTAATGTTCTGAAGGCCACTATATTCCCAGGTCTGTCCAGAGCCTGAGTTGGAGCTGCCTTCTCCCACCCTGACAGTGGACCTTTTGTGGAGCGAGTATCTTCAACAGAAAATCCTAATCTCAGTGAGTGCTGACTGCCATCCATCCAGATCAGTGGAAGGGTGAGTTTGGTCTCTTAGGGGAGACAAAAGCTCTAGAGGCTAGGTCCGCCTCACTTGCCAAACCAACCAACTCACCCTTTACCCAGCTTGTATCTGCAGGTGGGTTGGAGGGGCTGCTCAGCGCTGAGTTTGAAGCGTGAATTCTAGAGATTGTCAGCCAGACCTGGGTTGGAATACTGGCTCACCTTCTTATGAGCTGTGTAAACTGGGCAAATCACGTCACCACTTTGGGCCTCAGTTTCCCATCTCCAAAATCTATAATATGGGGAGACTAGTAAATACATCCTAGGGCCATTAGGAGACTTAATGAGAAAGTTGACAAAAAACCTCTTAGTTTTGCAGTGGCAAGCACATAACAGCAGCTCAAAAAAAAAAAAAATCAACTGTTATTAATACTTCCCACTCCTGTTGATAGTATCCCTCCAGTCTCTAGGCTTGGAGCCACGGCATGATCTTTGACACTGCTTTCTGTACCTACTGCTACCACCTGGGTTGAGGGTCATATTTCAAACAGTCCCTTTCCTACCGATCTCTTCTCCTTTCCATCTTTTCTGTATGTTGCTATATTCACTTTCCTAAATCATTCTTTGGTCATGTCCTTTCCCTCTTCTAAAACATTCTGGGGGTTGCTATTGCCCACTACATAAAACAGCCTCACCCGTTCAGCCCTCCTAAATGTAGCCCTAGTCCTATTCTTCTGCCATGATTTCCCAGGACCCAAAATGTGGTTGCTTTATTTGTGGATTTTGGTAGATATCTTGGGTTCCAAATTCAGTTTGTTTCGTTCTTTTAGTTGTGTAACCCTGGACAGGGCTTTAACTGCCTTTGAGTGCCTGTGTTCTCATCCTGGGGGTAGTAATATTACTCAATTAGAATGACTTTGCCTTCCTCCCAGACCAGTTTCCATGTGATAGCACCCTACCAATGTTTAATCTTTCACCATTGCAGCTCATGCCCAGGACATTCTTCGCCCTTCTCTTTTGAGGGATGTCTCAAGGTCTACATCCTCCTGGTTGGATGATAGGAGCCAAGATTCAATGATGTTCTGAAATAAGGAAAACAAGGGGAAGGAAGAGTGGTGGTAGAAGAGGAGGAAAAATAAGAATCTGATCCCTGCTGGGCGCCGTGGCTCACGCCTGTAATCACAGCACTTTGGGAGGCCAAGGTGGGTGGATCACCTGAGGTCAGGAGTTCAAGACCAGCCTGGTCAACAAGGTGAAACCCCATCTCTACTAAAAATACAAAAATTAGTTGGGTGTGGTGGTGGGTGCCTGCAATCCCAGCTACTTTGGAAGCTGAGGCAGGAGCTGAGATAGCACCACTGCACTGCAGCCTGGGTGACAGAGAGAGAACCCATCTCAATTAAAAAAAAAAAAAAAATCTAATCTCCTCTCTGCTCTCCTGGGAATACACTGAAGATTTTGAGATTAAGTAACCACAAATTTTACTTATTTCAAATTGTGTTTTTAATGGCTGACCAGAGTGATCTTCAGGTCACAGAAGAGAGTCTGGTGGCAGACATGCCCACTAGGAGGTCTGCTCCATATCAGCATAGGCTGGAGGGTGGAGGCTGACATGTGCTAAATGAAGAGGCTGTTTAAGGGAACATTGGAGGGTAAGCAAGGGCTCAGCCCTGGGCACAGCACCACAGTGGACGGAGACAGCGGCAATTCTCTGTGCCAGGTAAACACCCTACCTGGTGAGTGAGGCAGGCTGGAGGGTTGGGCCTTGCACTGGAAGGTAGTCACAGCCAGGGTGCCTTGTTTGCAGACTTCTTGAGCCCCTTTTTGTGACATCTCCCCTCCGCAAAGCTGCAACCCTGCATTTCTATATTCCTGCATAATGCCCTACCAGATATATAACATGCATCACATCATTCAATGTTGCAAGTTCCATCGGATATAGATATTATTTTCCCTCTTTTGGAGACAGTAAAACTGAGGCTCAGAAATTTAAATTACTTGTCCAAACCCATGCCACTGGTAAGAGGCAGGTCTAGGATCTGCAAACCCGAAAGCTCCACTCCACATTGAGTTTATCTGGACTCCGCCCATTAGTGATCTACACCATTTCTCCCAGGCTTTGGCATGTAAAGGAAAGCAGCAGGGCCAGTGGAAGAGCAGGTCTTGTTCAGAGCAGGCTTTCTCTGTGAGCTTCAGGGCAAGGAATCTTCCCTGGGAGGAAGTAAATGGGCTCCAGATGGTTAACAAATGCAGTCTTGGAGTAACAGTTTTATTTCAAACCAGAGGAATATAGTTTGGATTTACCAAAGCTATGAACAGGTGAGTGGGTGGTGGGAAAGAGAGAGGATTACTCAGTTTCAAAATGATTTTCCTTGGCTGGAGAAGAATTCTCTTGGCTTGATTGGAGACTAGAGGAGCAGGGAAATAGATGCAGAAGGAAACAGAAGTCAAACCTGCCACTGATTACACATTGTGAGAAGTGATTAGGTGGTGGTTGACAAAATTACCTTTATAGAGAAAAGCCTGAAAAACACATCACTCGTATTTGCATAGCATTTCACACCTTACAAAGCCCATATATTAACCTGTTGTCTCCTAGAATCTCTGAGCTGGAGGGTACCTGGACCAGCAGTTTCCAAGCCTGGCTGACATCTGGGTCATCTGGGGAGCTTTGTAACGATCCCCAGATATCACCAGACCCAGGGAATCAGAGTCTCTATGGATGGCAGGCTGGGGGGTTAAATGTGCCCCTGGGGCTTCCCATGGTGATCTGGATTTGGGCATTGCCAATCTCCATCAGGACAACTGCCACCGCCTCTGACCTGGACCCTGCAGTGGGCTCTTCACTGAGCTCCAGTCCTCCCATATCCAGGCCCTTCTCCATTCTGCCACCAGACAGAAGTTCCCTAAAACACATGGAGTCAGGTCCCACCCCTGCTCCCAGATAGGAGAAAGCCTGGCACTTTGGGGGAGCTGCAGAGCAGTGTGTCTAGACCTCATGCTCGGACCCCGGCTACTCCTCATGCAAGGCTCCTCCTCTGTGAAATGTTTCCTGATTTCACCCCTGCCTGCGGAGCAGGTGCTGTGGATCTTCTATTATTATAGCAATGCTCTGAGGGTCATGTCATTATTTGATTACAGAACCATTTATCTGCACAAAACTGTGGGCGAGGGAATCTTCGGGGCAGGGGCTATGCCTTGTTCATTTCTGTATCCCTGGAGCACATGGTAGGAGCTCTATAAACACCGGCTGAATGAACACACGCATGCTGGCACCTTGAGCTATCATTGACGTGCATTTTAGATCAAGAAGGTCTCAGGAATAGATGTGTTTAGGGTGAGCTCTCCTTGCTCAAAGGCCTAATAGCCCAGCTAAATAGCTTACTCTATTTACTACAAATTAAGAGGAGCCTCGGGCTAAAGAGATTGCTTAGGAACTAGAAGGCTCTGCTTTGGGTTTGATACCACTTGTTCCATGACCACTTAATGTTTTTGAAATAATCTCATTTCAAACATTATTAATAATACTGCTTTGTATGTTAAAGGATGTCACGGTTTGCTAATGGACTTTAATTCATCCTCCACATCTCTGATGGGTAGGAAGGTCTCCCTCCCTTTTCCTGGCAGCAGGCCTGATGCAGCCAGGGTGCAGGCAGAGCTGGTGGCAAGGTGCCAGCGGAGAACTCTGGCACCCTGCTTTGTCAGCCAGCTCATTCCACTGCCAGACCCTCGGGAAAGGGCCTTGGCTCCTGGGTCCTGAAACTCAAATACTTAAGGATGAGGACAAAGGCCTTGGGCTGAGACATGCCAGGGGCTAGACAGGTTATAGGTCACTTTGGAAATGCTCAGGATTTGAGGCCTGAGGTCTGAATTTAAATCCTAGTTTTCCTTGAGACTTTGAGAAAGTTATTCAGTGTCTCGGAACCTTGATACTTTCATTTGTTAATGGGTGTAATACTTGTGTCTTCCTTACTGGGTTGTCTTGAGGATTAAATGGCACAATTATGTCAGAGGGCTTAGCAGGTGGCTAAGTGCTACACACACACACACACACACACACACACACACACACACGTGGCTGGTTATTACCCCTTGAGGCTGAGCCCCAGGGAACCCTCTTCGCAGCTGGGCAGAGGGCTTTGGTGGGGAAGTAGAAGAGCCCACTCTGCTCCTAGGTCCATAACCTGGGTTCTTTGTGCGCGGCACTCAGGCCTGCAGCCCAGATTGGTGGCTGGCCCCAAGAGTCTTTCTTTCGGGTTGAATAGGACATACAACTTATGCCTGGCTCTGAATCTACCCTGGGGAGACCCGAGACCCTGGTGCGTCACAGCTGCTGTCCTGAGGGTGAGGGAGCTCAGAAGAGCCTAGCCAAGGCTGGTGGGAAGGAGCATTCACTCCAGGTTAGGGCCTGTGTGGCTCTGGGAGCCTTTTGTGATGTGTTAGTCGGTACTAAGTGGCTATTTGGATTAAAACGACATAACGTCGTTTTAACAACTTGGTCGAGATTAAAAAGTATCAATTACTAGCCCATTTTTGGCAAGGGAGTGGGGAAATGGTCACCAGCATACACTAGTAGAACCTCCCTAGAAGGCGATTTGGCAACATACACCAGTCTTAAAGATCAAGGGCTCAGCAATTCCACTTCAAGCATTTCCCGGAAGGAAATAATTATGGTTACGTGAAGACGTCAACTCAATGATGTTCACTGCAGCATTATATACGAAGGGAAATCTGTCAGCAATCAAATTCCTTAACAACGGGGGAAGTTAAATAAACTATGGCACATGTAGAATACCATGGAAAAATAATATTATCGAATATTGCTGAGCAAGCAGGCTACAAAACAGTATTAGTAAATGACACTCTTTAAATATGTTTCTGTCAAGCAAAACAAATATGTGTACATATAGCCTATTAAAAGGCCTGGAATAATATGTCCTAAAGTGCTAACAATTTTTTTAAGGGGTGGAATTAGGGGTTATTTCTCCATCGTTTTTCAGTGTTTTAAAGGTTTTACCTGAACTCATACACCATTTATACATGGTGAAGAGATCATTTTTATGACCCCTCTCCACTCCCCCAAAACAAAAACAAACCCAAACCAAACCTGGAGTGTGGGCTGGGCTGCCGGAGGCTCAGAATCCCCGGCTACCCCCGAGAGAGCAGGCTGCAGAACGAAAACCCAGGGAATGCCCTTTTGATCTCCGTCTTCATGTTCTCTCATTTTATCAAAGAAAACCTCAGCTGGAAGACGTGGGTCTTCAGGAGAGAATGTGCTTCAGAGACTTCCACTCACAGTTTAGAAATGCCTGTATTTATAGCTTGTGCAGTGACCTTTCTCATCGACCACAATTTATGGTTTCTTAATTGGTTTTCTGGAAACAAGCAGTGGTAACTTTTATACTAGGCAAGGGAGGAGCAAATCTAATCAGTTGCCAGGGTGAGGGTTGGGTGGGGGATGGAGTGGGGGGTGGGAGTTGTGGACCAGGGTGGGGGATGGAGTGGGGGGTGGGAGTCGTGGACCAGGGTGGGGGATGGAGTGGGGGATGGGAGTCGTGGACCAGGGTGGGAGATGGAGTAGGGGGTGGGAGTTGTGGACCAGGGTGGGGGATGGAGTGGGGGGGTGGGAGTTGTGGACCAGGGTGGGGGATGGAGTGGGGGATGGAGTGGGGGGTGGGAGTTGTGGACCAGGATGGGGGATGGAGTGGGGGGTGGGAGTCGTGGACCAGGAGAGGCTGGATGTGTTCTCTTCACAACAGCCTTCCTGACACACTGAATTACTGCGCCTTTAATTGAGCTGGTGAATCACAGTGAGATGCTGGAGAAGCTGGGCTCTAAATGAATAATCTCTTGATGTTCTATATTTATTTGTCCTCCCACAGTGACGTCCATGGCCAAATTCTAAGGTTGGGCAGCTTTTCTTTGACATTTGGGACTACCTGCCGGGTATCCAGGCAACAGAAGAGTCCAGTTTACCCAAGAGAATTGAAGGGACAGAGATGAGGAGGATTAAAGTCACTTGTTAAGTCAGTGAAATAAAGTCATCACAAGGAAAGCGACTGGAAGGAATACCCCACACCCCCAGCATCTAGATTTTATACACTGCAACATGTCACAATGCTAGGCTATCCTCTACCTGAAAGAAATGAGATGAGTATGCTTTGTCTTTTCGGGGCATATAATAGGAATTCAGCAAATGTTAGTCTATTTTTCCTTCTAATTTTGTGTTTCATGTGCGCAGGTTTTGTGCTTTCTCAAGATAAGCCCTTCAAGGGAAGATGCTATACTGTTTTCTCTGGGTCTGTTATGTAGGTATATAGGGCAATGCTGGACCAAGCAGGAAGGGACTATTGAAGGTTACACTGGAGACATGCCTGCCACGTGCCAGGCACTGCGTTAACTGTGAATTTAGTTCACCCTCACAACAGATTCTGTAATGCAGAACTGTCTTTATTTTCAGAGGATACAACAGGTTCAGAAAGATTAACTTGTCTAGTAAGTGACTTGTCTCCAACATCCAGTAAGTGACAGAGCTGGTATGTGAACTTATGCAGCGTGGCTCTGCATCTTAAACTCTTACCTCCTCCACCACTGATCTCAAAGAGGAGGCAGGTTTGGCTCAAGGTCAGGGCATGGGCAAGTTGAGCTGTGGCCAGGTTATTCCTGGTGAAGGCACGAGGTTCTGGAAGGCCCAAGATGATGGGTGGAGGGCAGGCTTGTTACCAATTATACCCAACCCTGAATTGCACCCTAGCCTTCCAGGAAGCCTCCACCTGGTCTGGTCACAACAGACCACAGCCAGCCTATGCAGAAGGATCAGACTCTTGATGGCCTCAGAGGTGGCAGGAATCTCACCTGTATCTCTCTCCCTCGGGACTTAAGCAAATTCCTGAGCCAGATAGGTATAATCGGGAAAATGTTCCTTATAGCCAACTAGCATATCCCATCAGGAAATACAATTCATTTTAGTTTCTTTTTTTTTTTCATTACTCTATTGTATAAAATTTGGGAAGTATAAAAAAAGTGCAAAGTGTGTGGCAGTCCTACATAGTGGCTGATGGTTCACAGACAGGATCAGATTCTGGATTTGCTACTTAATATCTATGTAGCCATGGGTCAACTTTTAAACCTTTCCATACCTCACTTTTCTTATATACTAGGTAAGATTATCTTTTCCTATTCTACTATTTCAACAGGATGTCATAGGGCAGGAAAAATAAAAAAAGGTGTTGATCAGCTATTTTAAATTAGAATACTTTTTAATGCACTTTTAGACAATAAACATTGCCATACTATTTTCCCAAAGGGTTTTACAAAATTTCACTGCCACCTAGCAACACAGGAGTTGTACCACAATCTTATCAACATAAGGTCAATGTTAGGATGGGTCATTAAACCCAATAAACATTAGTTATTAACAGTAATCAACTCACTTTCCAGAAGCAGCAACAGTTAAGTCTTTCCCCATGTTTCTACTCAGTCTTTTCCACATATTTTATTCTTCAGATAGTTGAGACTATGCTGTCTGTACAGTTTGGCATTCTGCTTTTTAAATGAATGAATGGCTTTTTCTTTTCTTTTTGTTTTTGAGACAGAGTTTCACTCTTACTGCCCAGGCTGGAGTGCAATGGCATGATCTCGGCTCGCTGCAACCTCCACCTCTGGGTTCAAGCAATTCTTCTGCCTCAGCCTCCCAAGTAGCTGGGATTACAGGCATGCACCACCATGCCAGGCTAATTTTGTATATGAATGAATGAATGGCTTTCAAACCATCCAAGTGGTTTGGGATACAAGTTGCTGAAAATGCACACAGGCCCAGGACAGAAGGGCCAACTGTTAGCACAGTTTGAAGAAACAGCACCAGCTAGGGGTGGGAGGTCTGGATTGCAATGCCGACATTGCCTCTAAGGGTTGGATATTCCAGAGAAATTTTCTCAACTTCTCTAGGAAACAGTTGCCTCCTCTGTAACATGAAGGCATGGACTCAGGACATTTAATGATTGCTCTGGCCCTAATGTTCTTTATTCTCAAACCAAGAAGGTGCCTGACAGAGTGGCTTAGAACTTTGGCTTCTGGAAAGGGGAGGAGATGGCAGCAGCTTCAGGGTGTCTGGGAAGGATGATGGGCACAAGAAACTGTCCAGAACCCTGGTCAACGGCCTCTGAGAATCCAGATCCTGCGAGCAAAGCCCACCAGGCCAGCCTTACCAGTACCAGAGGAATCTCCACCCCGTCCTGCTTGCACAAGCTTTCCCACCAAATGAGAAGATGCTCCTGTGCAGCCTGGACCACATCACCAGGCCTCACTGTGTCCCTGCCGACCGGCCCTTCTGGGCCCCTTCACCCCTTCCCTGTCTCTGCCCCCACAGCCTTACATTAGTGTCCGCCTCATCCCCTCTACATTGGTTAATTCAATGAGTCCCAGGTCTGTTAAATTAAGCCCACTGCTGCCCCTGCCAGAATCCTCTAACAGCTCTAATTGGAAAAACAGCCTCAGCCTCTGCCTATCAAAGCTGATTATATCCATGCGCACAGAGGCCTGGTCCTTGTCCGGGATGCTCACTCCACCCGGCCCGTGAGATCATCTCGCCTGTTCCCCAGGGCTGTCTGCCAGGTGCAAAGGAGTCAGCCTGGTAGAGGCGCCTTCTCCACATCAAGGAGCAGCAGCTGGCCTCCCAAGCCAGCTCTGATAGCATAAACAAGTTTGTGCTCATCACAGGGAACTGGAAAACAACTTGTGTTCGAAGCAAGACGTCTTTTTTTTTTTTTTTTTTTTTTTTTTTGGTACGGAGTCTTACTCTGTTGCCCAGGCTAGAGTGCAGCAGCACCATCTTGGCTCACTGCAACCTCCACCCCCTGGGTTCTAAGTGATTCTCCTGCCTCAGCCTTCCAAGTAGGTGGGATTACAGGCACCTGCCACCATGCCTGGCTAATTTTTATACTTTTAGTAGAGACAGGGTTTCACCATGTTGACCAGGCTGGTCTTGAACTCCTGACCTAGTGATCCTCCCGCCTGGGCCTCCCAAAGTGCTGGGATTACAGGCGTGAGCCACCGCACCCGGCCAAGACCTCATTTTTAACTAAGCTGCATTCACCACCCTCATCCCTGCAATCCCAGCAGAATCTCTCACACTGGAGGCAAGGATTTACTCCAAGAAAAGGTACACTTGCCCCAGGGAGCCATCCCAAGACAGCATAGTCCAAGCATGTACTAATTCCTAGGTGCCTGCTCATTTGAACCCCTTTCTCGGGGGTCAGAGCAGTCAACCAACTGACAACTCTGAGAACTCTGCTATACTGCAGCTAGATGTGGGAGGAGGGGAGATCAGAGAGAAGTGAAATCATGCCGCCACATAAACCAGTGGGTTTTAAAAATATTTTTTGAGGTAAAATTTATGTAAGATTCACATTGTCACCATCTGAAAGTGTACAATTCAGTAGTTTTTAGGATAACCACCATATTGTTCAACCATCATCACTATCAGATTCCAGAATATTTTCATCACCCTAAAAAGAAACTCTGTTCCTAGTAGGCAGTCATGCCCCATCCTCCTCTCCCATCCAGGTCCTGGCAACCATGAATCTACTTTCACTCTCTGTTAAGCCACTCGTTGTAAAGCCATCATGTATGCTTGCATTTCTCCCCTCGTCTCTATAGTTTTCATAACTGAGTACCACCAGACCTTTGCATGGAGCAGCATCAGATGCTTTTACTTCTGAGTTCTCAAAACACTTAAATACTGCAGTTTCCTTGGTTCTTGCTGCATATTATAATCAGCAAATGCCCTCTGTCCCGTCAACACCAAAATGTTGAGAATACTCTGGTTCTTTGATAAAAGTCTGGTAATACAGCTCTGGTCTAGCTGATGTAACAGGGTAGCATTCGAAGTTTAGCCAATCTCAAGAACCTTATTTTGTCATGAAGAATGAGGCATTTTAGGCAAACATAAGAAAGCACAAAGACAGTTAATGCAAACTGTCTTGGGGCAGGTACCTGTGTAGGAATCACACAATCTTTTTTTTTTTTTTGAGACGGAGTCTTGCTTTGTCGCCCAGGCTGGAGTGCAGTGGCCGGATCTCAGCTCACTGCAAGCTCCGCCTCCCGGGTTTACGCCATTCTCCTGCCTCAGCCTCCCGAGTAGCGGGGACTACAGGCGCCCACCACCTCGCCCGGCTAGTTTTTTGTATTTTTAGTAGAGACGGGGTTTCACCATATTAGCCAGGATGGTCTCGATCTCCTGACCTCGTGATCCGCCCGTCTCGGCCTCCCAAAGTGCTGGGATTACAGGCTTGAGCCACCGCGCCCGGCCCAGGAATCACACAATCTTTAGCAAGTATCAAAATCACCTGGAGGACCTGTTAAAATGTGAATTGCTGGCCCCAGCCCAAGTTTCTGATTCAGCGGGTCTCAGGTGAGTCTTGAGAATGCTCATTTCTAACATGTTCCCAGGTGATGCTGATGGTGCTCATCTGGGGACCACACTTCGAGAACCACTGGCATAGTTACCACCCCTATATTGACTAATGGTCACAGCAAGGAAGAACCATCCCCCCAGCTTATGCATTTGGCTTTGTTTCGATTTCACTTCTTTAGGCTAACTGATAAGGTTGAAGTCTTGTCTTGATGATGGTCACTGGCAAATAACACTGCTTGTGTTTCTACAAGTACGTTTTATGTTCAAAATTTTCCATTTCACACTTAAGAGCCAAGATCAGCAATTCCTTTATGTGCTTTCAACAGGGTATAATCAAGTAATAAATAATTTCCTTTCTGAATAGAAGTGTGATTGTGGATTATTTTATCCTGCCAGTTATGGTCAATCTTTGAGATCTTTACTCATAACATAAATATACATTTGCATCGTCCTGTGCCTTTTGGCCCATTATCTAGAGGGCTCTCTCCCTTGAATACGTGTCATAGTATTCACATGAACCTGCCTGGCCCCAACTGCCCATGTCTTGTACTCCCAGGGACAGAGTCATGAGTCAGACTTTGGGTCACGGCCAGGCCATTCTTCAGAGCATGCAATCTTTGTGAAAACAACCATTTATAGTTTTATATTATTTTCATATTATCTAACATAAAGCTCAAAACAACCTTCTCACATAAACTGGGCTAGTATTTCAAAGCTATTTAGCACGTACATAAACTGTGGCTCAGTTTACTGAGGTGATTTGCCCAAGATGTTCCAGTTAGTGGTGAAGCCAGGCCTCTAACCAACATATCCTCCACTTTCTCATTCACATGGATTCCCAGAGTTAAAGCTGCACTGATCTTTATGAAGGCCCTGAGACCACCACTTGAAAACAACATAAGTCTGTTTATCTACAGTAAGACAGTAAAAGCCCATGTGAGCCGGTAAGCAGGAAAGAGGAATGCGTATTACCATTCGGTTTTTAGTCTCAAATGTCTAGAAAGCCAAGACCATGCTCCCTGGAACAACGGTCTGTTCATTCAACGAATACATCATCTTGCCACTGCCTGAGCTCTTTCTCCGAGAAACCGGGTCCCACTGGGGCTTTTAAGGCCTTTAGGAGGGAGCAGGTCTCTATGCTGGCCAAGAGTCACCCACAGTCCCAAAATCCCACCGGCTGTCATTAAAGTATCAGGGGCCAGAGAGGCTCTCCTAGGCCTGCTTTAATCACAAACTGAAGCCATGATCGTGACTACTGCAGCCCGCTTCATTCATATCCCCCCGACCCCTGGCCTAGGCTAACGCCTTCTTCAAAAAGGCTGAAATCCAACCCATTCCTTCTACTCCTGCTACCAAACACCCTGGTTCAGGGTCTGGTCACCCCTCACAGACTGCTGCCAGGATAAAATATTTTATTTTCATATGACTTTTGTTGATCCCGTTCTAATAATATAAATATTGGTAAAGATAAAAGTGTAAGGAAAATAAAAATGACCCAGATTCTTATACCCAAATTAATCACCATTAATATTTTCCATCATTTTTCGATATGAGTGTACACTGAGAGCATTTAATTTTATAAGTAACTTTCTAAAACATAACTAGGTTGCTGTCCTGCCTAAACCTTTTGAAGGCTCCTCCAGCCTGAGATGAAACCTAAATATTCCCTGCCTTCCCGCGTCAGCCTTCTCTCTCCTTATGAACCTCCCTCCCAAACCCTGTGACTGACTCTAGCTCAGAGCCTGTATCAGGCCTCTGTCTGTCTGTCTGGCTATGCCCCAGTGTTTGAAGAAACACTGTTACCAGGTGGGTTGTACCCAGCCCCACTACAAGCCCCTTGGCACCTATTTCCTTACACCCTTCCCCCACCCCTCACGCCTTATACATGTATGTTAACTGCACAGCCCTGCAGGCCTTTGAGTTTGTGGCCTGAGTGTCTAGCTATACTGATCCATGTACCTTTCCGCACACCTGCCTTTGCTCAAGAGATTGCCCTTGCCTGGAATGCTACTATCCTTCCTACCACCGCTTGTGAGGAAATCCAGATCCAATTCTCATTTTTTTCAGATCCCATGGTCCGTAAAACATCTTCCTTCCATCTGCTCCTGGGGCACGCAGTGCTCTACTCCACTTCTTTGCATGAACTGCAGACTCACATAAGCACATGTTCCCTCACCCTCTGGAATTCCTAGCGGCCTGGGATCACCCCATTTGGCCTTTTATTCCATAAAATGCTGTTCACAAGTAGGTGCTTGGGGTCGGCGGAACTGAAACTGATCACAGCTGTGTAAGGCCTTGGGCTCACCCATTTTCACCTGATGGTCCTGGGGTGCTGTCTCTTCCTTGGAGTGGGGCGTGAGGAGGCTGCTCTGGCCTCCTCATGATCTTACCTGGGTCAGCCCTGGGTTCTGCGCTCACAGTTCATGGCAGGAAGACACCTGTATTCACAACTATCCAACCTAAAGAGGATTTTAGGTGCTTCAGAAATACAGATGGTTCCCAACTTATAATTTTTTCCACTCTGTCGCCCAGGCTAGAGTGCAGTGGTGCGATCTCCGCTCACTACAAGCTCCGCCTCCCAGGTTCACGCCATTCTCCTGCCTCAGTCTCCTGAATAGCTGGGACTACAGGCACCTGCCACCGCGCCCGGCTAATTTTTTGTATTTTTAGTAGAGACAGGGTTTCACTGTGTTAGCCAGGATGGTCTCGATCTCCTGACCTCATGATCCGCCCACCTCAGCCTCCCAAAGTGCTGGGATTACAGGCGTCAGCCACTGCGCCCGGTCAATTTTTTGACTTTATAATGGATTTGTCAAGGTATGACATGCATTTTGAAGTGATGATGGGCTTATGGGAACATAACCCCATCATAGTCCAGGAGCATCTGTACACTCAGTGGGATAAAAATGGAATGAAGATCGCAGCAAGGGTAGCATAGCAACATGCAGCCAGTCATAAGGCTAGTCTACAGAACTGCAGGACATGAGCTGCAGATTTAACTCTGAGCTTCTTAGCAACCAACGTGAAAAGAGAAATACAGTCAATTAAACCAAATCACAGTGTGGAGGAGCTTAGTTTTTCTTTCCGCTAAGTTTGAGAGGAATTTCTCCTGAGGATCCTCTTAAAGGGGAGGCTGAGAGCTACAGGTGAAAGCTGTTACTACACCATTAGATATTTAAAAAGCAGCTTCTTACTGTATCTCCCAGGGGAGTCTGAGGACCTGACACCCAGGTACCGCTCTTTGAAGGGAGTGTACCGGGAAGCAGCAGTGTTCAAACCTTCAGTTTTCTGGCCGGTGACGTTGATCTGGAGCTTGGGGCATGTGCAGCAGCACGTCAGAACCGCTGCCCAGAGCCCGGGAGGTCCGAGAGGCTCTTCGGGTCTGTGGGGGGTGGTGCACGGAGGCTCATCTCACTGAGCTCCTGGCCTCCTTGTCCAACTCACTCACAGCATTTCTGCCTTTTTATGTTTTTACATGTTAGAGTTTAGGGTCAGCTGTTTGACAAAAGAGTTTTGCATCAAAAACTGAAGTTTAAAAACCTGTCTTGAGTAATATTTCTCTTCACTGAGCTTTTGAGAAGCATTTGCTGACATAATGTAAATTCATGTTTGAAGTTTTTGGGCAAAAACTTAAGTGGATTTCCATTCTTAGGTGTGTACCCAGAAGATGGGTATTCAAACAAATACAGGTACCTGCACGTTCAGAGCACCACTATTCACAAGAGCAAAAAGGTGGAAACAGGCCATGTGTTCATGGTTGGAGGAATGGATCAAAAATTGTGGGAGGTTCATACAATGCAACGCTACTCAGTCATGGAACAGAATGGCATTCTGATGCATGCTACAACATGGACGAACCTCCAAGACAGGTTAAGTGAAAAGAGCCATTCACAAAAGTTCACCTATTGCATAATTCCATTCGCGTAAAATTTCCAGAATAGTCAAATGCATAGACAGGGTACAGCTTGGGGAGAACTGCTTAATGGGTAAATACAATAGGGTTTTATTTTGGAACGATAGCAATGTGACACTAAATAGGGGTAGTGGTTGTACAACACTGCGAATGTGCTGCCACTGAACTGTACACTTTGAAATGGTGCTTGTATGATATATGAATTTCACTTGAATACATTAAACAGATTTAAATTAAACAGATAGATTAAACAGGGAAAATCATCAATATTGCCAATTAAAGACCATTTCACATTTTGACAGTTGACCAGGCAGAGAGTAGGCCTGGCATCCTCATGGAAATGAAGAGGCTTTGTCGGGGCTGATACACACACTTACCTCTTTATCAGGCAGGGCTGAGGGATAAGTGACCGTAAGTGAATGCTACAGCAGTAAAGTTGTAGGTGGTTTCTCTTTTTTTTTTTTTTTGAAATGGAGTCTTGTTCTGTAGCCCTGGCTGGAGTGCAATGGTGTGATCTCAGCTCACTGCAACCTCCAACTCCCAGGTTTAAGTGATTCTTCTGCCTCAGCCTCCCAAGTAGCTGGGATTACAGGTGTGCACCACCATGCCCAGCTAATTTTTGTATTTTTAGTAGAGATGGGGTTTTGCCATGTTGGCCAGGTCTCGAACTCCTGGCCTGAAATGATCAACTCACCTCGGCCACCCAATGAAGTGCTGGGATTACAGATGTGAGCCACTGCACCTGGCCAGAAGGTGGTTTCTCTTTCATGTGATTCCTGGCCACAATTTACACTGCTCTTATCTCTTCAGCACCTGGCACAGAATAAGCTGTCCAAGAAATACTGACTCGTTGAGTAGACCAGCACCAAGTGTAGGCCTCTTATTTTTAATCTATGATGCACCTATTTCCCAAACCCTTATATGTAACTATTTCCCAAACCCTTATATGTAACTATTTCCCTAATGCCACCCAACCCCCACCCCATCTGATCAATTCATTCAGGCTTGTCTGCTTTTGAATTTACAGCAAAGAATTAATGTGAATAAATCTTCTCTGTCAAGGACCCCGGGGGGGTATTCTGAGGGTAGTAAAATTCAGCCTCACCTCAATAGAGTTACTTCATACGCTCACACTTATCTTTGTCCTGTTCTTTACTGCTAGATTAAAGGTCGGCCCCAGCTCTTTTCCTGAGGGTCCTCAAAGTATTCTCTGGGCATCTGTCCACACTCATAAGACAACACACTCTTTTATGTTTTCATCCATCTATCCTACTGATATTTATTGAATACTGAGTGTGAGTGTCGATCATATGCCAGGCACTGTACCAGCCTATAACTGGGGCTAAAATTAGACAAAACAAGCAAGGCTCCCCTCAACAGGAAACTACAGACACTAGCCACAATTATAAGTGCGCTGGGCTTTCACAGGGGGAACTGCGATTGAGGCAAGAGAATAGCATTTCACGCTGACTTCTTAGAACTAAATTGAAAGGAAAACCCTAACTTTCCACGCCTAAGTAACAAAAGGACCAGAGGCTACTCCCTTTGCAAATTCCCACCTTTTCTGCCTGGCAGATGGGAAACTGGCTGTCTGCAACAGTCAGACTGATTGCAGGCCGAGTCTTCATTTGCATAGAAGTGCAACTTTGTAACTTCACCTTAGCCTCTGATTGGTTGCTTTTTGCAACCAATCGGATGTTTGCACAGGAGTGCGACCTTTGTAACTTCACTTCAGCCTCTGACCCATTGTGGGCCACCACTTCATTTAAATGAGGTGAGAGTCAAGTGGCCAATGGGGAGCCTCTAGTGGGTATTTGGACCCAAGAAGATTCTGCATCCAGGCCCTTGAGCTTGCTGCTGGCTGTTTGGGCCAACTCCCACAATGTGGAGTGTATTTTCATTTTCAATAAATCCCTGCTTTCATTCTTTTGTTGCTTCATTCTTTTGTTGCTTCATTCTTTTGTTGCTTCATTCTTTCCTTGCTTTGCTGTGCGTTTCGTCCAATTCTTTGTTCAAAACGCCAAGAACCTGGATAACTTACAGTCAAGATCCTCTACCGGTAACACTTTCGGAATGTTTTTCGGTGGAACAGTTGGGCCCGGGGGCTGAGGGAAACTCTCCCTAGCTTGAGGGATTCACTCAGCCAGGACTAAGAATGAGGTCAATGGGGACAGCATGGAGACGAGTTCGTTCAGGGTCTGCGGGTGGAAACAGGCTGTCCTGGCCATGACTTCTGCTTGGACTGAAAGATGCTCAGGACATCTCACCCCACAGGGAACCGGGAGGATCAGTGTGGCTTCCATCAGCTCAGCCCACCAGTCAAAGCTCAGTGCATTCTCACCCGCTCTTCTGCTCTAGCTGCTTCCCTGCGGTACCCAGCCCTTACCTTCAACTCCCTCAGCACTCCTCCTCCAGCCTCCCACTCTCTGTATCACTGGGGCTCATTCTCAGCTTCTAGGAGCTTGTGGCTGCCTTTGAGAATCTGATGAAGGCTATGGACATTCTTCCTGGAGAAAAAAGCACACAGGGAATTCTGCCTACAAGTTTAGAAAATTCATGAAACCCCTAAAGCCCATCCTTGGAGCCCCCACCCCCGGCCCACTTCCCTGGGAGTCCATGGGTTCAGGACTGGGACGGCCAGACCGGTAGCCCAAGAAGCCTCTCACATTCCATCAGGCCTGGCTGCCCGCAGCACCCCTCAGCTGGCAGCACCTGCCCTGCAACGTGTGTGTCCCTCCTCGGGGCAACCGAGAGTCTCAGAGAGCTGTTGTGGAAAAGCCTCGGGCAGCGTTCCGGCTGAGCACAAGCTCCTGACAAGTGGTTTAATTCCTTCCCCATGGGGGCACAGTGAGGTTCAGCAAGTCTGCCCAGGGGTGAGAAAGCAGCTGGTGCTGGCTGATGCCTTAAGGAAGAGAGCTCCAGAACATGGACAAAGATGACAGGATGGAGTTCTTTAAAAACCACTTGGAAATATGCTTCAGTACTTCCTGCTGTCACTGCAGTCACTACAGCAACCTGCAGGTCTCCAAAGTCCCTCTTTGCTCACTGCCCCTTTCAATTAGACAAAGCCATTTTCATTCTCTGTTCAGTGGGCAACATGCCTGCAAATACCGGTGCTTTCTCAGAACAGAGGCTTCTGAAGGTAAGAGATGTCCATTTCAGTGGCTCTCTTCAGGGCCATGTAGGTGAAGAGGCAAGTGCTTCACAAATACCAGCCACAGCTTTGGGGCCTGCTCTCTAGAAGTCGATGCTTTAATGCAGTCAGCACTAACCCAGCAAGGTATGGACTGCTTAGGAAGCACCTTACTGCCAAGTCACGAAGGCCTCGATTATGCTGAGAACCTTGGACTTCTTATAGCGGGGAACAGGTTAGATTTACGGCAGAGACACTAGTTGCTTATGACACCTCCCCTCTCTCATTTTTGCTTCTTCAATGTTTTATTTTGAGACAGCTGTAGATTTACGTGCATTTGTAAGAAATAGTACAGATGCCATATACTCCTCACCCAGTTTCCCCCAATGGTAACATCTTGCAAAACTGTAGTGCAATATCACACCAGGAAATTGACACTGATACAATCTAGTGACATTTGGATTTCTCCAGTTTTACATGAACATATGCATGTGTGCACGCGTATGTGTGCATGTATATATTTAGCTCTATGCAGTTCTATCACTTGTGTAGATTCATGACGACCACCACCACAGTCAAGATACAGAACAGTTCTATCATAAGGATGCCTGGTGCTACCCTTTGGTAGCCACAGTCACTTCCTTCTCTCCCCACCCCCTGATAACTATCAATCTATTTTCCATTTCTATAATTTTGTCATTTCAAGAATGGTATATAAATTGGATCATATAATGCTATATGTAAAATTTTGAAAGAACTTCAATTTTTAGCTGAGTATATTGCCACCCAGAACAAAAAACTATTTCTCAGCTTCCCTTGTATGACCATGTGACCAAATTCTGACTAACTGGATTTAAGTAGAAGTGTTATTTGGGTCTGCTGGGAAGGTTGCTTAAATGGAGGGAGCTGACTCAGCTGGAAGAGTCCCCCTTTTGGCTCTTGTGCTTTTTCTTTTGGTCTGTATTAAGATATGATGGCTGGAGTTCTAGCAGCCATCTTGAACCAAGAGGTAACTAACCTTAGTGATAGAGCAAGCCATGTACACAGGGATGAGTGACATGATCAGAAGAACGGATGGGAAGTTCAGGAAGCCAGGGTAAGAGTGCTGAGTGAGAGACCAGTTAGGAAGCATTGCAATAACCCAGGTAAGAGATGACAGCAGCTTGAACTAGGGTAGTGGCCATGGCCATGAATGAGCAAATATGAGGTATTTAGGAGGCAAATTCAATCACAGCGTTGGTTGGATATAGGTGGTGAGAAAAAGGGAAGAATGAGGGATGAAAGAGGCCAAGCATGGTGGCTGACACCTGTAATCCCAGCACTTTGGGAGGCGGAGGCAGGCGGATCATGAGGTCAGGAGATTGAAACCATCCTGGCTAACGTGGTGAAACCCTGTCTGTACTAAAAATACAAAAAAAAAAAAAAAAATTAGCCGGGCATAGTGGCAGGCGCCTGTAGTCCCAGCTACTCGAGAGGCAGGAGAATGGCGTGAACCTGGGAGGCAGAGCTTGCAGTCAGCCGAGATCACGCCACTGCACTCCAACCTGGGCAACAGAGCGACACTCCATCTCAAAAAAAAAAAAAAAAAAAAAAAAGAGGGACGAAAGAGTAAATGAATACTTAAACAAATGAACAAAAGAACGTATTTACTTCGCGATACGGCCAAACTGTTTATAAGTAAGGAAGCTGGTGACTGCCAACTGCCTCTGGTGGAGAAGCACCCCAGAGGTGCTTTACTTCAGGATGGAAGGCCTGATCCCAGAGTACGGCCTGCCCCATGGATAAAGCTCAGCCCCTCACGCCACTGCCACCTCTGCCACGGGGCTACACAAATCTGCTAGTGCCATTCCCACAGCCTGCAGGGATTTTTGTTTGTTTTTACATTGCCTGCCCAATGGTGGTGGTACTTTATTTTCCACAGCTTACAATTGATAATAGTCAAAACGCCTCCTATTTCAGCAATAATCTGCTGAGTTCTTGGAGAGTGGGAGGCAGGTGTGACCTATCCAAATGTAAGGTGAAAAGAGTTTTTTAAGATTCAGACATTTTTATTTTAGAAAATTTCTGTAATCCCAGAACTTTGGGAGGCCAAGGCAGGAGGACCATTTGAGCCCAGGACTTCAAGACCAACCTGGACAGTGTAGTGAGATCCCATCTCTACCAAAAAAAAAAATTTAAAAGTTAGCCAGGCGTGGTGGCACACACCTGTGGTCCCAGCTGCTCAGGAGGCTATGATGGGAGAATAGTTTAAGCCCAGGAGTTTGAGGCTGCAGTGAGCCACGATCACGCCACTGCACTCCAGCCTGGGTGAGAGAGCAAGACCCTGTCTCAAAGTAAGTGAGTAAATAAATATATATAAAATTTCACACATATACAAAAGTAGAGAGAATGCTATAATGAGCCCCCAGCCTTGTTTCATCCACACCTTCCAACAATGATTTTGAAACATAACCTAGACATCATGTTTAATTCATAATCATTTCAGTATGCATCTCTAAAAGTCTTTTAAAAAAACATATAACACAACACCACTAATGCACTAAAACAAATGAACAATAATTCCTTAGTATCTTTAAAAATCCAGTGTCCAGGCCAGATGTGGTGTGGCTCATGCCTGTAATCCCAGCACTTTGGGAGGCAGAGACGGGCAGATCATGAGGTCAAGAGATTGAGACCATCCTGGCCAACATGGTGAAACCCCGTCTCTACTAAAAATACAAAAATTAGCCAAGTGTGGTGGCACATGCTTGTAATTCCAGCTACTTTGGAAGCTGAGGCAGAAGAATCGCTTGAACCCAGGAGGCAGAGAGGTTGCAGTGAGCCGAGACCGCACCACTGCACTCCAGCCTGGGCGACAGGAGCGAGACTCCGTCTCAAAAAAAAAAGAAAAGAAAAAAAAAATCCAGTGTCCATACACATAAGACACTTGACCACACCAAAGCCAAAGCTGGATGTTCTTACGGGCACACAGTCATCAGGACTAACCCGGACACCATTACCGGCCCTGCAGCCTCTAGTAGTCTTGGAAAGTCTATTTTGACTAACCCCATGTTAGATCAGAGCCCCTAAATGCTGTTGCCAGAATCCAGGAGACAACAATAAAAACCTGTACAAACAGACATCATATTGGCTGTGTGGTCTTGGGCAGTTATTGCACACTTACTGGCTGTGTTGTCTTGGTCTTATTGACTGTGCAGTCTTTGTTTATGTGGGTGATGAGTTGCAAAATAAAGGGTTAAAAAAAAACTTCTGAGGAAGTGACCCGAATGTCTATCAATAGATGAACAGATAAAGAGATGTGGTATATCCATACAATGGAATATTATGCAGCCTTAAAAAAGAAGGAAATCTCGTCATGTGCTACAGCATGGATGGACATTATGCTAGATGAAATAAGACATTCACAAAAGAAGAAATACCATATGATTCCACTCATATGATGTATCTAAAGTAGTTAAAAATCATACAAACAGAAAGTAGAAAAGGTGGTGGCCAAGGACTGAGGGAAGGGGAGAGGGGAGATTAGTGTTTAATGGTTACAGAGTTTCAATTTTTCAAGATGAAAATTGTCTAGAGATCTGTTGCCTAACAATATATATTATACTTAACACTACTGAACACTTACGAATGGTTAAAAGGGGAAATCAATTGTTGTGTGGTTTTCTTAACCACAATAAATTTTTTAAAAAAACTTCTGAGGTCCCTTCTGGCTATAGGAATTAGAGGGCCATCATGAAATTCTGGGATACTGTTACATTGACCTGTGTCGGGAGGGCATTGGAGCACCAGGATTCTCCTGCAGGGAGAGGGATGGGAGGGAAGCTGTACCTGCAGCAATAGGCTGCAGGTAGGGGGTGCCCAAGCCTGGGCAGGCTCTGAAAGGTAGGAGGAGGGGTTTTCTCACCAAGAGAAACAAAAGAAAGTGGAAGCCTTTATCAAGGGCTGAGTGGTCCTCGGGGAACATTCTGGGAAAAAAGGAGAAGGCTCCCAGTTGGCTGAGAGCAGCCATGCGGGGGGATCTGAAGTGACAGATACAAATGTGTAGTACACTGGCAGCCGTGTGGGAGATTAAAAGTGCACAATGCTGAGAGCTGGCAGTGGAGGGAAGGGAGCTGGGGAAGGCTGAGTCCCTGAACGTCTTCCCAGGGCACCCGGTCTGTAGAGTGCTTTTAGTGCTCATTATCATAAGGCCATTTTTCAAACTAGCACAAGCCTGGCCTAAGGGAAGCCAGGCAACAGTGAGCAGGATTGGACTCGAACAAGTCCAGCCCCTTCTCTGTGACCTCTTCTGGGAAGGTTTCTCTGGAATCTGAGCATACCAGAGAGCGGAGGGCAGATTCACTGTACTAGACGGTCATATTGTCTTGGCGGACTGGGAGAAGGATGACAGGGAGGACTCCTGTTTGTAGCTTTGAAAAAGGAGTAAAGGCCGAGCACGGTGGTTCATGCCTGTAATCTCAGCAATTTGGGAGGCCGAGATGGGCAGATCACCTGAGGTCAGGAGTTCGAGACCAGCCTGACCAACATGTGAAACCCTGTCTCTACCAAAAGTACAAAAGTTAGCCGGGTGTGGTGGCGGGCACCTGTAATCACAGCTACTTGGGAGGCTGAGGCAGGAGAATCGCTTCAACCTGGGAGGTGGAGGTTGCAGTGAGCCAAGATTGTGCCATCGCACTCCAGCCTGGGCGACAAGAGTAAAAGTATGTCTCCAAACCAAAAAAAAAAAAAAAAAAAAAGAAAAGAAAAGAAAAAAGAAAAAGGAGTAAAGTGCACCTCAAATGTGAGGGGCCACGGGGTGTAAAGAGAAAGTTCTGTCTATGCTGTGGGGTGTAAGAAGAAAGTTCCCCTTGATTCTCTGAAGGTTCACTGAAAAATCAACTCGAAAAAGGCAGATTAATTAGAGAAAAGGCATACACATTTATTTAATGTGCATCTGGGAGCCTTCAGAATGAGGACCCAAAGATACAAGGGGAAATTGTTCATTTTTATGCTTAGGTTCAACAAAGTATGGGCAGCTGTGTCGAAATATGATTGGACAAAAAGGGTCTGATCTAACGTTAATAGACTGAGTGGGGAAACGCAGCCAGGCCTGTGGGTCTGGATTCTTCTTGGCCCCTCTGAGCATGAAGTCCTTCCTTGGGGTGTGGGGCAGGGCCCTCTCTGGAATGGGGGGTCTCATGACCTACAGTCAAACAAGGTGGGTCAGATAATTTCTTTATGAGAAAGCAGAGGGCAAGCTAGGGTAATATTTTTAGGTTTCATAGCTGGCTTTGGGGAAAAGGGGTTCTGGTGTCATTCCCAGGCACTGGGGGGCACTACAGCCTTTGTCCACCATTCAAGGTAGCAAATCCATGGATGTGTGAGAGAGAGAGAGAGACTATTTAAGCAATAGTCTTGAACCAGCTCTGATATTTAAAATCAGCAAAAAAATTCCCAAAGCTCAATTCCTCAACCGCTGTTATTAACTTTACCTACAATACTCACCACAGATCTCAGCACTGGCCCCACAGACCTTTCATGCCCCGATGGCTTCACCACTCTCTGAGCTGCTCCCCTCAAACACTCTAAGCATATCTAAGCAACTCCCATCCCCGTCCCCGTCACGAATTCTATTTTAGGGTCCTCAGCTCGGCAAGAATATTACCGTCTTTTACTTAGATTTCCACAGGCTGACACATGATGTGGCCTGGCACCCACAGAGTGGTCCCAAACCGGCAGTATTTTTGGGAGCTTATTAGAAATGCAAAATTGTGGGCCCCACCCCAGACCTGCCGAATCAGAATCCACATCTAACAAAATTTAACAAGATGCCCAGGTGCTGTGTGTGCATGTTCAAGTCTGAGAGTACTGCACTCGGAGATCACATCCCACCTGCCTGCCATCCCCCAATCCTGTCAACAAGTGAAGTGGGGTGACATCCACTTTGACACAGAGCAAACCAGCCTCCACCAGCAGCAGCCATAGGGTGAGGAAGAAAGGGAAGAGGTGGACAAGGAAGGGGGTTGCTACGACGTGTGGAGTGCATTTAAATTTGGGGGCACTAAGATGAAATCTAAGGAGGCAGCCCATCAGTTCTGAGATCCTGTGATCTTTGTGATTCATCAACAGGCAGATGCTGACAAAGCAATCATGGCTAACAATTACTGAGCTCTTCTTATGAGACAGGCACTATTTTAAATAAAAGAGCATTTCACGTAGGGATTTATATAATTCACACAGCAACCTCTTGAGGTACAGATTGTCACTATCCTCATTTTACAGATGAGGCAACTGAGGCACAGAGAGGTCAAGTGATTTGCCCCAGGTCACAGGGATGTGTGCCAGAGCTGGGACTTGTACCCTAGCATGTGCCCAGAGCCCATGCTCTTAACGACCATGTAAGACCACCTCCAGAAACGCTCTCCCCTGACAGCTATTTCTCTGAAGCAGTTACACACCTCGAGGGTGAACAACCATCCTGGTTTGCCAAGGACTGAGGGGATTCTCTGGATTTCAAACTTTTAGTCCTAAAACTGGGAGAGTCCTTGACAAGTTGGTTACCCTATCAATACCTCGTCTACCATGGAAGGGTAACAGAAGGAAAATAAATCAAATTTAATAGGAAATCTTTGAGAGTACAGAATTTGAGCTGCTGGAGCATGGAATGAGAGGTTGAGCAACCTGTTTCCATTTGAAGAACCCCAAAGCCTATCCACAAGACTTTAAACAAGCCTCACTCCCCAATTATGGCTCAGTTTCTCTGCTCCTCAAAATAGGTATATTCTTATCTGCCTCGTCATTCCCACCCCTTCTGCCCAGATGTCATGAGAATAAACCAGAGCCTGTTGCTAGTGGATGCAACACCACCAATGTCCTGAGACAAAGTGGGCAGATAAAAATACTGGCTAGTGTTTCCCTCGTCAAGGTCACCCACACCCACACGGGTGTTCCCATCATCTATTTTCTGCAGCACTGCCAGCCAGTTTTGTGACATTTGTTTCTTTTGAGCCCTGGGAAGAGTGCTTGATTGGTTCAGCTCTCTGTTTCACCTGAGAGTCGTTATGATTCCCCAAATAAAATACAAAGAGTGTGTGCTGTCTCTCTCCTCTTTGTGTGTGTGTAGTCTTTCAGAAATAATGTTTAAAAGCAGTTCCCCATCTGAGTTGGATGGGACTGGCAAAGAAGCAGTGGGAGGAATTCAAGGGGAGGAATTCAGACCCCTCCGCACACCCAGCTAAGTCCTCCAGGAGAGAAACTCTCCTCAGCCAAGGGAAGGCAGTTGTCTTGTACCCATTGCACAAGTCCAAGCATTAGGATTTCTCTGCCATTTTGGGGAGGAGGTCTGGTCTTCAGTTTCTGCATCTGGAAAATGGGACTTGCTACAACCTACCACCAGAAACCCTGTGTCTCCTCTCAGGCTGAGCTTAGAGTCCTCCAAAGTCTCCCATGCCCTTTCTCAGAAATCAGCTAAATCTTCAGGTCTTTTCTGATTAACCTTATTAGACTTGTGATTAAAGAATTACAAATTCTTAGAGCAGGAAAGTAGGAAAAAGTAGAGTGCATCCCAGCTGCCTTCATTTTTCAGAAGAAGCAACTAGCCAGTCTGGTGTTGTGCATCCCCTTTGCTCACAGGTTTTTTACAATTATTTCAAAGGCACTGCTCTGTAATGCTAAAGTCAGTGCATATTCTCTGTCCAAGGAAGCTGTTGTAGGAGACCAGAATGTGCCATGCCAAAACATGCCTCTTTGGCATAAGGATGATTTTGAGCTGATTATTTTGAGAAACAACAGATACAGGAGAAGTTCTGAAAACAGAGTAGAAGTTACCCTTTTGTAAGGGAAATTTACATCTATAAAGGAAATCACCATTTGTAAGGGTGTCTGTAGCAGGAAGAGAAGCATGACTAAATCACGAGAAAGTCTTATTAATGGAGCAGGCTTACATCTGCATAACAGACTTTATTCTGATAATTTGCCTGGTCATCTCCCCATAACTGGCCTCCCCCACACCCTTCTCTCTTTTGCCTTTAGCTGAAGATGATGTTTAAGCCTGAATTCTAAGCCATCTCTTTGAGATTTACTTATTTTTTCCCTAAGTATCTCCCAGGTAGAGATGAAGTATACACATTAACAAATTTCTGTTTGTTTTTCTCCTGTTGATCTGTCTTTTGTTACAGACAGTCCCAGCTATGAACTCTGAAAGGCAGAAGGAAAATTATTTTTTCCTCCCCTCCCCTGGTAACTCCTGCAAGATAAGGACCATCATCGTGTCGCCTGAAGTATTTCTCTCCTAGGCCCCCACAGTGTGTGTTCACAATGGCCTCATTCCCCTTGCTGGCTAATGCAGAGCTGAAAGAAGTTATATTCAAGCTTTTTCTTGCACAGCAAGGAGGATGACTAAGGAGCTAAGAGATGTGAACTGAAGCCTCCCTCACTGTCTACTTGCTGACCCAATAACCTATCCCGAGCATTCCTGAAGTTGGTGAAAACCAGCTCTTGACCTGATACAATCTTGAATTAAAAAAGAAAGCACTTCCCTCACACGTGCCCCAAGAAGCTGTGCCGTTTGGGCCTCCTCCTCCTCTGTGTCCCTAGACCATGGGTGAGGCCAGCAAACCGCCAGGACAGGGAAGGACCTTGTAAGCAATCTGCAAATGAAAACAGCAGACATCTAGCCTTGTGCATGGGAGCTCAACCAGGTGAGCACCTCTCCTCCCCCAGACCGTGACAGGACTGACTGACCCGCATACCCAGCATGATCCCAATTCTCTGCAGCCCTGGAAAAAAAGACTCTCCTGATGTTTACTCCCATCACAGGTATCTACTTTTTTTTTTTTTTTTTTTTTTGAGACGGAGTCTCACTCTGTAGCCCAGGCTGGAGTGCAGTGGCCGGATCTCAGCTCACTGCAGGCTCCGCCTCCCGGGTTCACGCCATTCTCCGGCCTCAGCCTCCCGAGTAGCTGGGACTACAGGCGCTGCCACCTCGCCCGGCTATTTTTTGTATTTCTTAGTAGAGACGGGGTTTCACCGTGTTAGCCAGGATGGTCTCGATCTCCTGACCTCGTGATCCGCCCATCTCGGCCTCCCAAAGTGCTGGGATTACAGGCTTGAGCCACCGCGCCCGGCCAGGCATCTACTTTTAAATCTTGGGTAGGAAACAGAAAGAACCACTGAATCCTTGTCACATTCATTTGTAGCAACTATCTATGAGATAGGTTTCTAATGTGATTATCTCTCCCTGCCTTGATAGGATTATATGACCTTTTAAAACCATTCTTTCTTTTGTTCATTCATCCATCCATCCATTCAACAGGAGCATGTGGTATCTGCTTCCTGCCAAAATCAATAGGACATTTTCCAAGCTTTAAAATTCCTGGCCGTTAAGCAGCACCCTTTCAGTAGGGAAGTGGAGGAGTAGGGGGTGTTCAGTGCAGAAACGATATTAAAACACAAGCTCTGTGATTCACCAGCAATTCCTTCTGTCTGAGTCTCCGTTTCAACAGCTCTAAAATGGGAATAATTCCTCCCAAAGCTGCTGTGAGGTAAAAGGGAAGAATGTGTTTAGAGCTATACTCAATAGCTCATGCAAAAAAAGGCATTCAATCATTATTCGCTTAAAGGAAGTGACCCAAAAATCCAGTTTGCTGCTCAATACTCGATTATCCTAACACCTCACAAACTCCAGTCAATATCCTCTCCCACATTCATTTTGCCTCTTAGGACAGTGTTCTTGGAGTTTCAATCCTTCGTTGAGCCAGCCCTGTCTTTATTCTGACTGATGGACTGTACTATTTTGAGAATGTGATCTGTATCAGAGTCAGCTGGGAAGCTCCTGGAGCTTCTGGGAGGATGGATCCATAAAGTCCAGTTAATAAATAAACACACAGACATCAAGGCTACCGGCTGTCGTAGTAACAAGACTTTATGCTTTCCTGGCTCCTGTCATCTTCGGGACTGAAAGCACTTAATGAATTAGTCTTGCTTGCAGTCCTCCTGGAGAAAGACTGCTGCGTCTACAATGTGCGGTCACGGTCCCCAGCCAGAGGTCAATCACTCTGTGAACATTGCCAGCCGGATCCCTAGAGCAGCTCTGTTTGTTGTTTGCTTCTTATCTTAAAAGTAATACTTGTGTATTAGAAAAATGTTAAATTACATGAAAGATAAAAACTAAAATTTGCTATAACTCTGTCCACTTGGAGATAAGCATAGCTAACATTTTGTTATACCCTCATACACACAAAATGCACATACACTTACCAGGATTATACCGTGTATGTGCTGTTTTATAATATATCATGACTATTTTTTCATGCAAAATATGTTTCTACATCATTTAAATGGCTGCTGGTTTGCTAAACAAATCCCCTATTATGCAACATTTCAGTTGATATGAATTATTTTAATTGCATGAACAATCTTGTGCTTTCTCCTTTTAGGAGTTAGGGAGCAGCATGAGTGTGGGCACATGGCATAGAAGAGAGTGGTGGGTTTGCAAAAGTAAACGTCACTTGGTGTGCCAGGAGTGGGGTGGGAAGAGGACATTCCAGAGCCAGATTGTCGCGGGGCCTTGTGGGACACACAAGAAGAGACGGACCTTGAGAGGTCTTAAGCAGTTGTAGACTTTAGAAAGTGCCCCCTTGTAGCAAGGGTGGATGTGTCAGAGAAGACCAGACAGTGCTGGAGGCCCCACACTTCCCCTCTGCTCCTGCCTTCGCCACCTCATCAGCTGTTCCTGGAGCCTCCGGCTGTATTTACTGTCATGATCTGGCCCTTGTCACCTGCTCCAGTCTCCTCTCTCACCTGTCTCTGGGTTTGATGCTTCTGCCCTGCCATGCTGTTGGGATCTTCTGGATCTTTGCTGGGTTGTATTTGCTGTCATGATCTGGCCCTTGTCACCCGCTCCAGTCTCCTCTCTCACCTGTCTCTGTTCTTCAAGCAGTCAAAGCCCTTCCTGGTCTTGGGATGGTCTCTTGCCAGGAATGCTTGCTCCCTTGTCCCTCATGTCACTGGCTCCTTCTTGTCCCTTAGGTCTTGGCTTAAGTGTCACTTCATCCATGTGGCCTTGCTTCATAGTTGAACCCAAAGTCAGTCTCCCTTCATTCTCGCTCACGGTAGACTGCTTGTTTTCTCCAGAGCATCTTTATATTGTTTAACAGTATTTTTATTTTTGTGATCATTTGTTTGATAATACTGTTTATCCTCTCAATGTGGTGGGGGTGGGGGGGTGATTTTGTCCCCACAAGGGCACAATTGGCAACATCTGAATACATTTTTGGTTGTTAAAACTGGGAGGTAAACTATTTGCCTCTAGGGGCAGAGGCCAGGGATGCTCCTGAACATTCTACAGTCCACGAGAAAACTCCTCATGACAAAGAACTGTTGGCCCAAAATGTCAACATCGACAAGATTGAGAAACCCTACTCTACATGATACATTCTGCAAAGGCAGGTGAACACTTGTTCACCAGTGTATCTCTAGCACCTGGCCCAGCATCTGAGACACAGTAAGTGCTTGATATGTAGCTGAATGGAAAAATTGATGGATGGATGCAGGGGTGCTATTAAAACTATTTAACAACTAGTAGGGCATATCATGATCAATCAGAAATGCCAACATAGTGCTGGAACTGGGGCGAGGATGCTGTGCTGTGCTAGCCATTATCTCTTTGGTTGCTGGACTGTGGGGAAGTCTGGGGGTCCTAAGGAAGGGGCTGAGGCAGCCCCAGGGGTGGAGGATTCAAGGAACTCCAGGAAGTAGTGATTTACCATCTGATGAGAAAGCCCATAAAAATTTTAACAATCTGCACGGCCCTACCAGTGCATACCTGCCAAAAGTCAGTCCTGGACGGAGGAACAGAAGGATAGGAACACTAATGAAGCAGCTAGTGAGTGGAGGAAGGAAATGGTCTAGGAAGGACCTGCTTTTTGTGTATGTGTGGACAAAGAAGCTCTGTGCCCTTCACCTCTACTCAAATTTGCCAACTAAGAGAAGTATGAAGTATGCTAGAAGTATGAGCAGACATAAAGCTGGGGCAGAGAGAAAGGGTGATGGAGTAGGGGTGGGGCGCTCGCTCTTTTCTTCTTTCTGTTTTCTCAGCATGTTCTCTGAGCAGGGCTTTGCTAAGAGACAGAAAGAAAAAAAAAAGGTACCAGAAGAGTTCTTGTCCAGCCTACTTTACCCCATATGACCTTTTCAACTAACAAGGCATCAGGAATCCAATAATAATATCAACACTGATAAGCCTATATGACTTTGTGCTTAGAGACTCTCCCACAGCATGTTCCTAAACGTCTCATTGGTTTTACCGCCTCCTCTGTATGAGGAAGTCACCACCAGATTCTGCCTAGCAGCCAGCTACGCAGTTCTGTTAGCAGAATCTGGAAGCTGGAGAGGATGCTGCCTTTTAATATACCCTTGAGATATTCTCAACATGTGTAGGACTTGTTCCTATGGATTTTCTGCCATTGCCTGAACTTAACAGCTTCAAAAACATCCTTAGCATCTTCCCCAAAACAATTCCCATTTCTGTCAATGCAATCATCATTGTTCAGTTGCCTAGGCTCAAACACTTGAATCCTTTAGTTCACAATACTTCCATTTCCCTTAGGGACTATTCTAAACCTTTGTTCTTTTCACACCTCTACCTGATCCCCATCCTCTTCACTGTTTTTTTGTTTTGTTTTGTTTTGAGACAGAGTCTCGCTTTGTCGCTCAGACTGGAATGCAGTTGCACAATCTCAGCTCAATGCAACCTCCACCTCCTTGGCTCAAGTAATTCTCCTGCCTCAGCCTCCCAAGTAGCTGGAATTACAGGCATGTGCCACCACGCCTGGCTAATTTTTGTATTTTTAGTAGAGACAGGGTTTCACCATGTTGGCCAGGCTGGTCTCGAACTCCTGGGCTCAAGAGATCCACCCACCTGGGCCTCCTAAAGTGCTGGGGTTATAGGCATAAGCCACCGAACCCAGCCAATCCTCTTCACTCTTAGCAAACAACCTTGTCTACATCACGGAGGGCACTCATGCCATCAGGGGTAAATGATTTAAGCTTCCTACCCCCATCTCCAGCCTAATCTGAAATACCCAGGATTACCCTAACTCATTCTTTCCACTCCTTGTCTAAAGGCCGAAAGATTCCTCCTGCTACTCAGTGCAGCCTCCCATTTGTGATCTAATCCTGCTTCTCCTCCTCCTTTCAGGCCATGCTCCACTTAGTACTCCCTCTGCCTGTGTTTTCCCCTCTCCCCATCTCCACTCTACCTTTCATTCCAAGGACATGGTCACGCTTCTTCTACTCTTAAAAAACAACCCATTGCTTCTCCTCACATCCCACCCATAGCTACTATCCCAACTATCTCTCTTTTCCTTCCCAAAAAAGCTACTAGGAATAAAAGTCTATACTTGCTGTGTCCACACCTTCACAGTAATTATACAGCTTTTGCTGCAGTTCTCTGTCCTAATCACAGCAAAATTTCTCTAATGTTTGCGTAAACTTGTGGTCTCTACTTCCTTGCAATTTGTTTATTCTAAACTCACAAAAATCTGGCTTCCAACTCCTCCTACTCACTATTCTGAAACTGCTTCTGAAAAAGGTCTTCAGTGACCTCCCAAACACTCTTCTGCTGACTAGACACTCCTATTGGAAACTTGTTATCCCTAACTTTTCTCCTCTTCAAGCATTCATGACACTACTTCTCCTGGTTTAATTTACGCTTTACTGCCTGTTCCCTCCCTGACTCCTGACTCCACACTTCCCCCATAACCATTCGCTTCCCCAGATTTCTGTCCTTGCCTCATCATTCCTGCCTTAGCCACTCACCTGCTTATGGATGATTCCCAAAGCTAGATCTCTGGGTTCAACCTTCCTTGAATTTCAGAACTGCATTGCCAATCGACTCCTAGACGTTGTATTCTTAGATATCCCAAAGGAACCTCCAATTCAAATGGTCTAAAACAGATCTTAGCATTTACCTGCTCTTTCCCCCAGAGTGCTTTTCCTCCTGTATTTCTACTGTTTAATTAATGGCACCACCATCCATCCCGTCCTCAAGCCCCGTAACTTGTGAGTTACAAGTCCTAGACTAGCCCCTCTTTCTCTCCCCTCACATCCAACCAATCTCCAGGTCCTACACATTTTCTCTCTTAAGTGTTTCTAGAGCTTGTCTTTTCTTCTATAGACATTGTCTATATTTAGACAAAAATACCATTGTCTCAATTTGGCTCCTCATTACCTCTTGACTAGATAGTTATGATACATTTACCTTCTTTCCTGTCTGTACTCAATCCTAACCCGTAAACTACACAAGGCGTTACTGCATTCTGCTGTTCCAGATGGACAGTCTGGCTTTTCTGGTAAGACTCTGAGATCTTTGAGGGCATGGATCACGTCTAGTATTTTGCTAAATCCTCCAGTGTGCTCAGCACAGTACTGGGCCTAGAGTAGATGCCCAAAAGGAAAATGAGGCAACAATGAGACACATCTGCTAAGAGAAGGCTGGGGGTGAACTATCAGCACCTGGGATAAAGGGTGCTGCTCGCCTAATTCCTGTGCTACAGTGAGAGCCTATCCTCAGTGTCAGCAAGACTTCAGCAAAGCGGTGGGGAACGGTCCTCTGAGGGGCCTGGGAAAGGGACCCCACCAAAGACATCATCATGGATTGTGGAGTCACCACGAGGACTCAGCTAAGTTCGGAGACCTTGAATCCATGGGCACCCATCTGTAAGGTTGTTGTGGTCCTCAAGCAGTTCTCAGTGGCCTGGCATCTTGGAAATATGCCCTACCTGTTTTGTGGTGGTTGCTTCACCTGGGAAATGAGAAGCAACAGTTCAAATTTTTCATGAATCAATTCTGATTTCCTGAATTAGAGTGTTCTATTTCCATTATCTTGCAAAAATCCTCATTCCTTTGAGGCCCGTACCATGTGATTATTCTTCACTCTAACTCCGATCCCACTGACTCTTCTCCACTCACTGAGAACTTTAGCATTTGCTTCCCCTTCACTGAAAATTCTGCCATCATCCTGGAAAGTTTCAACATGCACAAAGATGACCTCTGTAACATCCTAGCCACAAATTTAAAAAATCTCCTTAATGCCAGTGGCATTTCCTTTCATTTCACTCACCCACTACCGTGGCCCCACCTTGGACCCTTATCACTGAAACTGTTTCTGGTCAACCCTCACCTGGACCACCCTCACAGTCTCCTGACCATCATTCTGCCCCCAATTATAGTGAATCTTGGTTATAAACCCATCCTCCATCCCCATTCTACCCCACTTCTACAATCAAACTATTCTTCACTGACCACTAGAGTGGAAGAATTCTTTACAGTGACTTTTTTTTTTTTTTTTTTTTTTGAGACAGAGTCTCACTCTGTAGCCCAGGCTGGAGTGCAGTGGCATGATCTCCACTCATCGCAACCTCCGCCTCCTGATTTCAAGCAATTCTTGTGCCTCAGCCTCCCGAGCAGCTGGGATTACAGGCGCCCACCACCACACCCAGCTAATTTTTGTATTTTTAATAGAGATGGGGTTTTACCATGTTGGCCAGGCCAGTCTCAAACTCCTGGGCTCAAGTGATCTGCCTGCCTTGGCCTTCCAAAGAATTAGGATTACAGGCATGAGCCACGGCGCCCAGCCTAGAGTGATCTTTCTAACATGTAAACCAGGTGTTATGCCTGTTAAAAAGTCTACAGTTGTTCCATATTTACAAGGTCAAGTCAGGGTCCTTAGCCCAGCAGGCAGTACACCAGGCTGCTGTTTAGCCTCTCATCACCATAACCTGCCATTTCATGTTCTGACATCACTGAATATGGACAGCTCCCAGTTCCCCTTGCCATCTCTTGAAGCCTCTTGGCTCTCCCTCTGCCCGGAAAGGTCATTTTCCTGCTTCTCTGTAAAGATGTTCATTTCATGTCCCAGCTCAAACACTACCTTCCCTGAGAAGCCTTCCCTGCTTGGTCTGGGCACAGCTATGCGCTTTCTCCTGCACTGCCAGCACTTTCTAATACAGCCATGGCAACATTTATCTTATCAGATTAATATCATGAGGGCTGGAACCATTCCTCTTCATCTGTGTGTCTCAGTCCCGGGTGCAGGCCTGGTGCAAAGCTGGCTTCTGTAGACATTATGAAAGGATTGGAGGAATAAGTTCCAAAGTCTTCTGTATATAAGCAAGGTCAGAAGAGATTGAGCTCTTAAATTACGTAAACCTCTTCTCCCTTTGCCCTGGCTTAGTGCCCTGCCTGTATGATTAAATCGCCTAATAGAATCTACCCTGGCTTAGCACCACATACAAATCCTTCAGCACTGAGTTGTGGAAAGGTTCCCAAGTGCTTAGAGGAAAAAGAGACTGGTGCTTCAGAGATGGGAAGTAAGACAGGTGGTAGATACAGAGATGTCCTTCCGCTTCTGAGGTATTACCCACCTGGGAGAATTGATGAATATTTCACATTAACATCAATCATGTGGTCAGCACTGTGCTAGCCACTGACAGTAAGATAAAAGTTAAAACAACAGCATACCTTTGTTAATCACTTTCTATGTACCATCTACAACTTTGTGGGTTAGGTATCATGCTTATTCCTGTTTTTCAGGTAAGAAAATGGGCTCAATATCACACAATTAATAAGTGCTCCAATATTATCATCTTTCTCTGCTGTCCTCACCCTTTCTCTCTTCACCGAATCTTTCTCCTAGTGCTCATCATACACACTCTAAAATAAACTTCTTCCTCCATCCTGCCTTCCCTTATATTCACTTTTCAACTTCCTTCTTTACATCAGATGATAACACTCTTGCCTTCCCCCCACAATATACACACCTATTGACAGGTGCCCTTATCCTATCCTTCTCTCCAGTTACCCCAGGAGAGTGGTCCCTCTTCCTCCTAAAATCAGTCCCTCCACTGCAGTTTGATGCTGTCCACCCAGTTTCTCAGGAACCTTACACTATGAATTAACCTTCCTTTCATCTATAATAACTTTTCCATTATACTGCGCCCTTTCCATTGGCTTTTCAAAAAGTTATGGTAAGAATACTTAACATGAGATCTACCCTCTTAACAGATTTTGAAGTGCACAATACAGTATCATCCATAAGCACAATGTTGTACAGCAGATCCCTCACATAACTGGAATTTTATACCCATTGATTACCAACTCCCCCTTCTCCCTAGCCCTGGGCAATCACCAGTCTACTCTCTGTTTCTGTGAGTGACTATTTTAGCTACCTCATGTAAGCGGAATGATACAGTATTTGTCTTTCTGTGATTGGCTTATTTCACTTAGTATAATATTATTTAATTTTTTGAGAAACCTCCATATTGCTGTCCATAGTGGCTGCACCATTTTACACCCCTGCCCCCCACCAACAGTGCACAAGAGTTTCAGTTTCTCCACATCTTCACCAACTCTTATTGTTTTATACTTTGATAATTGCCATCCCAACAGGTGTAAGATAATATCTCATTGTGGTTTTGATTTACTTTCTCCGAAAATTAGTGATTTGGGGAATCTTTTCACATGCTGTTGGCCATTTGTATGTCTTCTTTGAAGAAATATCTATCAAAGTCTTCAGCCCATTTAAAAAATGGCTTGTGTTTTGCTATTGAATTTTATGAGTTCCTTATATATTTTGGAAATTAACCCCTCATCAGATGTACAGTTTGCAAATATTTCCTCCCATTCTATAGGTTGCCTTTTCACTCTATTGATTTTTTTTTTTTCTGTACAAAAGCTTTTATAGTTGATGTAATCCCACATGTCCATTTTTGCTTTTGTGGCCTGTGCTTTTCATAGCCATGAAATCACTACCAAGGCTAATGTCATGAAGGTTTCCCCCATGTTTTCTTCTGGAAGTTTTACAATTTCAGTTCTTATGTTTAAGTTTTTAATCCATTTTGAATTGATTTTTTGTGTATGATGTAAGATAGGGGTCCAATTTTATTCTTTTGTATGGGGATATCCACTTTTGCTAACACTATTTGTTGAAGAGACTATCCTTTCCACTTTGTGTACTCTTGGCACTCTTGTCAAAGATCAGTTGACTGTACATGTGGATTTATTTGTGAACTCTTTATTCTGTTCCATTAATCTATATGTCTGTCTTTATATCAGTACCATACTGTTTTAATTACTGTAGTTTTATAATATATTTTGAAATCAGGCAGTGTGATGCCTCCAGCTTTTCCTTCTTTTTCAAGATTTTGACTATTTTGGGTCTTTTGTGGTTCCATATGAATTTGAGGGCTTTTTATTTCTATTAAAAATGCCATCGGGATTTTGATAGGAATGGCATTGTATCTGTAGATTACTTTGGATAGTACGGACATTATAACAATACTAAATCTTCCAATCTATGAACACAGGATGTTTTTCCATTTGTTTATGTCTTCTTTAATTTCTTCCAGGTCTTGTTCTTGATCTTAGAGGAAAAGCTTTCAGTTTTTCATCATTGAGTATGATGTTAGCTATGGTCTCTACACTGGCTTTTTTTTCCCCCTTCTTTTTTGAGTCTGCTTGCTAGAGAATACACTGGCTTTTAAAGGTCCTCAATTCTGTCATTAAAACAAACAAAATCACCCTCTTTCTCTCTGACTTTCACAGCGAACCTCTGGAAAGACTTATTTATATGTGCAGTTTCCATTTCTCACCTTCCATTTTCTCCTCCACCAATTACATCTGGCTTTTGATCTCCACATCACTGACCTCTTGCTTAAACAACCTACGATCTCTTTTCCTACAGCCAGTGGACCTTTTTAGGTCCTCATCTTAATTGGCTCCTCAGCACCACCTATGCTTTCTCTTCTCTTCTTCAGGAAATACTCTGCCCTTGGCTTTCATGACATTTCTCCCTCTTGGTTTTTCTTTGATCTCTCTGGTTCATCCTTCTCTGTCTCCTTTTCAGGACCATCCTCTTCTACTTGAGGTTTAATTCCAAGCCTTCTCTTCTAAGCCCACCCTCTCTCCCTAGGCAGTCTCATCCATGCCATGGTTTCAATTACCCCTAGATGTTGATGACTAACAGAGGCATAGCTCCTGCCTGGACCTCTCCTCTAAACTCCTGCCTGTATATCCACCTGTCCCCTTGACCCATCCACTCAGATGGTTCAAAGTCTCCTGACTGAGACTCACTCACGATGTTTGCCCCAAAACCTGGTTCTTTACCACTGTTTCCTGTCTTAGGAAATGGCATCACCATCCACTGGCACAAAGCTGGAAGTCTGGTACTCATCCGCCACACCCGTCTCTCTCCCAACTCTCACATCCAAACCCTCACTTCCTCTCCATTTTACCATCTCAAACTTCTCACATCTATGTCTCTCCATCTCCACTACAAACTTTCCAGTCTAAACAACTGTCACTTTTTGCCTGGACTACATCAGGAGTCTCCTAACAGGTTTCCCTGGATCTTCTCATGACCACCTCAAATAAACTGTTCAATTATACAGCCAAAGTGGCCTTTTTGAAATAGAAAATCTGACTGTCATCCTACTGCTCAGGTACTTCAGTGACTACCCCTTGCTTTAGAATCAACCTCAGAATCCTTAATGTGGCTGATGAGATGAGGTATGTTTAACCCTTTCCTACCTCTTCCACTCATGTTGTATGATTTCCCCTCTCATTCTCTGAACCCTAATTCTACTGGCCTCAAAATGCCATATTCTCTCTAGCCATGTTCTCTGCCCATTCCAGGAATATCCTCTCCCATCTCCCAAACTCATCTCACCTCCTTAGCTCCTACTTATTCTTCAGGTTTTAGCTCAATCATCACTTCCTCAGGATGACTTCCAGCTCCTTCCTGAATGGCCCCAGGCCTTCTAATAAACACTCTTATAATACAATGCACCTCCACTTTATAGCTTTTATCAAAGTGTTACTTTATATTTGTTTTGTGACAAATTTGTTTCCCCTGAATGACTTCAAGCTTCATGAGGGTAGGGATTTTGACTGTCTCCTCCTATCCCCCTACCTCCAACATTGTATCTCCAGTGACATTCAGTAAACACTTGCTGACATCTTAACAATGAAATCCTCCCTTTTCAGCCCCAGCCTTCTCTAGCTTCTGGCCTCGCTACTCCACTGATACTGTCCTTGATAAGTCACCAACAACCTTCTGACTGCCCAAACTGTGCTTCTGTGGAGCCCTGGTGTTCTACCAGCTGGACTGAGGGTTTCCTGCATTAAAATAGAACCCTGGTAGTCTTTCCCCAGTTCATAGACAATAAATAAGCTGATAGAATATTCTCAATGTAAAGCTTTTGTTTCATGAAGTTTTCTTAACACTTGGTACCTGCGTTCTTCGATTTAACTCAACATTTTATTTTCAGTTATTTTTATTTATTTATTTATTTTTGATGGTGTCTCACTCTGTTGCCCAGGCTGGAGTGCGGTGGCATGATCTCTATTCACTGCAAGCTCCACCTCCCGGGTTCACGCCATTCTCCTGCCTCAGCCTCCCGAGTACCTGGGATTACAGATGCCCGCCACCACGCCCAGCTAATTTTTTTGTATTTTTAGCAGAGATGGGGTTTCATCATGTTGGTCAAACTGGTCTCGAACCCCTGACCTCAGGCAATTCGCCTGCCTCGGCCTCCCAAAGTGCTGGGATTACAGGCGTAGGCCACCGTGCCCGGCCTATTTTCAGTTATTTTAATATATGAATAATTCATGGTATTCTCCAAAGAGTCCCACGGTTTCTATGGGTTTTATGACATAAAGAAGTTTTTGAGACCCACTGGCCAAATCCAGAGAATTTTTTTTTAGTCTTCTGATTCATTTTCTTGGTGGTATGTGCTACTGCTTATTACGCTGTTTATTCATTTTAGCCACCACTATTTATTGAGCACATACTAGGTTTTCCCACAGCCCCTTATCCCTGCTTTTATGATGGTTACCACCTTCTTCTGTGATCTCTTCCGTGTATTGTGAGTCCCTGAAGGGTACGGAGACTATGCTTTTCCTTTTCTCTCTCTCTCCATAATCAGCCCTCCACTTGGTCCAGGCACAAAGATCATATTTGTGGAATGCAGGAGTAGATGAATGAGTGAATAAACAAATAAAATGCTGAGGCAGAACTCAAATCCTCATCACCAGCACTCTTACTCCAGTGCTCTGCTACCTTCCCACTGAAAGAGTCATAGTGACACAGTAGCTGGATATTGAAATACAACAGAAATGTTGATTTCACGTGTCTGTTGTCAATACCTGTTGATTTTACCACACACATGAAAAATCATAGTTGACTATTTTATGGGGATGTAAACGTTTCATGCTACAAGTAGTTAAAAATGACATGTATTATGTCTGTGGCAGAAGTTGGGTAAATGATGAATTACTAAGGCTTTTTAAAACACTCTGTATTCTACTGTAACCCTGTGTCTTTGCCCAACCTGTTGTCTGAGTTCCACCCTGCTTATGTATAAAAATCACCACTTTATCTTCAAGGCCCAGTTCAAAACTCACCTTCTCCAAGACGGACTTAATTTATCAGAGTTCCTTGGGCCAGTGCTGCTTCACTTTAGCCCTGTGCACCTGACAGCATGTCACTTGCTCCTCTACTTAGTGTCCGCTTCTTTAGTCTGCAGAGTCCTGCTGGTGATGTGAACGTTGCTCTCCCGCACTGCCCATGGGCAACCTGAGCCTGGGGGCCATGCCTTGCTCATCCTTCTGTGTTCTCAGGGCTTTGACAACAGACATTTTCTGAATCCGATGTGGTTAAACTGGTCCTCAGCTACTCGTATACTATCTAAACATCTTTTTTTTTTTTTTTTTTTTGGCCTAAGGTGAATTTTTTTTTTTTTTTTTTTTAACTAGTAGGGCTCCCTGACTTTACCTCTCCTTGCCGGGTTCTGGCAGCCCCACCTGAGAGCCCAACCCAGCTTCTTGCTCCCACCACTGTGGGCAACCGCAGCACAAGAAAAAGCAGCTGCCTTTAGAGTTCCAGAATGTATTTGGGGAAAATTAGAGCTGTTTCCTTTTGAAGTGGAAACGGAGTCAGAGGTGAGCCCTGGCTAATGAGAGGGAGGAGGTTTGCAATGAGAGAGACTCTCAGTTCTCAGGCTGTTTTTTTTCCAAACAACAGACAGACTCCCAGCACAGACTTGGGGCTTAGTGGCCACCTTGCTGACCTTTCTCCTTGGGTGCAGACACGGGGCCTCACAAGCTCATCTTCACAGCCTTCCACACTACTGGTGTCTGGACCAAAGCAATGACAAGCCCCGCCCCCTCAACTCCTCCTCCTCCCCCTCCCCCCCCTTTACCCCTCCCCCTCTCCTTTATCCCCCTCCCCTTCCTCCCTGCCTCCTCCTCCTCCCCCTCCTCCTCCCCCTCCCCTTACCCCTCCCCCTCTCCTTTATCCCCTTCCCCTTCCTCCTCCTCCTCCTCCTCCTCCTCTCCCTAGGAACATCACATGCACAGTCTACTCAGCCCCAGCCCTAATGCACACACAGAAACAGAAATAAGAGATATGGAAATCCAAACCCAGAACACTGACTGCTTTGTTTCTGAACTGTGCCTTGTACAAATCTATCCATACTGCAGAAATTTCAACTTATCCATCAAAGCATGCAATGCTCAGCCACATGCTGTTATAACCCGAAACCGGGTCTGTAAGCACCCATGTGATGCAGTTGTGCCTGTGTTGCAGCTTACTGCGTAGAGAATGGAAAAGTCAGTGAAGGGAGAGCAGAAAGACATGCTGCTTGATACCAAAGAGCCTGGGCTCTCACATATACCTGAGATAAAGAGATTCAGTGAAATAGTGTAGGCTTAGCAGAGTGACTGAAACATAGAAAGCTCTCAATGAAGGCTTTCCACCTAATGGCGTTGGAGGACCCATCTTTTGGGGCTGGAAGCAAGTCCTTCTTCCATTGCTTCTGCTATTCAACAGCCTGTCCCATCACCCATCCCCAATAGAAAGGCAGTATCTAACACCTCCCCCATCCCCTTTGTGTATCCATTGGCTTCCAGGCTGAGGGATCAGCAGAAACGGGTGCTTGGAAGTAGGAGGAACTGAGCCGGGCATCTGTGCTGATACGAATTGCTCAAAGGGGCATGTAGAACACACTGATTGATGCAGTGCCAACTGCGCCAATAAAACCTTCCTTCTTTCTCTGGGGCAATACAGCCCTAGACCCTAGGATAATGTCAAACCTTTTTTTTTTCTTCAAGCATCTCTCTCTTCTCCTTTTTGAGGTCCAAATGCAACACCAGAAATAGCCCTCCTACATATCTTTTGCCCTCTCTGATGTCCAGTCACAGTGTTCCTCTTGCTCCTTTACCCAATGCTATACAGTCGCCGACATTTTATCCTGTACAAGAGAACATTAGGGCAATAGAGAGAGGGGTGGTTTCTATTTCTGCAGATGTTTTCAAGGTTGTATGATGATAACTTGCCTACCCAGCTCAGAGAGCCTGCTGTCCAAAGACACCTCTCCCCAGCTTTCCAGTACAACTCTGCATATTTCAAAGGAATACTGGATGGCCCAGATACTATGGGCACTGTGCAGTCTCACAGCCCTTTGGCTTTTAATCGAAAGGGAACCTCTCAAGCAACCTGAAGGGGGTGGGGTATGTCACCCCACACTGTTAAGCTGGAGAAGTGTTTGAGGGAACATATCAGGCACAGGACAGATGAAGAGAATTTTGAAATAGTTAATGTATTCCCACGGTTCAGAATTCAAAAGGTACAAAAGGGTTTACAGGCCACTTTTCCTGGAGGCAACAGGTATGATTATGTTTTGTGTCTATAGTTATACATAGACAAGCAAATACCCTATGACTCTCCTTCTTCCTCTCGTATAACATGAGCAGCAGCATATTATAAACACTCTAGGCATGTTTTTTTTCCCACTTAGCCATATATCTTGGAAATCATTCCATATCAGTTATATAGTAAACTTACTAATTCTTTTTCTATGAATGAATAGGACACTATTTGACTCTCTGGAAGTACCATAAGACACTTAACAAGTCCCCTCTGATAAGCATGTAAGTTATTCTTTCACAGTTCGACTAAGTTGTTCTTTCACGGTTGAACAGTTGAACAGTGCCATAATGTACGTATATCTTTGTGCCCATATGCAAATATAACAGCAAGTATAACAGCAAGTTCAGTTCCTAAAAATGGAATCACTAGGTCAGATGGCATGGGCATTTATAATTTTGACAAGTGTTTCCAAAAATGCCCTCCAAAGTTGTACCAGTTTACTCTCCCAGCAGCAACATAACAGCAGTCCCTGTTTTTCTACAACCTCATCAATGGTTTCTCTCTTTGATGTTTGCTAGTTGAAAGATTTGTACTTAATAAGAAATTAGTCCTTTGTGTAGGAGTTAAACCCTTGAGTGCTAGAGAGAAGGAAGAATATCCTGTTTACCAGACCAGCGTTTTCTGAAGTCTAGAGTCTAAAGGGGTTATAAATATCTCTTGGATCTACAAGTAAGAGTCTTTATTCACAACAGTTCCGGATTTCCGGCTACCACATGTGTGTCTGTTCTTAATTGGAAGAAAGTGGCCCCGAGGAAGGAGTAGTGACTTTGGAACCAGAGAGACCTGGGCTTCAAGCTCTGCTCTGCCATTAACTAGCTTTATGATCTTGGCAAATCATTTACCCTACCCCCAAACTCAGTTTCCTCAAATGAAAAATGGGGAAATAATACTAATTTTGCAAAACCTTGTGTCTGGCACATAGCAGGTATTTAATAAATGGCAGCAACTTTCATTAATGTTAATAATCACCAGGCCAGATTCTACACCCCAGGACACTTTTCACAATGGACAGACCCTGGAATGGCCCTACCAGAGCCAAATGACTTTTTTGTTAAGTGGCCATCCAGAAGATTCCCAGCTCCTCCTCTCACCCACCTCAGCCTTCTAAAGTTTGCAGACCAGGAAAATCCCAGCGTGGGCCTCTGGGTGAGGATTGGACTGTGCTGGGGCCAGGCTCCCCTGTTACCAGCTGATGTTTGCACTCAGACTGAGGTACTCCCTGAACTAAGCCCGGGTCATTTCCAGTTACAGTCGGCAAGCTAGAGAAAAAAAACAGAGATTCTTGGGCCAAACAGAGGGACCTGCTCTCATCTGCACAAGCCCATCTCGCCTTGCCTTTACAGAACAGCATGCCTGATGAGGTTACTGGATGCAAATCACTGGCCCTGGCAGGAATGCTAGCGATACCAACTCAGGTTTCTATCCAGGCCTGTGGCCCTCCCACTCCCACCTCAAAAGAACTTCACAGGCTTTTCCCAATCAGGCACGGCCCTATCACATGCATCCCCGGGATAGTGGAAATGACAGCCGTGCTCCTCCGGAGAGCAGGGGACTGTGAGGAGGGGCCGCTGCCGATCTGCCTGATGCCCCAGCAGAACCCTCCGAGAGCCCCGCATTACTTCCCCTCTGGACGCCAAAATGACCCTGTCTGTACCTGCTGGTTTAGATGCTCTTAGGCATGGGAGCTGGAACCTCCCTAGAGAAGGCGGAGAAAATCGGTTTCCAGAGCATGTACCTTTACTGTTCCTTCCCCTGGGTCCACCTCTTTCAGGGTCTGAACGTCCGTTACATGCAAGTGTTTCATTAGGACAGAAGGAAAACTGCCTTTCCCCTCAGGACACAGACCCCAGCGAATCTTAGGCAAAGCGAACATGCGGGACTGAAGTCCGCAGTCATTGTTTGTCTCCCACACGACATAAAACATGTGTCTGGCTCGGCTGCTGGAGGACCAAGCAGGGCACAGATGCAACTGCGCAGACGTCGGCCCTGCCAGCCACGCTGCGGGCCCCTCAGAATCTCAGGATGGGGCCCCCTGGGGGAGCGAAAGGACAGGAGGAAGTGCCTGCGGGCCTCCGCCTGCAGGTTGGATGACTGCATCCCCGTCACGTCAAACTTGCCAGGACGAGCAAACTTCCAAGGCCCCACAGTTCCACTCAGAGGAAAGGAACCCCCAGTGTGACAGGAAAACACGGCTGGTGTGTGTCAGCCAAAGGGCGCTGACCGAGGGAACAGATCTGTACCCCTGTCGTCCCTCGCGGCCTTTTGGAGCCGCAGAGAACTAGGATGCCACCCACTCAGGGCCTCGGCGCGCTGGCTCTCGGTCTCCACCCGCCCCACCCCGGCCAGGTAGGGCAGCAGGGCCCCAGCAGCCCAATGCGGGCCTCGTCCCCACACTGCCTTCTGCTTGCCCGCTCTGCTCTCTGCTTGGCCAGGCCCTCCTCTGGGCCGCGGAGCAGAGGCTTCGGTGTGGCCGGCTCCTCCAGCGCGCAGGGCTCTCCGGGATCGGGGTGCGGTCGCCCGCTCTGGGGCCTCGGGGGCAAGCGCACCGCGGCCCCACGGGCAAGTTGGGCTTCCCCGTCTCACCCCCGCCGTCCCGGCCCCAGACTCGCTGGCCGAGACGCCGGCTCCCACAGGCCCTGCCGCCTGCATGCCCACGCCGCGCCGCGAAGGCACTTCACCCTCTTTATTTTGTAAAACTTCGGAAAAATCACCGGCAAACCGAGAAGCGGTCGCAAGGCTGCCCAGAGTTGCCGGCACAAATCCGGACGCACAGACCGACGGCGGCGCATTGGCCCGACAGACCCCGCCTGCCCGGCCCCCACCCTCCCCGGGTCCTCTGCCCCGGCCTCATGCTCCCCGGGTGGCAGCAGGCTCGAGGCGCAGCAGCAGCGGCGGGGTCCGCGTTGAGGTCTGGCCGGGCTGAAGGCGCAGAGAAGCCAGTCGACGCAGAAACGCTGAGTAGAGCGCCTTCGGCACGGCCCGGGGGCAGGGACCCGGCGAGTCTGGCCCCGAGGCGCGGGCACCGCCACTCGCGGTCTGGCCACGAGGCCGGAGATGCCCCCGAGCCGCCGCGCCCCTCGGAGAGGCAGAGCCAGGTGCAGACCCAGACCCAGTCGGGAACTGCTATGCTGAAGGCGGCGGGGTGGGCAGAGGGAGGCAGCCGGGGCGCGCTTACCCGGGTGTTGCGGCGCCCTCGAAAGTACGCGGTGGTCGACACGTCCCGGCGCTGAGCCCAAGCCCCGCGGCTCCTCCACCCTCCCGCGCCCCGCCCCTCCGCTCGCTCCCCTGCGCGATGGAGGCCCCGATCCGTTACCGCGGCTGAGCAGCTCCGCTCCGGCTGCGACTCCCGCGTTGGCTCCCACCGGGTCGGCGCGCGTCCTTCCGGGCGCCTGCGGCTGGGGCGGCACACGTGAGGCTCCGCGGCCTCCCCAGCGCTCCGAGGACTGCCCTGCTCCGGGCGTGGAGCCTCATCGCCCCTCCAGGTGGCCAGGGCTGGGGGCAGGTACCGCGCGACCTGATTGGCGCTGGCCGGAGTCCGGGAAGAATCCCCGCCAGAGAGGCTGATGCACGCGGGCCAAGTGAAGCCACGCAGTGAAACAGCGCAACGGGCGCCTTCCAAACACCCCTCCTCAGCTCCGCCGCCCTTTTGCCTAAGAAATGTAAACTCGGGAGGCGGGCGTCCTGGGAACGCCTCAGTACAGGGGACTTTGTGCGCTACAGATCGGGTCCAGCACGGAAAATTCGGAGAACGGGAGAATCTTAGGGACCAGGGTGTGTCGCTATCCACTGGAAAGAGACTGCCTCGAGCCTCCCAAAGGGCTCCTCTGTGTTCCTGTTTCCGGCCCGCACTGTGCCCTGGAAATCCAGGGACACCTGGATGTCCCCGCCGCTGAGGGGTACCCGGGCCTCGTGGTAGGGCGGGATCAGATCAGTCAGGGTGTGATTAGAGCTGTGACGGTGAGGTCTGGCAGGAAGAGGCAGGAAAGCAGAGAAGCAATTCGACCCGAGGAGAAACCTGAATGGTGCGCTAGATTTCTTGTCTGAAATCACCGTCTTTTAATGTCTTAAAACTCTACGAGTTGCTTGTGTGCTGTACCCCAGTCAATAAGTTCTGACATCAGTAATTCAGAGGGTCTGCTGAGACACCATGACGGCCCGAGAGGGGATAAACTGTTCACTTCTCCGCACTTCCGAAGCATCTCTGTATGGAACGTTTACCTGTTCCGGTCTGATCATCTTTCTCTTGATCCTGCTTTCCGATCTTGATTGGACTGAAGACAGCCTGCTTTTCGATCCTGCTTTCCGATCTTGATTTGGACTGAAGAGAGGGGTGGGGTCAACCCAGTTAATGTTCGAGGAGGGAGGGTTCCCACTACATCAACAGTTCTCCTCTCTTCTTAGGCAGGGGAATTCAAGGCAAAGCTGATCAGGGAATCAATTTGAAAAACAAAAAAGAGAAAACTCCAAAACATTTAAAAACTGGGGACCGTCAGCCTAGGTCCAACTTCTAAAGGAGAGTAAGAAATTTAGCCCCTGGAGCAAACTTATTTTTCCTAATGCACTATTAAAAAACAAAAATCCCAAGGCAAGCCACCACCTCATCATTCCAGCAAGTCTACTGTTGTTGCAGCACACTCCACTTTGTACTCTTAACTCTTCTCACAGGTTTTACATTTTGAGCTCAGATTTTCATGTGCCGTCTTTTCTCACACAGTTAAGGCTCATGCCACATTCATGTGTCATCTCAAAGGCAAAACAATGAAATATGAAGAGGGCGTGTGATTTTGCTTTAAACTGTAACACAGAAAAGTGAAGACAACATACCTTCATAGCCTAATGAATCATAAACCAAACACCACCCAGGTCATTGCTATCACGGGGGAGGTTCTCCTGTCCCACCAATTCCCTTCCACAAGTCCTTCCCTTCCCTCTAAAGCAACTATCCTGACTTTATGGTAATTACTTGCTTATATATCTTATAGTTTCTACCAATTTGTAATGTATCCCTAACCATTACAGTTTAGTTTTGCTTGGTTTTGAACTTTCTATAAATTGAATAATATTGCATGCATATTTTTGTGTGTTTCTGGCCTCTTCTTCTATTTGGTTGTAAGAGTCATCTACTTTTGTGGCATGTAGTTATAGTTCATTCATTTTCATTGCTACTTAATATTCCCTTGTATGGATATATCACAATTTCTTTGTCCATTCTGGCACTTTAGACATTTGGATTTTTCCAGTTGGGGCTATTACAAATTTTATTGCTAATAATATTTTTGTATATATCTCCTGGTTTGCAAGTGTAATCTTTAGGATGTATACCTTGGAGTGGAATTACTGGACTATAGGGTATGCATATATTTAGTTTTATTAGATCATGCCAAATTGTTTTCCAAAGTGGCCACAAAATTTACACTCCCATCAGAGATGTATGGTAGTTCCCACTGCTCTGCATCCTTGCCAAAATGTAATATTATTAGACTTCTTATTTTTTGTCAGTCTGGCGGAGATGTAATGGTGTCTCATTGTGATCTTCGTTTCATATCCCTAATTACCAGTGAAATTGGGCACTTCTACATGTGTTTATAGGCTATATGAATTTTCTGTTTTCTGAGTGCCTGTTCAAATGTTTGCCCACTTTTTTGAGATGGCTTTTTCTTATTGATTCATAAAAAGCTGTTTATAAATTCTAGCTGCTGCATGCCTTGGTCAGTTAGAGACTGCAAGTATCTTCTACTCATTTAATGGTGTCTTTTGATCAAGAGTCACTTTTTAAATAAGAATTTTCATTTTCAGATAATTGTAGATTTGCAGGCAATTTTAAGAAATAATACAGAGAGATTCCAAGTACCCTTTACCCAGTTTCCCTCATTGGTAATGTCTTGCAAAAACTATAGTGAAATATCATACTTAGGATATTAACATTGACACAGTCAAGATACAGAACATTTCCACCACCACAAGATCCCTCATATTATCCTTTTGTAGCCACACCTGCTTCCCCTGTGCACCCCTCCCCATCTCTAACTTCTTGAAACCACTTATCTGTTTCCCATTTCCAAAATTTTGTGATTTCGAGAATGTTATATAAATGAAATCATTTGTAACCTTTTGAATCAATATGTAACCTTTTGAATTTTTTCCCACTCAGCAACCCGAGTTGCAGGTTGTTGTAGCAATACTTTGTTCCTTTTTCTTAGTAGTATTTCGTTGTATGAATGTATTACCAGTTTGTTTAACCATTCACCTAATGAAGGACATTTAGGGAGTTTTCCCCCAGTTTTGGGGGTATCACAAATTAAGTTGGCTCAGGTGGGAGGATTGCTTGAGCCCAGTAGTTCCAGACTGGCTAGGCAACATAGTGAGACCCTGTCTCTACATACAAATTTTAAAAATTAGCTGGGTGTGGCTGCACACACCTGTAGTCCCAGGTACACAGGAGGCTAAAGGGGGAGGATCCCTTGAGCCCAGGAGTTGGAGGCTGCAGTAAGCTATAATTGAACCACTGCACTTCAGCTTGGGAGAACAGAGCAAGACCTTGTCTCAACAACAACAACCACCAAATAAAGTTGGCATAACATTTGTATACAGGTTTTCAAGTGAGCATACATTTTCATATCTCTGAGAGATATGAAATAGTTCTCTCTGGGAGAACTATTGCTAGTTTGTAGGGTGAATGCCCAGGACAACTATCGCTAGATCATATAGTAATCACATGCTTAGTTGTTAAAGAGACTGCCATCCTGTTTTCCAGAGTAGTTGTACCATTTTACATCCCAACGAGGAACGTATGAATGATCCAGTTTCTCCACATCCTTGGCAGGATTTGGTGTTGTCAATATTTTAAAATTTTAACCCATTCTTATACATGTATAGTGATGTGTCATTGTGGTTTCAAATTCCATTCCTCTAATGGCTACTGATGTCGGACGTCTTTTTAGGTGCTTGTGCTTACTTGCCATCTTTATTTCCATCTATATGCTATCTTTGGTGAAATCTCTGTTTATGTCTTTTGGCCATTTGCTAATTGGATTGTTTTGTTTTATTGGTTGTTGAGTTTTCAGAGTTCTCTATAGTCTAGATAAGGGGTGTCCAGTCTTTTGGCTTCTCTGGGCCACATTGGAAGAAGAATTGTCTTGGGCCACATATAAAATATAAAATTAAAAAACACTAACAATAGCTGATGAGCTTAAAAAATCACAAAACAATTCTCATGATGTTTTAAGAAAGTTTACAAATTTGTGTTGGGCCGCATTCAAAACCATCCTGGGAGGCTTGTGGCCAGTGCACCATGAGTTGGACAAGCTTGGTCGAGATCCTGGTCCTTTTTCAGATCTGTGGCTTGCAAATATTTTCCCCCAGTCTTTTCATCCTCTTTACACGCACTTTGTAAAGAAATTTTTAAATTTTGATAAGGTCTAATTTTACTAGTTTTTCTATTATGGAGCATGCTGTTGGTGTCAAGACTAAGAACTTTCTGGCTAGCCCTAAATTCCAAAGGTTTTCTCCTATTTTTTTTTCTGTTTCACATTCTGTTGGTAATCCATCATAAGTTAATTTTTGTATAAGATGTGAGGTCTAGGTTGAGCTTCTTCTTCTTCTTCTTCTTCTTCTTCTTCTTCTTCTTCTTCTTCTTCTTCTTCTGCTGCTGCTGCTGCTGCTGCTGCTGCTGCTGCTGCTGCTTCTGCTTCTGCTTCTGCTTCTGCTTCTTCTGCTTCTTCTGCTTCTTCTCCTTCTTCTCCTTTTTCTTTATTTCTTGCCTAAGAAGGTCCAATTGCTCTGGCACCGTTTGTTAATAAGGCTATTTGTCTGCCATTTAATTGCTCTTGCACCTTTGTCAAGAATCAGCTGGGCATATTTGTGTGGGTCTATTTTTGGATTCTCTATTCCATTCCATTGATCTATGTGTCTGTCTTTCCACCAATACCATACAGTCTTGATTACGGAAGCTATATAATAAATCTTGAAATCAGATAGACTGATTCCGCCCACTTTATTCTTTCTATTCAATATTGTTTTAGCTCTTCTAGTTCCTTTGCCTTTCTGTTTAAATATTATAATCATCTCCTCTATATCTATTAATACAAAAATTCTCACTGATATTTTGATATAAATTAGGAAGAAAGCATTCAGTCTTTCATGATTAATTATAGATTAGCTATAGGTGTCTAGTTTGCCTTCTATTTCTGTTTTTTCTGAGAATTTTGTCATAAATGGGTGTTGAATTTTGTCAAATGTTTTACATTAGTTTATATAATCATATGTTTTTTTTTTCTTTTTTTAGCCTTTTAATATGGTGAATCGCATTGATTTTTGAAAGTTGAACCAGCCTTGCATTCCTGGAAGAAAGCCTACTTGGTCAAAGTGTATAAATCTTTTCACATAGTGCTAAATTCTTGGTTTTTAGATTTTTTAAACACAACTTTATTGAGGTATAATTGATATATAAAAACTACATATTTTTATGATTTTTTGCTTTTATTATTATTTTAAATTGACATGTAATAATTGTATGTATTCATGGAGTACAATGTGATATTTTGATACAAGTATATAATGCGCAATGATCAAATCAGGGTCATTAGCAAATACATCACCTCACACATTTATCATTTCTTTGTGTTGGGAACATTCAAAATCTACTCCTCTAGCTATTTGAAAATATACAATTAATTCTCACCCTAAATAGCACTCATCCAGTGCTACAGAGCACTGGAATTTATGCCTTCTATTTAGCTGTACTTTTGTATCTGTTAATCAGCCTTTGGTCACCCCTCTCCCTATTCCCCTTCCCTTCCTCTTCACTTTTATGATACCAACTTTTATAGATTCCACATGTGCTGAGAACTTGCAGATTTATCACTCTGTGCCTGGCTTATTTAACTTAACCTAATGTCCTCCAAGCTCATCCATGTAAACTGCACCTATTTAAAGTATTCAATCTAATGAGTTTGGACATATGTACATACTGTGAAACCCTCACTACAAATCAAGGTGATACACATAGTCATCACCTCTAAAAGTTTCCTTGTATCTCTTTGCTTTTTGGTCTTTTTTGATGAGGTGTTTGTTGTTGTAAGAACACTTAACATGAGATCTACCCTCTGAACAAACTTCTAAGTGCACAGTCCAGCATTGTTAACTATAGGCATTATGTTGTATGGCAGATCTCTGCCATTTATTCATCTTATATAACTGAAACTGTACAGCCGTTGAACAACAACTCTTCATTTCCTCCTTTCTCCCAGCTACTTGGAAACCACTATTTATTCTCTGCTTCTGTGAATGACTATTTTAGATACCTTATATAAGTAGAATTATGCAATATTTTTCCTCTTCTAACAGGCTTATTTTCACTTAGCATCATCTCCCTCAGGTTCATCCATGTTGTCACAAATAGCAGGATTTCCTTCTTTTATAAGGGTGAATAATATTTCATTGTATTTATATACCATACATTTTTCTCCATACATGTCAGTGGACATTTGGGTTGTTTCCATATCTTGGCTATTGTGAATAATACTGCAGTGAACATGCAGGTGCAGATGTCTCTTTGAGATACTGATTTTTTAGATATATATCAGAAGTGGGATTACTGGATCATATGGTTTTCAATTTTAAATTTTTTCCTCAAAAAATAGTATGAGGAAATTTCATACTATTACCACAGCAGCTATACTATTTTACATTCCAACCAACAATGTACAAGGGTTCCAATTTCTCCACAGCATTGCTGATACTTGTTACCTTTTTGACTTTTTTTTTTTTTTTTGAGACTGAGTCTTGCTCTGTCACCCAGGCTAGAGTGCAGTGGCGCAATCTCAGCTCACTGCAACCTCTGCCTCCTGGGTTTGGGTTCAAGCAATTCTCCTGCATCAGACTCCTGAGTAGCTGGGATTACAGGCACCTGCCACTGCGCCCAGCTAATTTTTTTTTGTATTTTTAGTAGAGGTGGGGTTTCACCATCTTAGCCAGGCTGGTCTCGAACTCCTGACCTTGTGATCTACCCACCTTGGCCTCCCAAAGTGCTGGGATTACAGGTGTGAGCCACCACGCCCAGCCCACCTTTTGACTTTTTGAGTACAGCCATCCTAACAGGTTTGAGGTGATATCTCAATGTAGTTCTGATTTGCATCTCTCCGATGATTAGTGTGTTGAACACTTTTTTATATACCATTTGGCCATTTGTATGCCTTCTTTGGAGAAATGTTTATTCAGGTTCTTTGTCCATTTTTTTTTTTTTTTTTTGGTCACTGAGTTGTATTAATTTCTTACATAGTTTAGATATTAACCCTTATCAAATACATGGTTTGTAAATATTTTCTCTTTCCAAGGTTACCTTTTCATGCCACTGATTGTTTCCTTTGCTGTGTAGAAGCTTTTTAGTTTAATGTAGTCCTACTTGTCTGTTTTTGCTTTTGTGACCTTTGCTTTTAGTGTCACATCCAAGAAATCATTGCCAAGACCAGTATCAAGAAGATTTTTCCCTGTGTTTTCTTCTAGGAGTTTTATAGTTTCAGGTCTTATACTTCAGCCTTTAATTCATTTTGAGTTAACATTTTGTGTATGGTGTAAGATAAGGGTTCAATTTCATTCTTTTCCATGTGGCTATCCAGTTTTCCCAGCACCATTATTGAAGAGACTCTCCTTTTCCCATTGTGTAGACTTGGTACTTTCGCTATTGTGAATAATGCTGCAATGAACATGGGAGTGCAGGTGTCCTGCTTTTGAAAGCGAGTCACCAAATCCAGCCCACACCCAAGTGCAAGTGCTGCTCTATTTCCCATCCACCCTGTCTCAGAATGTAGCTCCTTTATGGTTTCAACTCAAAGCAGGAGGTGGTTTAGCAACATTCATACCTTTGGTGAGCCATGAACTCCAACTTTTGACCTCTAACCATGATTACCAAATAACCCCAGCGACACTGAATACAAGGTTCATTTCTTCTGATTTCTGTCCTTTCTTGGGGCTTAAAGCTGGTCACTTCTTATTAACGTATTCGCTCTTTGATGCTTTTAGGAAGATTTTAAACATATTTTATCCAACCTTTTTAGTTATCTTTAGCTTGCCCTTCAGGAGTATGGGTTTGAATTATTTAACCTGCTTTTTCAGAAATAAAATCAGTTGCTTGTCTGTTGTTATTGTTGTTGTTTAATCTGGGGGGACTTATTTTGAGTGAAAACTGCCTTTTTGCTAAAGATTTACAGAGCTACATCAAGGAAAAACGTAATTACCCACCCCTTGCTTTGTCAGGTGCATTCTAGCAAAGTAAGTTGTAATGTAAACTTTTTTTTGTTTTAACTTTTAATATAAACTCAAAGGACCATTCAGACAGAGACCACATCACATAACAGGAATGGGCTAAAACTCAAATGTCAACCTAGTCTCACTGGCCAATTGAAACAGCTCTTGCTCTCTTACCTGATGAGCCCAGTCCTTTCTTCCAATGTATTTTTATGTTGGCAGTATAATTGGTTGGCCTGGGATTCTTTTTACTTGAAGACAGGTTCATCTGGTGGAAGCTTCCTGAAATACTGCAATGGACTGAATGTTTATGTTTATGTACTCTCTACCTAAATTCTGTGTTGAAATTCTAACCCTCAAGGTGATAGTATTTGGAGGTGGGGCCTTTGGCAGGTGATTAGGTGAATGGGATTAGCGCCCTTAAAATAGAGACTCCTGAGGAGCTCATTAGTCCCATCCAGCATGTGAGGACACAGCAAGAAGGAATCGTCCATGAATCAGGAAGTGGGCCTCCACCAGAAACGGAACCTGCTGCTACCTTGATTTAGGACTTCCCAGCTTACAGAACGGTGAGAAATAAATTTCTATTGTTCATAAGCCACCCAATCTATGGTATTATTATGGCAGCCTGAACAGACTAAGACAGATATGAAAAAGGAGTATTAGTTTAATTTCTTCCATTTGGCTAAGTCTGCCATCCGGCATTCAAGTTTTTCTTTTAAAGATGTCAAGTTTTGTTTAGTCAATGATTAAGATGACAGCTTTCTCTAGTCAGGAGCGAGATTATTAAGCCTGGCTCAGTGGTGTTCTCCTATACAGGTCTACAATCTCGTATTTACAACTTGAATTTCAAAAATCTCTGATAGTCAAAGTTTAAAAAAGATCTGTTGAGTGCAACATTTGAGCTGAGTTGATCTGATTTGGTGGCCAATCTGAAACTACAGCGAGGCTATTTAAGCCTTTATTCATCTCACTTGGTGTCAATATTTATTCATTTTGCTGCAAAAACATTGATGTGTTTGCTGCTCCAGACACTATTGGGGTGTGTTGTGCTAATAAACAGGAATGCACCAATTTACCTTTCTAAAATTAGGGGTAAATTGATTTTCAAAAAATTGTTCTCCATGAGGCAAGAGGAAGATTTTGTTATTCCTGGGATAGGAGGAACAAGGAGGAAGAGAAGACGACAGTGGATACAGGGATATGGGGAGAAGACTTTGAGCATTATCATGTCACCCCTTCCCGTGACCTTCCCCCAAGCCTTCAGCAGAGTTTCTCTACTAAGAGCATGCGTTGTGGTGAGTGAATTTGTGGCAGTGTGGACCAGGTGAAGAGAGTTGTCTTTGTGCTTGTTTTGAAGTGGGTCAGAAGAGGTAGCACGTGTGGATACAGGAGCACAGAGACAGAAATTTGAGGGCTGGGTTCTGAGAACTCACAGAAATTATGGGGGATAAGGGGAGCATCACTGTCTCACAAGGCCTTGGAATTAGGATTCTGGTAAGGTCTCATCAATTATGTAATGAACAGAGCATGCTACCTCTGTGAAGTTCTCAATTTTATCTTGTATTTAAGTTTATTTAGCTTTACATGTTTTTCACAATTTCCTCCCTTTCCTGGTCTCCCTAATACAAGTGAAGCATCTATCCTCTCTTGAGACAAGATTGTGTGTTTTATAGTCATTTCTTGGGAACCAGGAATTATTTAATTTGCATTTCAAATAATCATACTGCAAAAACAGATAATATGGTCAATAGGCAAATGATTAACAGCTTGAACCTTATAATCAGACAAACTGGGTTTGGATCCTTTCTCAGGAAAGCTCTTTCATCTTTCTAAGCCTTAGTCCCTCAGTTGCAAAATGGGAAATAAATACTCCCTACCTATTAAGGCTATACATGTGGAGGATGCTAGGCCCCATGCCATAAGCATAGTGAGAATGCAATACATGATAGCTTTAAAAAATATTGAGAGTTGTCCTGGTCCCTGCCTCCTCGGTGTGTGCTTCATATTCACATTACCAGCCAAGAATCCCTTTTTACTTCCACTCTGTAGGTGGCCTCTGAGCAGGTCTCTGTCCACATCCTCTCTCATGGCTCTTGTCACCTGCCCTCATCTCCAGAACTGCTGATGCATGAGAATAACAATCATGTAAACAATCTCTCTCTCTTTTTTTTTTTTTTTTTTTGAGACAGAGTCTCACTCTCTTGCCCAGGCTGGAGTGCAGTGGTGCGATCTCAGCTCACTGCAACCTCCACCTCCTGGGTTCAAGCGATTCTCCTGCCTCAAGCCTCCTGTGTAGCTGGCATTACAGGCACGTACCACCATGCCTGGCTAATTTTTGTATTTTTAGTAGGACAGGGTTTCGCCATGCTGCCCAAGTTGGTCCCGACTCTTGAGCTCAAGTGATTCACCCACCTCAGCCTCCCAAAGCGCTGGGATTGCAGGCATGAGCCACCGCACCCCACCTAAACAATCATTTATAACCAGCACAGCTGTTCTCAAGATCCAATGTGTTCAGTCCCTTATCTTGGAAGGGTATGAATATTACTCATTCAAAAGCAATGTGCTGGCTGGGCCTTGTGGCTCACACCTGTAATCCCAGCACTTTGGGAGGCCGAGGTGGGAGGATCACAAGGTCAGGAGTTCAAGACCAACCTGCCCAACATGGTAAAACCCCATCTTTACTAAAAATACAAAATTAGCCAGACGTGGTGGCAGGCGCCTGTAGTCCTAGCTACTCGGGAGGCTGAGACAGGAGAATCACTTGAACCCGGGAGGCAGAGGTTGTAGTGAGCCGAGATTTGTGCCACTGCACTCCAGCCTGGGTGACAGAGCGAGACTCCATCTCCAAAATAAAACAAAACAAAAAACAAAAAACAAAAAAACCCAGTCCGCTGAAAAGTATTATAACCATGATGAAGTACTTCGTCATAACTGAGTTAAAGTAATTGGTACAGCAAACTGAGGGTCAAAAACATGCGTGGTTCTGTGGGGACATGGTAACAGTGCCCACACGGAGAAAAGTTTCACTCAGCATCAAAGCATCTACGTTAGAGCATCTACGTTTGCATATAAAACGAAGTTCACATCCAATTTCCGTTTTGACATGGGTCACCAGAAGATACTTAAGGATGAAACTGTTCTGGAACAAAAAGTCACAAAACAGATATGAGGTAATTTAGTAAATGAGTAAGGAGCAATTTCTTCCTCAGATTTGAAACCTGTGTAAGTGATTCCTGCAATTGCTGTTAAAACTTTAAATCAAAGAAGAATGATTTAACAAAATAGAATTTTTTGGCCTTTGGTCTGTTTTTAGCTACCGGAAATAGGCAAGCTTCACATACTTATCTTTCTCAACACAATACCATATTCGACAATTAATTCACATGGTTGGGACCTTCTGTGGGTTTATGAGAACTGGGATTATCAGCCCATTTTGCACATGGGGATGGAGTATATAGGTGGCTGACTCAAGATTATGCAGAAAGGTCTGAATAGACCTAGAACTTGGTTGTTGGCACTGTGGTCTCACTTTGCTTTCAAGCATGTATTATTTGCCCTCTACAATGAAGTAATATTCGCCTTTTATAGTGATGTAACATTTGCCCTTTGTAAATATGATTTTATGTAGTGTATTTATAAGCAGGTAAATGGGCACAAGGGAGAAAAATGGTATTCTAGTAATAAACAGACTACATGAAGACACAAGGGAGTCATGAGGGGCTGTTCCGAACCCTGCAGTTTGGCACTGCTTAGTTTTGCCAGCATGGCCTCAGTCCCGAGCGTTGTTTATTTAGCTCAAGGTGGGCATCACAAGTCAATATTTTCTTCCTATACTAGAAGTTATAGTTAAAAATCTGCCACATAAATTTACTTGTTGGTTCATACTTCATGCCTTGTAGAGCAAACTGCTCTATTTCCTGTGGAAATTTCATTCCATTTGCTTTCAGTACTGTTATGATCACTATCTAGAGAAGAACCCTAAATCCTTGTACTGAATTCAGTATTGCTCTCTGAGGCTCTCACATCAGAAATGGTTTGTTGGCTGTCATCTGGCCATTTAAGCTATTTCACTTCCTCCTCTGCTACTCCACATCCAAACTCACATTTGTAGCTTTTCATGGTATATAACCTCATAAATCTATATACCTTCTCTCTTCCCAGGTCATCCTGTCTCAATTTGTTTTAACCCTCCAATATAAAATATATTTGTCCCCTGACTGTATGCACAATCCTAGAAAAATCTTTGCTTTAACCTAACAAAGAAAGCACAATTAACCTTTTCAAAAAATGTGTCAGGTTTGTATCACAAAAAATTAATTGTAGGTGCTGATATATAATTTTTTCTTTCACAAATTCATGTAAATTCCAAATTAAATAACAATTATTAAATAAAAAATAAAAATTCCAAAGTAAGTACCCGGCTCAGCAAAGAAACCTCTGTGCAAACCTCGGACTTTCCTAAAAGGAAAAGCATTTACTCTAACAATTAGCTGTGGGAGCCAGATAGAATGGGCACTCATAATCGTTCCAGCTGTTTTCCTACCAACACTGATTCTGAGCTTTATGTGCCATCTATTTATTGTTGTTGCTCATGAAGTTTTCAAGATTTGCTGAATGCAAATTAGTGCCTTTTTCCAAAAAAGAACCTTAAGAAAAACGCTATTTTGTACATAAAAGAGTGCTTTTTTGCACATAAAAATAGTTTTAAGAAAAGAGCTTTAAGAGCTCACAAAAAATATATAGATTCTGGTTTCAGATCCAGCGCAATAACTTGCATAGCTGAGCACTTAGTATTTTCTACAGATGACAACAAAGGCACTAATTTCAGCTAGAGACACAAACACCTCCTTCTGAGTCTTCCCATGGCACTGGTTTCTACTTTATATCAAATGCAGAGAAAGGGGGTGCCACTTAGGGGGCCTTTTCTTTCCAAGAAACTTACTGCCAGTCCCCTAAGGCAAGAGTCTAAGTGTTGCTTCTGACTCACCAAAGCTACGAAAGGGGCCAGGTGTGAAGGCTGTACCACCTGTCACCCCATGATCACCAGGATTGATCTGAATGACTTTGCTTCCTTGGACGGGGGTTGGGGGTTCTCCTCCTTCTGCACTGGTCTACATTCCCAGAAAGAGGAAATCATTTCTTAGCCTTCATCTTCTGCTGTTTGAAATCACTGTATGGATGCCAGCACACGGCATTCGGATGGCTTCCCCTAATGGGACTCAGTGCTTGCAAATAGGAGGATAAATGCTCCTGTGTGATATGTAAGGTGACTCAGCCATCAGGATAGTGAATTAAGGTGGGGCTCTTTGGGATATCTAACCTGTCTTTCTTTTTGATTACCCATCTCAAACACCGTCCTCATTTCTGCCAGGGCTGATGGAAGGCCAGGCCCCAAAGGTAGGAGGCTGATGCTCAAATCTCCTAATGGAGCTTGACAGCAGCAGGATTAAAAGCACAAGTGCAGCACCCAGAAAGCAGTGCAGGAAGGCATATGAATCCTCGCTATGCCCATTCTCATGCTATCAGCTCTTTCTTTTAGAGAGCTGAACCATAAAGATAAATCTTTTCATAGAAACAGAAGTTTTTTTAAAAAAATACGAATGATGAAAGGGCTTTGGAGAGTGGGAAAAGAGGACAGAAGTAAACTTTACTGTGGTATTTCCAGGGGCCAGGAGCTGGGCTTGTCTGTACAATAAACCCCTTTGAGGAAGCAGAGATATCAGTATGCAAAGGACAAAATGACAATGGCAGTAATGCTACTCTGATAGCTAGATTCATTCGTAAAACCAGACCAACTCTGAAAGCAGCTACTTATTCTCTTAGAACAAGTAACAACTGTTACAGGCAACTAGGAGCCTTCTCAGAATGGCCCGGCTTGGTGATTTTCCTCTGACATCCTTAGCATTGTACCTCTTGGGTCTACATTTCCACATTTGGCACTGACTTATTATTGCTTTGCTCTGTTATTGAACTGTTTCACCTGGATATCCCTTGCTTCCCCAGTGAAATTCTTAAGATCCTTGAGGGTAGAACAATGTATTAAAACTAATTCAAAAATATTTATAGAGTGTCTATATTATGTACCTAACTGAAGGGAATTCAAATAAGTTTAAGGGGCTCACAATTATAGTTGGCAAAATAAAACACATACATTGAACACCTATATGGCAATGCAAGGCAATGACTGGTTGAAGTCACAAATACATGGGATATATTATCAATATACACCAAGTTTCTTTGGAAAGAGAGACTATTCTAGAGAAACAACAAAGGAGGACTTTGAGAAACAAGTCCAAGAAGAGAAGCCTCAGGATGCTGCCTTTCAGCTGGCAGGAAGAAAAACAAAAGGGTCCATTCTGATCCTGTGTCCTTGAAGATGACAGAAATGTTGTCTTTCCAGACCAACAGCTAATCAACCAGCTACAAACAGATGTATGTACTGAGAAGCTGGGGTTCACTGATGCTTTAACAGGACTTATATGCTGTACCTATGCTGAGGTCTTGACACAAACATGCATTGATGTCTTGGGGAGTGAGCTGGCACTCTGAGGAAAGGCACTGCAGTGACTTCAGGACAAAAACCATTTAGTCCTCTTTGCCTTCCGCTAGGGTAGCTAGTTTACCTTGGTTGTAGATTATCCCAGTAGCTTTATTATTTTGCCACTGTGGCTAATCTTCGGCCATTTAAGTGCTCCTAAACAGTGAAAACTGGGGAAATGTGTCTATTTGGCAGACACTGAGCAAACAAAAGACAAAAACAAATCACAAACCCACAAACATCAACCCTCCCAGATTATCACAGGGAGATATGGAGGTACCAGAAGACCCATCTGGAGACCACGAATTCACTGGGTGCTCTTACATCTGTGCTATGGTCAAAATGAAGCTGGGACAGAAGTGCCAGAGAGAAAAAGGAGACAGATCACTTACTGCCTGATGTCATGTGCCTGGCAGCACCCACAAAGCACTCTTTCAGGCTGAAATGAGCTGTCATCTCACCGCGTCCTGCCAGCACCAAACGCACTCCGACAGGCCACTTAAAACACAAAGCCCTTCCATTTACAATTCCTGAAAAAGTAACTTTTGTCTGTAGTGGCCAAAGATACAGTCATTCATAACTGTGGATGACCCTCTGAGTCACCATGTACATTCCCAGGACTCAAGATAATCACAGTTTGAAAACATTTTTAAGAAAAAATGAACTTTGAACAAGGGACTAAGGATAGGAAACATAATATTAAGAATAGGGATGTGTTTACTATGTGACAGGCACTGGGCTCAGCACATCAGCAGTGCTATTTCATTTAACCTGTGCAATAATATTCCAGCTACCGTCTCCTTTTTCTGCCCACTTACAGCAAAATCCCTGGAGTTGTCTAACATCATCTCATTTCCCATTGATTATTCCACCCATTATAATCAAGCTCCTATCTCTACCCTCCATTCTCAAAGTCACCAACTTTCTTATGTTGGCAAATCTATTAATAGTAGACACATCCCTACATCTCACTCCATCCTTAATATTTTGTCAGTGTTTGACAGCACTCACCGTGTTTCTCTTGGGAACTTCTCTTCTCTATGCTTCCAAAACACCACACTATTAATCAGTTCAAGATTATGTCAGTGGTCTCATGGTGCTTCTAGAATAATATCCTAACTCCCTGCTGTGACCTAGAAGCCCGATGTGATGTAACTTCTGTCTGCTACCACCATCTTCCCGTTGATCTCTGTTGATCACTTCATGGTGGCCATGTAAGCCTCCTTTCTGTTCCTCAGACAATCCAATCTCAGGACCTTTGCACGTGCAGTTCACGCTGCCTGGAAAGCTCTTCTTCCATGCAACCCACGTGGAGTGGGTTCTTCTTACTCTTCAGACTTCAAGTTAATGTCACTTCCTTAGAGTGGCCTTTCTTGACCACACCATCCAAAGTGTTCCCTTACCACCCCTACCTACAGTTACACTCTCCACCTGCATGTTTCTTTCAGAGCACTTATTAACTTTAAATATCTGTGCCACCTGTTTGTTTGCCTGTCTCCCTTACTAGGCTGTAAGCTGCATAGCCATGGGAGTTTGTCTAGATTTATCGCATGTCTCCAGTGCCTAATAGTGAGTTAGCACATAGGAGGAGTTCAGTAATTACCAGTTAAATGAATGCATGTTACTTTAACCCCATGTTATGCTGAGAAAGCTGAGGTTCAGAGATGTACATTTCTAAGTTTTTGAGCTCAGATTCAATCCCAAGTTTTCAGAGTCCACACTCTTAAACCCACTATGTAACAGTGTTCCATAGCAATTTTGCTACTAGAACGTAGTTACAGCTTCAGAGGAAAAAAAAAATCACATTTCTTTATTTTATAGGGTTTTAGAAGGTTTGACAGAAGTGACTTTTAAGGTTTGTGATATTATCTGTTTGATATCTGAATCTCCTTCATTCAGTCAACAAACTTGGCCCCTGTAGGCTCCATGAAAGTGAATACTGTGTCTGTACCCTTGATCCTGGGTCTGTTCCTGGCACATGATAACCCTTTTAACAATTATTTATTGTAGAAAACATTTATTGACACTTATCAGGCACTCTGCTTAGCACAGGAGAGAAAAACCTGTTTGAGAATACTCCCCTGGCATCCAAGAGCTCATATTTGCTGTTTCTCAAAGAGGAGTCCCAGAACCACCAGCATCAGTACCACTTGGCGTGCTTGCTGAAATTCAGATTCCTGGATTCAACCTAAGGCCTAATAAAAATCAGCTTTCTGCCTGATGCTTATGCATCCTGAGCTTTGAGATCCACTCCTCTCTAGGGAGGCAGTCATTTAAACAGCCTTCTCCAAAAAAGCATGATCAGTTTTCAAAAAGGTTAGCATGGAATCTGATGGAATCAAAAAGAACACACAATCCAGACAGATGAGGTAGAGCTGGTAGCAGTTTCCTGGAGATGATGCCCTGAGCTGAATTAACCAGAGGAAGGGGAAGAAGAAAGTCACTTTAGGCAAAGGGAGCAGCTTATTCAAGAGCAAGGGGGGTGTTCTCAGAGGATAGGTTGTGAGGGTGACTGGAAAGAGAAGTAGAACAAATGGGACTCGGAGCTGGATTGTGAAGGGCCTTCCTTGTATATTTTGCAGAGGAACTTGAACTTACTCTTGAAAGCAATTGAATCATTAATTTGTAGCGGCACCAGTTTGCACAGAGTATGATTTCCCCCAATAGAATGTGGTATATTGCCAGTGTGAATGGCGAAGGCAGATTCACATCAATCCAGGATTATGTTTTGACCCACGGGTAGAGAAAAAGACAACAAGAACAAGGAATTCAGAGCTGACCAGAGTGGTTAGAATGACTGGAGAGAGAATGAAGGGAAAGGCAGGAAAAGCTGCTGAGAGAAGTCAGAAAGGTGAAAGGACCCACGTGTGGATGGGTGAAGACGTGCGGTAGTGATTAGGGAGCTAAAGAGCCAGAAGAATGGGAGGCTGTCGTTAGAAAGCAGGACGCTTGAGTTTCATATTTCAGAAATTGAACAGCTCCTGATGGCAATGAAAACCAGAATGTAGCCAGGGGCACGAGGGGATAGAGTGAAGATGAAAATCACTGGAATCAAGGGGAAGACACTGCAAGGCTAAGTCACTGGATGGGTCTTCAACATGAACAGTTTAGTCATCCAAGACAATAGTGTAAACTGGGTCAGAAAGAAAGACTACAAGTCAGGAGCAAAGTGTTTGCCAACTAATTTTTTTACAAATTTCCCATTCCCATTGTTCCATTGCTCATGAATTTTTCTATTCTTATTTAACAAATATTTGAATGCATACTGTTTTTCTTTAACCACTTCTCCCTTGGCATGGTCAGGAACTTAGTCAACGATTAAGATGGCATTATATAAATGGCATTTGGAATCTGGATAGTCACAAAAAATATTAAATTGGGGCTGCATGCAGTGGCTCACGCCTGTGATCCCAGCACCTTGGGAGGCTGAGGTAGGCAGACCACCTGAGGTCAGGAGTTCGAGAGCAGCCTGGCCAACATGGTGAAATCCTGTCTCTATTAAAAATACAAAATTAGTCAGGTATGGTGATGCATGCCTGTAATCCCAGCTACCTGGTAGGCTAAAGCAGGAGAACTGCTTGAACCTGGGAGATGGAGGCTGCAGTGAGCCAAGATAGGGCCATTGCTCTCCAGCCTGGGCAACAAAAGTGAAACTCCATCTCAAAAAAAAAAAAAAAAAAAAAAAAGTTGGATTCCTAACTTATTTCTTAGTAAGAATAAATCTCACATAGATCAAAGATTTAGACATAAAAATAAATAATCTTTTTCTTATAATTTTAGAGTGCAGTAGTACTTTTAAGCATAACACCAAACTCAGAAGCCATACAGGAAGACTATGTGGACTCACATAATAGACTCCGAAAATATACAAACCACACAATAGACAACAAAACTACATAAGCTACATAAGTTTATAAAATTTGATACATGTAAAAGTACAAACACATGCAACAAATTAGGAAAATATTTACAACATATATGACAAACAAAACTCTAAATTCTTAATGTATGGAGTTCCTACATATTAATGAAAAAAGACCAATAACAATAGAAAAATAGGCAGATGTACAGAAAGTACACAGAAAAGGAAACACAAATGAATTTTAAACATGAAATAATGCCAAACCTCATTTGTAACAAGATAAATGCAAATTAAGGCCCTGAGACACAATTTTTCACCTGTCAGACTGATAAATATTAAAGTCTGCTTAACACTGAGTGGATGAGGCAGAAACAGGGACTCTAATATATGTTTGGGGTTATAAATTGGTATAAATTAGGCACGATTTGGTAATAGCTTTCAAAATTAAAAATGTTTATACTATTTGAGCTAACAAGTCCATTTCTAGTAATTTATTCTGCAGAAACACTGATACCTCTGTACAAAGATGTTCATTAAAGCATTGTTTGCAATAGAAAAACACTGGAAACACAATGTTTACTAGTAGAGGATTAGAAGTAAATTATGGTGTAGCAATAAAAGACAACACTATGCAACAGTCAAAATGAATGAGAAAGCCTGTAAGTATATACTTAGACATACTGTTTTTTTAAACAAGATGCAAAACACTACATAAAGCATGTTGTTATTTGCTATTTGAGTTTAAAAATGTATAAATAGGGCTGGATGCGGTGGCTCAAGCCTGTAATCCTAGCACTTTCAGAGGCCAAGGCGGGCAGATCATGAGGTCAGGAGATCGAGACCGTGCTGGCCAACATGGTGAAACCCCATCTCTACTAAAATACAAAAAATTAGCCAGGGGTGGTGGCACGCGCCTGTAGTCTCAGCTACTCGGGAAGCTTAGGCAGAGAAATCACTTGAACCCAGGAGACAGAGGTTGCAGTGAGCTGATATCACGCCACTGCTCACCAGTGTGATGACAGAGCAAGATTCTGTCTAAAAAAATCTCTCTCTATATATATATATCTATATAGATATATTAGATCTATATATAGATATCTATATATATATATATGTGCCAGATGTGGTGGCTCACGCCTGTAATCTTAGCACTTTGGGAGGCTGAGGCGGACGGATTGCCTGAGGTCAGGAATTCAAGACCAGCCTGTACAACATGGTGAAACCCCGTCTCTACTAAAAATACAAAAATTAGCGGGCGTTGTGGCACACGTGTAATCTCAGCTACTCAGGAGGCTGAGGCAGGAGAATTGCTTGAACCCAGGAGGTGGAGATTGCAGTGAGATGAGATAGCGCCACTGCACTCCAGCCTGGGCGACAGAGTGAGACTCTGACTCAAAAAAAAAAAAAAAAAAAAAATATATATATAATATCTGTGTATGGTGTGTGTGTGTGTGTAGATCCTCTGGAAGGATGTTAAAATGGAAGGAGTATCCCTGCTTCTACCGAAGGCCAGGCCCTCCTCTTGTGCCCTGTTCTAATCCCCTCTTACCTTCTCGAGGACTTTATTTTTGAAATGATCTGCTTTCTTTCCTGAATTCATTGCTTTTTCTTTTAGATTATTTCATGTGCATATAAACATGCCTTAATATAACACATTTTAAGAAAAACTCCCCCCGATGCACATTTCCCATTACCTGGGCTCTGCTGCTTCTCTCACATATTTTTAAATCAATATTCCTCCAGCAGATTAGTTGTAATTTTTATATCCCCTCCTCAACCCATTTCAGTTGAGCTTTTGATTGTACCAGTCCACTGAAACAATTGTCAAGGTCACCAATCACCATTACTTGGGGAAGGCCAATAGTCAACACTTTGTTGCTATCTCACTTGACCTTTCTACAGCATTTGACATGGCTGACAACTTCCCTAATTCTTGAAATACTTGTCTTTTCTAAGTTTTATGAAACCATAGTCATCTGGTTTTTCTCCTACCTCGAAGCTGCTCCTCCTCAGGCTATTTTATTTTTGTCATACCCAAAGCTATTTTGTTTCTTTTCACACTAGAATGTAAGCTCATTGAGGACAGGGACTCTATTTTGTTCATGACTTTATCCTCAGGACCTAGAAGAGTGCCTGGCAACATTGCCCCTGGGATAAGAAATTTGATGACGAGGCTGGGCACAAGTGGCTCACATCTACAATCCCAGCACTTTAGGAGGCCGAGACGGGCAGATCACCTGAGGTTGGGAGTTCAAGACCAGCCTAACCAACATGGAGAAACCCCGTCTCTACTAAAAATACAAAATTAGCCAGTGGTGGTGGTGCATGCCTGTAATCAGAGCTACTTGGGAGGCCAAGGGAGGAGAATCACTTAAACCTGGGAGGTGGAGATTGCAGTGAGCTGAGATCACACCATTGCACTCCAGCCTGGGCAACAAGAGCAAAATTCCATCTTGGGGGAAAAAAAAAATGATGATTAAAGAAAACGGATGGATAGAGATTTTTTTTTCTATAGGACCCCTTTGAATCTTTTATGTTTTGTACAACTTGTACATATTAGCTATAAAAATAATAATTACACACAATTCCTCAAACATTGGATTTTACAATATGGGAAGTTGAACAATCTTGAGAGTCATTCAGTTCTCTTCTCTACCTCTTACAGGGCCATACCAAAAAAGTCTCACTCTGTAACCCAGGCTGGAGTGCAGTGGTGGGGTCTTGGCTCACTGCAACCTCCACCTCCCAGTTCAAGCAATTATCCTGCCTCAGCCTTCCACATAGCTGGGACTACAGGCATGCGCCACCAGGCCCGGCTAATTTTTTTTTGTATTTTTAATAGAGACAGCGTTTCACCACATTGCCCAGGCTGGTCTCGGACTCCTGGTTTCAACTGATCTGCTCACCTTGGCCACCCAAAGTGCCAGGATTACAGGCATGAGCCACCGCACCCAGCCAGGAAGTGATTTTTATAGGACCCCTTTGGCTTTAGTTTTCTTCCCATCTCACCCAAACCCAGATGTATTATCAGTTGTTTCATTAGACATTGTCAGTAGCTATTCACAAATCTAAGAAAATGTTTTACTTGTGAAAAATGGAATTTTTCATCAACCCTATAGTCATGCAGCGAGATTCCTTGATGTTGATTGTCCTTGGAAACTGAGAGACAGTTTGGGTTTTATAAAACCTGGCCAGGGTTCTTGGCCACAGATGCAAACTTATCTATAATTAAACAGCTGATAACTTCGCAGGAAAGAAAGGTGATTTGTGAACTCAGTGTGATTCGTGAGCCCAAGACAGATTCAGGATGGTATATGCCCGTCTCTCTGCTAAAATGTCAGACATGGCCTCTTGTAAGTCTGAACCAAATGGTGGGAGTCATTACTGAGGTAAGAAGATCATAAATCATGGAAACAGATTGAGGCACTCCTCAGGGTTCTTGTCACAAGTCATTCTTCTTCTTCTGGGACCTACTGTTCCTGGGACAACTCTGGAGAGTTCGTGTCCTAATACTTGCCAAGACTGAGGTTATGAGCAAGAGAGTTACATAATGCTATTGAGTGATTAAGAAGATTTCTGATTTTCACTAGAATTCACATTTCCTTTCAGATTACCCAATATTAATCCTTAAATTCTTTTTATTTTTTACATATTTCATGGCTACTGTTAGGGAACACTAGCAATTTCTAAAGGCTTAGAGGCTCAGACATAAATTGATATAGTGACGGGAAAGTAAATAATGTTTATTGACCACCTCCTACATGCCTGACACAGTTGAGATTTTGGCATGAGTTTGGGAAAAGAAGCATCAGTGACCAATATACTTTGTAAATTTTCTCCATGAAACATGAGAGATAGACAGCAATTATTCTTAGAATATGGCAGATCAATCTTGGTGTAGAATCAAATGACTTACAATGAAAGGCATCTGGATTTCCTAATTCTGGTATCTAATGTTGTATTCTAACAACTGGAAGGTCCTAAACATCTAAACCAGAGATATATACCATTTTCATCACAACAAAAGGAAACTCCATATGAATTAGTAGCCTCTCCTTGTTCTCTTCTCCCACCAGCTGCTGAAAGTCACTAATTGACTTTCTGTCTCTATGCATTTGCCCATTCTGTATATTTCATCCATGTTGTAGCATGAATCAGTACTTTATTCCTTTTTATGGCTAAATAAAATTCCATTGTATGGATATACCACATTTTGTTTATCCATCCATCAGTTGTCATGAGTCAGCCATTTGAGTTGTTTCCACTTTTTGGCTATTACAAATAATGCTTTTATGAGCAATCATTTACAAGTTTTTGTAAGAATATAACTTTTCATTTTCTTGGTATATAGCTAGGAGTGAAATTTCTGGGTCATATGGTAATTCTATATTTAGTTAGACTATTTTCCAAAGTGATTATATCATTTTACATTCTCACCAGCTGTGTATGAGTGTTCCAATTTCTCCACATCCTCACCAACACTTATTGTCTGTCTATTATAGCCAGGCTAGTGAGTGTGGGGTAGAGTATTATGTTGCGGTTTTGCTTTGTATTTGCCTGATGACTAATAATGTTCAGCACCTTTTCATGTGTTTATGGGACATTTGTTTATCTTCTTTGGAGAAATGTCTATTCATATTATTTGTCCATTTTAATGGAGCTATTTGCCTTTTCTGCAAGTTCCTTATCATATATACGACTTGCAAAAATTCTCTCCCATTCTATGGGCTGTCTTTTCACTTTCTTGAAGGTGTCTTTTGAGGCACGAAAGTTACTAATTTAGGTGAAGTCCAATTTATGTATCTTTTATTTTGAAGTCCTATTTTTTCTTTTGTTGCCTGTGTTTTTGGTGTCATAACCAAGAAATAATTGTCAAATCCAAAATCACAAAGATTTATGACTACTTTTTTCCCTAAGAGTTGTATAGTTTCAGTTTTTAAGTTATTGATCAATTTTTAGTTAATTTTGCATATAGTGTGTGATAGGGTCCAACATCCTTCTTTTGCATGTGTTTATCCATTTGTTTCAGAACCATTTGTTGAAAAGATGACCCTTTCAGCATGAATAATCTTGATATTTGTCAAAAATTAATTGTAAATGTATGAGTTTACTTCTAGACCATCAATTCTATTCCATTGTTTTATATGTCTATCTTTATACAGGTACCACACAGTCTTGATTACAGTAGATTTATAGAGAGTTTTGAAATCTGAAAGTGTGAATCCTCTAACTTTGTTTCTTTTTTGTTCTTGCCAAGATTATTTTGGCTATTTAGTGTCCCTTGTATTTACATATGAAATTTAGGATCAGCTTGTCAATTTCCACAAAAAGCCAGCTGGGATTTTGATAAAGATTGCATTGAATGTGTAGATCAATTTGAAAAGTATTGGCATCTTGACACGCTACAAAGCTTGCTCTTCTTACCAGGTTTCAGCCATTTCTCTTGACTAAACATTCTTTGGATTGCTGCAAGTCTTTGGCTAATTTTCAGCGTTCTGAAAAAGTTGATTCTGTCAGTTTTGCTGCTATTTTTATTGCCTTTATGGAGGAAAGGATTTTTGAAGATCTTTACTCTGCCAATTTTCCAGATGGCTTTAGGTCCTGGGCTGCTCAGTTGTTTCCTTCTCAATCTTAAATAACCAGTTGTGACTGATGCTTCCTTAAGATATCAACTGATTTGTCTTTCCACGGCATGCCTAAGAAAATACCAACTTTAGCAAAGGAAAATTATGTATCTGTTAAGAAAAGGAGCTTCAATTCATTGTAAGTGATTAATTGGAATTGTGAAAATGGAAATCTTCTGCTTCCAAAAGATTGAAAAGAGATAACTGTAGTTCAATATTTATCCCACATGACCAGCTTTCCTAGGAATGTGGGCAAATTTTCATGAACTCTGCACACTTAAATGTATGTACAGAATAAGATATAGCTGAAACATTGGGTACATATGGACATAAAGATGGGAAAAAATAGACACTAGAGACTCCAAAAGGGGAGGAAAGAAGGAAAGGTTGAAAACCTACCTATTGGGTACTATGTTCATTATTTGGGTGGCAGGTTCAATTGAAGTCCAAACTTCAGCATCACATAATATATTCATGTAACAAACCTCCACATGTACCCCCCTCAATCTAAAATAGAAAAGGAAAATAAGATATTGCTGGAGAGGCCAAATGCCAATGGATACTGTTCTCTGAATAGACCCAAGATACACACATAAAATTGCTGTTTGAAATTTTAGTATTATTTATTTGTTTTCATACAAATAGATTCTGGAGACAAGACATGGAAAAGAGTTGCATTTTCTGAGTGAGACCTTTGGACTCTTTCCTTTTCAAGGAGAGACACTCTGATTCTCTCTATCCCCTATGTCTTACTTTAGGCCTTCATTACTTCTGCATGGGTTATGGACTATTACAATAACCTGAACTAGTCTTCCTGTTTCCAGTCTTGCCTCCTTCAAGTCTATACTTCATATTTGCTGTCAAAATGCATCTTTATAAAGTGCATTTGAAATCCTTCAATGGCTCCCTATTAAACTAAAAAATCTCAACTCCTTTGTATGGCCTGCAAGATCCATTTTCACCGGCTTCTGCATGTTTGGGTAGCCTTAATTCTCTACCATCTTATTTGCACCCAATGATCCAATCCAATTTACCTATTTGGAACATTGTGTTCCTGGTCCCCACATCTCTATGCCTCTGCACATGTGGGTCCTCTTTGCTTGGTACATAACCACTATCCATCTTGTTTATGCACTTGCCTGTCAATTTATGTGCAATGAGTGAAGTGAAGAAGAAATAAACTCCTTTAAAAATATCTACACACTAATTAAAAAATTACTCAGTTTAAACATACATCAAAAATTTTGGATAGTGTTGTGGTCAAATTCAGTAGAAAGTGCCCTAATCACAATGTTGCACTACTTCCAGCAGGATGGAAGATGATTTCCTGTCAGGTATAGCTAACGCAATCTAGATAAAGAAGAACAAAGCTGCAAGCATCACATTTTCTAAATTGTCACATGATGCTACATGGTTCTGGTGTTCTCAAATTAATCTTTGTAAATGTATATGCTTTCTGGGAGAATTTTTAAATCACAAAGAAAAACATAAACTAACATCACCATAAAGCCTCCAGATGAAGCAGAGAAAAACTATCCCAGATAGTGTATATGGATGGCAGAACAATAGTTGAGATCACTGCCTAGAAGAGAGAGCTGAGTCTAGAAAATAACTGCAAATCATTCTTTTTCTTACTATGGAAAAACAGAGGGTAATGTAGCTGAAGGGGGTTGGGTAATATCAGTAAATTAATAACTTTTATTCACCAAAAAACTTTTAGAACTAATAAATTCATTAAAGTCAAAAACTACAAAATCAACATAAAAATAATGAATCATCTGAAAAAGAAATAATGAAAACAACACCATTTATAATAGCATCAAAAATAATAAGATAGGAACAAATTTAATCAGGGGGTGAAAGATCTGCATACTGAAAACTATAAAACATTGATGAAAGTAATTGAAAACACAAATAAATGGAAAGATATCCCATGTTATGGATTGGAAGATTTAATACTGCAAAAATGTCCATACTACCCAAAGTGATCTACAAATTTAACACAATCTCCATCAAAATTCCAATGACATTTTTTCACAAAAATAGAGAATAAATTCTAAAATTTGTATGGAACCACAAATGACCTATAGCTAAAGCAATCTAGATAAAGAAGAGCAAAGCTGGAAGCATCACACTTCCTGATTTTGAATTATATTACAAAGCTACAGGAATCAAAACATTATGGAACTGGCATAAAAACAAACACATAGATCAGTGGAACAGAATAGACAGTCCAGAAATAAAGCCATACATATACAGTCAACTAATCTTAGACAAAGGTGCCAAGAATACACAATGAGAAAAGGATAGTCTTTTCAATAAATGGTGTTGGGAAAACTGAATAGTTAAGTGCAAAAGAATAAAATTGGAGCCTTATCTTACACCATACGCAAGAGTCAAAGCAAAATGGATTACAGACTTAAATGTAAGACTTGAAACTGTAAAACACCTAGAAGAAGACATAGGGAAAAATCTTGACACTGATCTTGGCAATGATTTATTGGATGTGACACCAAAGCACAAGTCACAAAAGTAAAAATAGACAAGTAGGAATACATTAAACTAAAAAGCTTCTGCACATTAAAGGAAACAATCAGTGGCATGAAAAGGCAACTTTTGGAAAGACAGAAAATATTCACAAGCCATATATTTGATAGGGGCTAATATCCAAAATATATAGGAATTAACACAACTCACCAGCAAAACAAAAAACAAAAACAACAACAAAAACGAACAATAAAAAATGAGCAAAAGACCAGAATAGACATTTCTCCCTAAGAACACATACAAATGGCCAGCAATATATGAAAAGATGCTCAACATCACTAATCATCAAGTAAATGCAAAACAAAGCCACGAGCTATCACCTTATACTTGTTAGGATGGCCATTATTTGTCAAAAAGACAAATACCAAATTATCAGAAAGACAAAAGATACATGATTGATGTTGATGAGGATGTGGAGAAAAAGGGACCCTGGTACACTGTTGTAGAAATGTAAAATGGTGCAGTCAAATGTAAAATAGAAAACAATATAGAGATTCCTCAAAAAATTAAAAATAGAACTCCCATATGATCCAGCATTCCAACTTCTGGATGTATATCCAAAGGAAATGAAATCAGTGTCTTGTAGAAATATGTGCATGCCCATATTTGCAGCGGCATTCACAAAAGCCAGGATATGGAAACAGGTTGGTGATGTTAGCAAGATGATGGAATAGATCTCCTGGCATCACTTCCCCTACAACAATACAAAGAGAAACTATCTAAAGAAGAATACCACTATGAATTCACCAGAACTCAGGAGAGAAGTAGAGAAACCTCCTGGGCCCACTAGTTGAGAGAAGTGGCAATTGGTAAGAAAAATGGTCATTTCAGGCTGAGCTAGCCACTCCCCAAGCTGGCATAATGCCACTCACGAGAATTTCCCTAGACTTACAGTTTCTGAAGTGAGAGAAGGGAATTGGAGGTGGACAACGGATCTTCCCACCAGTCTGGGAATCTTCACAGGAAGTCGACTATGGTCTCACCCTGCAGGAACCATTAGGGGTAATAGGAAAGTTGAACCACCAGGGGTGAATTGGGGCCAAAGAAGAAGGCATTGATGACAATGACTGATCCATGGATCTTAGAGGCTATTCTGTGCTCTGGACAGCAGCGACACCACATTCAAGAGAGTGGCTTGCCCCATAGCACTGCAAGGGGCACAATTAATGGGAAGGCCCAAATTCCTGGCTAAATTTTTTACAAAGCCCAAGTGCTTATGTGGAGCATTTCTCTGAGGTAGAAACAACTAAATGATCAGGATTAAGTTCCAGTGCCTATTTAAGTAAGCCTTCTCCAGACTAGGAAATAACAGCAGGGCAGCAATATAGTTCCAGGGCAATGTTTAAGTTCTGATGTTTGCTCTTATTATTCCCCAGATGAAGAAATAATGACAGGGCAGTGAGTTAGTTCCACTGCAGTGTTTTCATTCTGGTGCTCACTTTAAGTCCTCCCCAGAACAGGAAGCAATGTTGACCAGTGCTTCAGTTCTGATACTAAGTAGTAAAACTCTAATACCACCTAAGAATACCTGCAAAACCTGAAAAAAGTGACTATCTCTTCAAATGTTCAGGTGTTGATATAAAGCTATACAAAGATTGAAAATTCAGGGAAATATGACACCACTAAGAGAAACCAACAAAGCTCCAGCAATAGACCAAGAAGAACTGTGGATCTGTGAAATGTCTCACAGACAGTCAGAATAATCCTCTTTAAAAAGTTCAGGGAATCATAAGAAATATAAGAAAAGACTTTTGAAAACTAAATGAAATTTGGAAAAAATCCAAGAACAAAATGAGAAATTTTACAGATAAATAGAAACAATTTTAAAATATCAAATGGAAATACTAGAAATAAATAATATAATAGCTAAACTGAAAAACTCATTAGAAAGCTTCAGTGCAGACTTCATCCAACAGAGGAAAGAATTAGCAAACATGAATACAGAACACATGAAATTACCCAATTAGAGGAGCAAAAAAAAAATTTTTAAAAGAATGAAGAAGGCCTAGGGGAATTATGGGACACTGTCAAGAGAACTAACATTCACATAATAGAAATTCCCAAAGGAGATGAGAGAGAAAAAGGCCTAGAAGGCACCTTTAGGGAAATAATGGCTGAAAATGTTCCAAATCTGAAGAAAGTCAACAGCATCCAGATATAGGAATCTCAGAGGACACCAATCAAATTCGAAACAGAGGAATTCCTTAAGGCACATCATAATCAAATTAGTAAAAATCAAAGACAAAAAAAGAACACTCAAAGCAGTTAGAAAAAGGAAACATATCACGTTCCATGGAGTCCCAGTACAGCTTTCGGCAGATTTCTCCACAGAAACTCTGCAAGCCAGGAGACATGGGATGCTATATTCAAAGTGCTAAAGGGAAAATACTGCCAACCAAGAATACTGTACCCAGTAAAGCTATCCTTCAAATAGGATGGAGAGAGACTTTTCCAGACAAACAAAAACTGAGAGAATTAATCTACATCAGACCTGCCTTACAAGAAGTGCTAAAGGGAGTTCCTCAACCTGAAAGAAATAGATGCAAATGTGAAATAAAACACCTGAAAGTATTAAACTCCCTGGTAAATGAAAGAAAATAGATAAATTCAGAATATTTTAATACTGTAATTGGGGTAAATAAGCCACTTATATCTTAAGTATGAAGACTAACAGACAAAAATATTAAGATATGGAGAAGACAACCTAAGTGTCCATCAACAGATGAATGGGTAAAAAAAAAATGTGGCAGATAGCTAGCTGGCTATGTGTGTGTGTACGTATGTGTGTATATGTGTGTTTACTAATCTTTTGCAAGACCCAAATATTTTTCCCATTCTGTAGGTTGCCTTTTCATTCTACTGGTTGTGTCCTTTGATAGAGTTTCAAATTTGGTCCAATTTATCTGTTTACATTTGTTGCCTGTGTATTTGGTATCATATCCAAAAACCATTGTCAAACTGAATGTCATGAAGCTTTCCCACTATATATTTTTTCTAACAGTTTTATAATTTTAGGTGTTATGTTTAGGCCTTTTATCTATTTTGAGTTGTATTTGTATATGGTGTAAGGTAAGGGGCCAACTTCATGTTTTTGCATGTGGATATTCAGTTTTCCCAGCACCATTTGTTGAAAAGACTGTCCTTTCCCCATTAGATGGTCTTGGCACCCTTGTTGAATATTCAATCACCATTTAATTGGACGTTTATTTCTGCCATCTCTGTTCTATTCATTGGTCTAGGTGTCTTTCTTTATGCTAGTCCCACGCTATTTTGATTATTGTAGCTCTGTAGTAGGTTTAACATCTGGAAATGAGACTTCCAACTTTGTCTTTTTTCAAGATATTTTTAGCTATTCAGAGCCCCTCAAATTTCCATGTGAATTTAAAAACCTAATCCTTATACAAAAAAATGGTGAGCTCATTTCAAAGTATAATTTAACTCTTTAATGATGAAACCAGTAGGATGGCCAAGAAGGTTCCAAAGAGAGTGAGAAACTGAGATTTTTATAATGAGGAGGGAAAAAAGGAATTCTGCAATAAATTTGCTAGTTACAAACTGTCCTATGGGAAAATTATACCCACCCCCCACCTTTTTCATAATCAATGTAAAGAACCTTTTCTACCAATGTAAAGAAGATAACCCATAGGTCTTCTTTACATTGGTAGAAACAAAAATCACCTTACAAGTTTTACAGACTTGTAAAATGTTTAAGTCATGATCGGTTGTGTAAATAAAGTAGGCTCATTAGAAAATGTTGTTAGCATGAAATAAAAAGTCATAATCACCTTTTGTCTACAAGTTTTGGGTAATTTTCCTTTAACTTATTTTATTTTTTGAGACAGAGTCTCACTCTGTCGCCAAGGCTGGAATGCAGTGGCAAGATCTCAGCTCACTTCAACCTCTGCCTCACAGGTTCAAGTGATTCTTGTGCCTCAGTCACTGGAATAGCCGGCATTACAGGCATGCGCCACTACACCCAGCTAATTTTTGTATTTTTAGTAGAGATGGGTTTTTACCATGTTGGCCAGGCTGGTCTGAAACTCCTGACCTCAAATTATCTGCCTGCCTCAGCCTCCCAAAGTGTTGGGATTACAGGCATGGGCCACTGCGTCTGGCACCTTTAACTTATTTTTTACTTTTTTCCCCAACCAACTGGAATATCTCCCACATTTTCCTTTTTTCTGTTATGCTTTTAAAATACCATTTATGTGCTTTGGAAATACCTTCCATACACTAAAACTAGAGACAGGTATATGACCTTTAAAATCCAGTACAGGTTTTTTTTTTTTTTTTTTTTTTTTTTTTTTTTGAGAAATCTTTCTCCAATATACCCTTCTCTCCCACTCTAGAGTGAGTGATGTGTTCTGTGCTCCCAGTGCGTGCTCCATAACGACACTTATCACAGCCTGTTGTGGTGGCTTATTTGTAAGTTTCTTCTGCCCTGTCCCACCAAACTGTGAGATCCCTGAAGACAGGAACAGTCTTTCGTCTTCAGCATCGAGCCTGACGCCTGGCACACGGTAAGTCCTCAACAAGTGTTTGTTAATTAAATGAAGAAGTTGAGCTTTAGCCACCTGGAATCAATTGTCTAGATGTCTGTTCACACTTGGTTCTAGTGTCTCTTCTTACAGCCTCTTCATCAGTTTAAAATGGATCCTTTAAATTTGTGAGGAGCTAGAGACTTATCTTGGAAGAACTCTAACAACCATCTTTCATTTTATATGTGATTAAATTATACATTGTTAAAGTGATGAAATTTAACATCTTTTCATAGTTTAGAAATGCCATGTCCTATTGCCATATATGAGGAGTTAGAAATGAGGGACCTACTGGCTGATATTTGTCTGGAAAAGGGAGGATTAAGAAGTGCAGTTGTCTCAGTTACTAGAAGAGTCAATGTAATGTTTTCTCCTTGGCAAAAATCTCAAAATTTTAGTTAATTCTCATATTACTTTGAGGAATAGGATAGAATCTAAGAAGGTTCTATTTGGTCCTGGTCATTCAGAGCCTCATTTTCTTATTTATTGCCTCTCCAAAAGGCAAGCACTCCAGGAAGTTATCTAAACTATTATAGTCATTAGTTTATTCCTTTTCAGTTGGTTTTGTCACATTCCCTTGCTAGATAGCAATATTCCTTGGGTATTTGTTTTGTTTTTTGAGACGGAGTCTCACTCTGTCACCCAGGCTGGAGTGCAGTGGTGCAATCTCGGCTCACCGCAACCTCTGCCTCCTGAGTTCAAGCGGTTCTCCTGCCTCAGCCTCCCGAGTAGCTGGGACTACAGGCACGCACCACCACACCCAGCTAATTTTTGTATTTTTTAGTAGAGACAGGATTTCACCATACTGGCCAGGCTGGTTTCGAACTCCTGACCTCGTGATCCACCCGCCTCAGCCTCCCAAAGTGCTGGGAAGACTGGGAAATAATTTCAAACTCTAAAATGTGGAATGGGTCAGTGTCACCTAGCAAGGTCCTGGGTGGGTTGTGATAGGGGAGGGCAGGGCAGGGGGCTTTGTGGCCACTCATGGGGCACAACCAAATAATGGTCAGAGGGAAAAGAGCTGAAAAAGAAAATTAGAGAATGTTGAGGATAAGTATGGCTCACTTCCCAGTTTTGCCAGGCCAGCTCTGCCTTACAAGACCTGCCAGGTCTATCTATGATTTTCCTCTAGAATATTGGGTGTCATCCAAGGTGTCCTGAGTTCTAGCATTTGGTCATTTTTTACAAGAAAGAACAAGCTCTTGCTGTGGGCATTTAGTTAATGCCAGGGTCAACTTTTTACCCCTCTATGCCTGGTCACAGTTGCGCTAGGGAGCTACCCTCTTTAGTACAGGATGAGCTCTTTTAGTCAATTTAACACCCTAGAGACAGGAAGTGACACAGCCTGTGTCAAACAGGCCCTCAGTAAATTTTCGTTGAATTAGAAAATGTCAGCTCTGTAATTTGGTGACTAGGATATGCTGGAGGCCCACTTGGAATGAAAGGGGAAAGGGAGAAAAGGGCATTGCAAACCATCCTCCCCTCAAGATACTACTGCTTTCTCCACTTTCTATTGTGTGTGTTTTAGCCATGTTAATACTACACCTCTGTAACCTGCCCTAGACTTTTCCAGCTAACAATTGAATATTAAGATGGTATTACGCTGGTGCAAAAGTAATTGAGGTTTTTGTCATTGAAAAATAATAGCAAAAACCGCAATTACTTTTGCACCAACCTAATAATATCTTTAATCAGTAATTCCAGACCCTAATAGTGCAGAAATAAGGTGCGTCAAAAATTTACACAAAGCTGTTGAGTAAACATCATTATCCCAGCTGTAATGATTTTTTTTTTCTCCTGGGACTTTCCAGGGGAAATGATTTTCAGCAGCAAATCTGCTTCTCTGCTCCACCTTCCTGTTGGCGTCAATCGAGACTGACGCCAACAAGCTTCCTGCGCTTTAATTCATCTCTGCTGAGCTACTGCATTGGGGTCAGAGAGAGGTTACAGCAGATGTTCTTCTCACTGCTCCTGCTTAATATTCACTTTGGTTTTCTCTTGGCGGTTACCAAAGTAGGAAATAACCTGGGGGGAGATGATAGGATATAAGGGCTTGTGGCTCTTGCAGTGAATCTGGCCAGTCAGGCCCAGTTCTTTTTCATTTTATCAGTCAGGCAAGAACCTTGAGCTCATTGCCTGTTCCTCCTAGGTAGTATTATCTTGTTTATCCTTGTATTGGAGGTTAGCACAGGACCCGACACATAGAAAATACACGCTTTGTTGCTGTTGTTAAATAGAGGGCAACACTGAGGGTGTGGGGAACGTGGCAATTGCCTGGGCAGAGAGCTGTGGACAGTTATGTGCCTTGTCCCACAACAAAAGGACCACTCCAGCTGAGGTGTGAGCACATTCTCCACCTCTGCCCATCATCTCCTCTCCAGGCTGTGCACTCTCAGTTTGTTCAGATATTTACCATAAGTTGAAACAGAGGGAATATATAATGCAATGGAAAGGAGCAAAAGCCTTTGAAAGCATTCATTCAAAATAAACAAACACTTACTGTGTACTGAGGTGCTATTGTTCTAGCCTCTTGGGATATGATCATGCATGAAATGGACAAAAATACCTGCCCGGTGGAGTTTAGATTCTGGTTGGTGGAGACCTACCAGATTCGTTCACAATAAAATGAATAAGTCATGTTAGAAGTCAGGTGCTACGGAAAAGAGTGGAGCAGGATGAGGGGCGTTGGGAGCACAGGGTTGAGAAGTCATTTTAGAAATCACCTCTTTAAGATGATGCAGATGCTGGAGGAAGAACAGCCAAGGCAAGAGCCCAAAGTGAGGAACTATGCACTAGAAGAAAGCAAGGAGGCCAGTGTGGGGGAGTGGACTGAATAAGGGGGAGATCATGGGAGATGGGGTCAAGGAGGTAACAGGGGGCATCATGTAGAGCTGGTGGATATGCCTGGCAGATTTAGCAAATAAAAATATGCAATCTCAGCTAAATTTGAATTTCAGATAATGAATAATTTTAAAAATACAAATAGGCCTCAAATATTGCATGAAACCATACTTAAACTAGAAAGTTATTAGCTGTTTACCTGAAATCCAAATTTAACTGGGCATCCTGCATTGTCTTTGGCAACACCACTATGGACCATTGTAAGGAGCCCTCAGAGGGCCTTGGGCAGAGGAGGGATGCCAGCTGCCTTGGAGCTTGAAAGGGCCACTCTGGCTGCTTTGTGGAGAGCAGAGAGAGAGAGCACTGTGGACAGCAGGGAAGCCAGACGAGGCTGCAAAGTGGTCCAGGCTCAGCACAATAACTCAGACCTGGTGGTGGAGGGTAGGGGTGGTGAGAAGCCAGCAGATTCCAGGCACATTTTGGAAGCACGGCCAACAGGATTTCCTATAGATGTAGATGGTAGTTAAAGCCAGGAGACTGGAGGAATTCCCAAGAGAATGAGGCCTGGTGCCTTGCAGCATTAAGAGGTCGGGGGGCGGGGGGGCGGGGGTGGGAAGAGGAGGAGGCACAAAAGACGCTAAGGCTTTGATCAGTGAGTAAGAGGAAACTCTAGAGAATGAGATGTCCTGGGAGAGGAGAAAGAGTGTCAGGGAGGAGGATTGTCAAGTGATTCAAATGCTACTGATAAGTCAGATGGAATGACTGAGGGATGACTGGTGGATTCAGCATGGAGTTGCTGGAGAACTTGACAGGAGCAGTTTTGGTGGAGTGGTGTAGGTGGAACTGGAATTGGTTTAAGAGGGAATCAGAGAAGTATAAGAAGATAATACCAGCAACTCTTTGGCGAAATCTCACATATTTAAGGTCCTACCACTTACTAGCATGATTCTTGGTAAATAATTTTCTGATCCTCAAGTTTTTCCTCTTGTAAAAAAGAAGTAGTAACAAGGATGCTGTAAATATTAAATATGTAAAAGTTTTGGCATATAATAAGCATTTAGTAATTGGATATTAAGATCATTGTAAAACAATATTAATTTCTGACATGTTGTCAAAATACATTTCTGTGCCTCAATTTCCTTATCTGTAAAATGGGAGTAGTAATACCACCTATCCCATGGTGGTGTTGTAAGGATTACATGATGTAACCTACATAAAAGCACACAGAACAAATAGCTTGTGGCACATACGAACTCCATAAAGCTCTTATTATCCAATCAGTTCTCTTGTGAATGCTGGTCTATCTCCTTTGTAAACGTTTTGCTTCCTAGAAGTGAACAGGGGTGTAGAACTTATCAAATAACTCCCTTGTCTTGTATACTATCCTTGTGTTAATGTGATTTAAACTTGTTAGCAGCAGCCTCTGCTGCTTTGCAATTTGTAAAGTCCTCTGCAAGTGATGGTTATTAGAGCTGACTCCTGATGTGAGTTAAAACCAGGCTCTGACCACAGAATTTGCTTGTCTTCATTTGAGAGTGAAGTCGCAAGGGTTAATCAGTTTTCCATCTCACAGAGAATCTGGTGAGCAAATAGTCCTATTACAGGATGCAGAATTCCTGCAGGCATTCTTGTTTTTGTTTTTTGAGATGGAGTTTCACTCTCATTGCCCACGCTGGAGTGCAATGGCGCGATCTCGGCTCACCGCAACCTCCGCCTCCCAGGTTGAGGTGATTCTCCTGCCTCAGCCTCCAGAGTAGCTGGGATTACAGGCATGTGCCTCCACACCTGGCTAATTTTGCATTTTTAGTAGGGACAGGGTTTCTCCATGTTGGTCAGGCTGGTCTTGAACTCCCAACCTCAGGTGATCTGCCCGCCTCGGCCTCCCAAAGTGCTGGGATTACAGGCATGAGCCACTGCACCCGGCCTCCTGCAGGCATTCTTAATCATTTTTGAGAATCTGAGCAAGCCAAGGAACTTTCCCCGGAAAGGCAGACAAACACAAAATTTAATGCTCTGGAATTTAAAAAATCATTTTAAAGACTAAAAACTGTGCCTAACTTGTAATAATTTTGCATTTTTTCCTATAGCAGTAATTTATAAAGGAGGTGAAGACACATCTGCCTGGAAAGGCCAAAATAAAGATGGCAAAGTGATTTTTTTTCTTAAAACTTTTTCAGTGGAGCAAGATAGAATCAGTACTTGCAGCTTCTAAATGAGATTAGGGGTTGTTGGTGTTTTCCCACCACCTTCAAAGAATAGATACCATGCAGTATTAAACTTTAAGTTCTGTAAAAAGGGAGTGCTCTATGGCTATTTCCTGGAGGGTAAAATTAGAAAGGGCAATTTTAATCTGTGGGAAGATCACACATTAAGACCCTATTTCCAAGGAATTCATGTTCTAGTTCTAGGTCACTTAACTTTTTTTTTTTTTCTTCCAAGTAAAAAGAGGGGTTGGATGAAGTTAGCGCCTAACTCCATTTTTAACTCTAAAACCTGCGATGAAACACACAAGGGAAGGATTTTTAGCAGCTGGCCTGGCAACAGAACTCCGGTCCTAGAGCGCCACCTAGCAGCAAGGAAAAAGCAAAACCCTCTAAAGAATAATTAATTTGACTTTAGAACAAAACCATTTTCAAAAAATCCAGCTTTGGTGAAGTATTCCCCTCACCAAGTCTACTCTGAAGAGTAATTCAGGCAGAGAAATCCTGGGCTTATCATCTCCAAGTTGAAAACTCGAATGAGGTTTTCACACACTACTTTCCCCTTGCTATCCGTTTTAGCAGCTGCTGCTGAAAGCTCAGCTATCTGGGCAGTATTACCAACTAACTCTCGGCCAATGCCCTTATGACACTAGACACTCCTTATGACACCCTGACACTCCTAAAGACTCATTTCAAAGACAACAGCAAATTCAATTTTGTTAAGGTTTCACAAAAGTTCCAGTGATATCAGTTTATCTTGCCCAATCAATGTCATGGCATTAACAAACAAAAGAAGAGTTGCCATTGATTCCACTGTTGGGAAGGTTGTTTCGACTCTCCCCACATTGCCATCCATTTGGCCAGTATGGTGAGAGGGGAAAAAAGCCATCACAATTCAAGTATTGTTCGTGATATGGCCCACATTACGTTTTTTACAATATTTGGTACGAAAATGCCACTATGGGAGATAAAAGAATATAGAACTTAGATAGTGGATAATCAGATTCAGATGAGTTACAGTAACCTATTGCTACTCTATTTCACTTATTAAAAATAAAATTACTTTCTAACATAGGAGTTCTCAGCTTCTTATGCCCATGCTCATGTCTGAGGGATAAAACCGTTGGATATGTCACAGTGGTTCTCACTTTCATTTGGGAAGAAAGAATTGCAATTCATGGCAAACAGGGCGGTCTTTGGTATGTCTGAAGAACAAGGAGAATGTTGGGGTTTTATAAAAAAGAGAAATGTGGCCAGGCGCAGTGGCTTATGCCTGCAATCCCAGCACTTTGGGAGGCTGAGGCGGGTGGATCAAGAGATCCAGACCATCCTGGTCAACATGGTGAAACCCTGTCTCTACTAAAAATACAAAAATTAGCCAGGCGTGGTGGTGGGCACCTGTAATCCTGGCTAGTCGGGAGGCAGAGGCAGGAGAAATCGCTTGAACTCGGGAGGCGGAGGTTGCAGTGAGCCGAGATGGCACCACTGCACTCCAGCCTGGTGACAGAGCGAGACTCAGCCTCAAAAAATAATAATAATACAAATAAAAAAGAGAAACGTTACATACTGCTCTTTGAGAAAGTTCTTTGGTACTAATAATGTTCTAGGGAGCTGCAAGTTTTGATTAGTGAGTGATGGCAGTAGGTAAAATTAGTCTTAGAATTGCAGCAAATCATTTTAGGAACTATTCGATGAAATGGGTTTCAGATTACAGCACACAGTTTCAGCAGCCAGGTGTGCAGAGAATTACATTTTTGGAGCAACGTTATGGGTCCTGAGTCCTTTTCCCCCATGGCTTCTCAACTGTTTCAGGTGGGTGTGACAAGAATGGCCCAATTCATAAGGTCAGCTTTCACAGAAGGACTGAAGAAACAGGGTGGGGACGAGGGGCAGTGTGAATAGACCGATGAAGTTCTCTCTTCATCCAGGCAGTGTGCTCCTCCAGCTCCTTCCCTTGAGAATCACCACTTTAAAGTTTCAGTGAGAAAGGTCAGGACATAGGTGTTTGTGTTTGTTTCTTGTATGTAGTCGGTGTTATCCTCCCGCGTGGCAGTTCTCAGCTCTTGCTGCTCGTTAGAATCAATCACGTAGGAGACACTAATCAGTCTTTAGGAGATGTGTTCCAAGCCTCGGAAGTTTTTGAAAGCTCCTCCAGGGGATGAAAGTGCGAGGCCAAGCTTGCAAACTGCTGCTGTGCCTGCTGCATTGGCAATGGTTATTTTAATGCATTTTATTCTTCAGTGTGAATCCATGATTCAATCTTTGTTATCTAATAGAAACTTTAAGTTGGTGGTACTTTCCTTTCTCATTTCTTTAGTTGTATTATTATTTTTTAAAATCACATTTTCTCACACTATACCGCATGCAAAACAAAAATCTCACAATTTTAACATTCAAAGTCAATATATACTTAGAAAGGATTCATGGAAGAAAGGCCACCACAAAATACAAAGACATTTCTTGGTAAGTAGAGCAAGTTCTTTGGTTTCTTTCATTTTTCTTTTGTCCCTGGAGTTCATTATTTGGCGCACCACATAGCCAGTGCTCAGGCTAGCACCCACTCTCTCTCACTCTCTGACACACACACACATCCCTTGATTTAGCCACAAACTTTAAGACCACCAGAAGATCCACAGAAAGAAGTTAAAGTTCAAGATAAATATTAACTCTAAACGGCAGCTTTAAATGAATTTCTTTTGACTTGTTTACCTGTTGCACTGGGGTTTGTGGTGTTAGAAAAATTTTCTGGAAAATAAACCATGAAGTCAGAGGCAAACCTCCAAGAATGAGGAACACTAAATTAAAAGGAGCCAATTTGGCAAATCAATGTTTTCTGGGGAGACTAAGAGGCTATTGCTGAAAAGCAGAAAATATCAAATTGCTTTTTTAGGGGGACACTTTCCTTCACAAAACCAACCAGAAAAATGATCAGATATGGTTTCTGCAGACGAATAACCTTAACAAAATACTTCCTGCCTTTCTACTCAGAACGCTTATCTGGAGGACGTGCTTTTCATCCAATTCTAAATGCAAAGTTTAAATGGGATGTTTGCTCATGTTTGATTAGGCTCTTCCCAATAAGTCTTCTGTTTTATAAATATTCAGAACATAGCATTGCAGAAAAAAGATCAAGATTTCAATTGGTCTTAATTTATATCCTATTCCCTGTTCTATCTACTCATTCTATCACTCAATAAAATTTACTGAGCATCTACCATGTGCCAGGAAAGACATGGAAGTGGTTTAGCCTGGGATGGCAGCAGGTCTACAGAGAAAGAGGGACTAATGAGATAATGAGGAGGTAGAATTTGACAGGCCTTGAATGTGAGGCATGTCATCTAAAACCACCAGAAAAGGCTACATAGTGAAAAGGAGAGCTTTATTGGTGGTATCAGTTTGCAAACAGGGAAGGGATAATCTCCAGCATGGATGAAGGTGCTCCGTCTTCTAAGAGGGGAAGAGAGATTGAGTTTGATAGCTCACTGGGCTGTATCACATAATAGTCATACACATTCAGCAGGATTGGTGGAAAAGCTATACATATTTATGAAGGGGAGGGGTTGAGCACATGCCCAGTTGTATAGACATATGTGTAACACACATCTCATGTTCACTCTAGAGTGGGCTTTTAACATTAAAATGAGGTAGAATTTGGCTCTTTACATTGAAAGGTGAACTACAGAACACAGAGTTTGTGTACAGCCTCTATAAGCTGGCTGAAACTGGCTTAGAGTCTACAGGTGTGCTTATCAGAAAAGAATGTATGTAGGGCTGGAAATCAGTTAGGAGGAGTCTGGTAGCTTCTATTGTTAGAGGGTTTAGCAAGAGTGTAGTTTTCCTTGTTACCTAGGCATTCAGGAAGGTATCATGTCAACTGAGCCCTGAACCCTTGACCCGTAGGTAACTTCTGTTTGTTTTTTTTTTTTTTATCCTTAGTGCCTTTCTTAGTTGATAAAGAGGCTTTTTTTTTTTTTTTTTTTTTGTCAGATCACAGGGTGAAGGGCTAGGAGTAGCCAGGAATCTACTTCTAGTTCATATCTAGGCGAGGAACACAGGGCAGAGGTGGGGCTTGAGCAAGAGGGAGATTTTTCTGAACTTCTCCTATTCAACAAAGTCTGGGCCAGCCATGGTGGCTCATTCCTGTAATCCCAGGACTTTGGGAGGCCGAGGTGGGAGGATTGCTTGAGATCAGGAGTTCAAGACTAGCCTGGGCAACATAGCAAGACCCTGTCCCTAATAAAAATTAAAAAAAAATAGAAAATTAGCTGGACGTGGTAGCATACACCTGTAGTCCTAGCTACTCTAAGGCTGAGGTGGGAGGGTTATTTGAGCCCAGGAGTTTGAGGCTGCAGTGAGCTATGAGTGCACCATTGCACTCCAGCCTGGGGAACAGACCGAGACCCTGTCTCTAAAAAGAAAGTTAATGAGCCCATAAAAGTTGGAGATCACTGGTCCCTAGCATATAGAAACTTGAAAAGTCTTAGACATTATACTCATGTCAAACAGGGTATCATGAAGAAGAAATACACAGGCATATTCTTTGCCTAACAGTCAGTATCCTAAGTGGTACATATCATCTTATTTAACTGAAAAGTGTTTTCATACATGTGGTATCAGAAGAGATTCTCCATCAGAATAACAACACTGCAGTAATGAATGCTTTTGTCAGGGAACCATTTGCTCTGGTGAGTAATGAACTGAACTTCTTTACAGCTTCTACTTATGGTCCAGTGGAATGACAGATTAAGGAAAAGTTTTGGAATTTCAGAACCATCTGGAAATGTTCTGCTCTAGGCAGAAGAGCTGGACTGCAGCAAAGGCTCTGAATGTGGAATCAATAAATCAAGCAGGCAGCTGAATGAGCAATGAGTTATAGTTGCTAGATAGAATTAGGTTTGGTATTTGGTGTTTGGAACAGTTTCAAAAGGGAATTTAAGAACCTAGATGATGACTTAGGGTTTCACATGTTGCTATACGCAAGATAAATAATTCTTTGAAATGTAGCTGTCAGGTACTTAAGAAGTGGCTCCAACATTAATGAATTTCCAATTTCATGGAATTATCTAAAATATAGGAAAGGCTGACTAGGCCAGTACTCTGAAAATAAAGAGGTCATGCCAAAAATGAAGACAAATGGTTTAGTCAAGAGTCAAATCTGTTTTCCAACTACATAAATTTTGCGTTTTACTCAAGTGCTTTATGTATTTAAATGAAATGTTCATTCCTATAGAATCAACAACACTAATTTACAAAGAACCACAGAGACATTTTTGAAAAAACAAATTTCAACTTCATAAGTATTTAAATCAAACAAAATGCTGTTACAAACACCAAAGATTAAAGATTAAGCTAATCATTTCTTGATTCCAACAACTTCCCATTAGTTCTGTAACAAAAGTTTAGAGGACAGAGATGGAGTTATACATTTGACTTCCTCATGAGATATTTAAATTGCACCAAGAAGTTAAAATCAAGTAAATATTGTTTATTATAATTTTTCCATAAATTAAAAAATTTGGAAACATACAACAAAGTTTACACCAAACAGAAAGCTAAAAGCATTTCCTGAAAACTAAGCTTAAAAAAACCAGGAAAATTTAGCTATGAATAAATTCTCTATTCAGTTTTGAGGTACGGTCACTCAATTTCACATGAAAAGTGGCATACAAGTCAATTATGATACTAAATATTAAAGACTTCCTTAATTGAGTAGTTACAACATCTGTCCACAGTTAAAACAAGTGTCTAAAGGATTTTGGTTTCAGGAGGCCAGTGGGACCTAAAGCTTGCTAGAATGACTGGTGACTGTCCAAATGAAACAAACACCACTTGTTAGGAATGGGGCTAAATTCAAAGCACATAGATTTAGTTCATACAGCTATGCTCCTTGGTTGGAATCTTGGAAAAGGTCAAGCTTTGAATGGGCTTCATGAAATGAAATATATTCAACATCTTAGTGACAGCTCTTGCAGAATTATAAATAAGGCATATAGTGAATGCTATCCATTGGACTGTATAGGAGATTATGAAAAGATATAAAAAATGTTAGAAATGCCTATTAGTATAAATGTTAATAGAAAGCTTCAGAAAGATTTCTCTGTAAGAAGTTGGTTTCTCATTCCTTATGCTATCCTATCCCTTTTCCAGGTTCTTCAGCTGTAGAACTAGCCCACTATTTAAGTATCCACATTCAAGGATATGACCAAGCCTGCTAATTAGTCCCTTGCCCAACACCGCCAACAAGCATCTTTCTTATGGACTGATCTATCAAAGCTGTGTCTTCTGGCATCAAATCACTTCAAGTACAGAAGATGGAGCTACAATATTTCCTATGGAAAGGGCATTGAGCTAGGAATCAGCAGATATGATAAATCAAACTGTGTGACCACAGGCAAGTTGATCTTTTTTAAAAAAATTTAAGTTCTGTGATACATGTGCAGAATGTGCAGGCTTGTTACATAGGTATACACGTGCCATGGTGGTTTGCTGCACCAATCAACCCATCATCTACATTAGGTATTTCTCCTAATGCTATCCCTCCCTTAACCCCACACCTCTCGACAGGCCCTGGTGTGTGATGTTCCCCTCCCTGTGTCCATGTGTTCTCACTGTTCAACTCCTGCTTAGGAGTGAGAACATGCAGTGTTTGGTTTTCTGTTCCTGTGTTAGTTTGCTTAGAATGATGGTTTCCAGCTTCATCCATGTTCTTGCAAAGGACCTAAACTCATCCTTTTTTATGGCTGCATAGTATTCCATGGTGTATATGTGCTACATATTCTTTTTTTTTTTTTTTTCTCACTAATGAACTTTATTAAAAAAAAATTCAATAGTTATTGGGGAACAGGTGCTCTTTTGTTTACATGGATAAGTTGCATAGTGGTGATTTCTGAGATTTTGGTGCACCCATCACCCAAGCATTGTACACTGTACCCAGTGTGCAATCTTTTATCCCTCACTCCTCTCCCACCTTTCCCCACAAGACTCCAAAGTCCATTATATCATTCTCATGCCTTTGCCTCCTCATAGTTTAGCTGCAACTTGTAAATGAGAACATATGATGTCTGGTTTTCCACTTCTGAGTTACTTCACTTAGAATAATGGTCACCGACTCCATCCAGGTTGCTGCGATTGCCATTATTTCATTCCTTTTTATGGCTGAGTAGTATTCCATGGTATATATATACCACATTTTCTTTCTTTTTTTTGGCTTATAAGCATCTTTTTTTTTTTTTTAAATTATACTTTAAGTTCTAGGGTACATGTGCACAATGTGCAGGTTTGTTACATATGTATACATGTGCCATGTTGGTGTGCTGCACCCATTAACTCGTCATTTACATTAGGTATATCTCCTAATGCTATCCCTCCCCCCTCCCCCCTCCCCACAATAGGACCCGGTGTGTGATGTTCCCCTTCCTGTGTCCAAGTGATCTCATTGTTCAATTCCCACCTATGAGTGAGAACATGCAGTATTTGGTTTTCTGTTCTTGTGATAGTTTGCTGAGAATGATGGTTTCCAGCTGCATCCATGTCCCTACAAAGGACACAAACTCATCCTTTTTTTATGGCTGCACAGTATTTCATGGTGTATATGTGCCACATTTTCTTAATCCAGTCTGTCACTGATGGACATCTGGGTTGATTCCAAGTCTTTGCTATTGTGAATAGTGCCGCAATAAACATACGTGTGCATGTGTCTTTATAGCAGCATGACTTATAATCCTTTGGGTATATACCCAGTAATGGGATGGCTGGGTCAAATGGTATTTATAGTTCTAGATCCTTGAGGAATCGCCACACTGTTTTCCACAATGGTTGAACTAGTTTACAGTCCCACCAACAGTGTAAAAGTGTTCCTATTTCTCCACATCCTCTCCAGCACCTGTTGTTTCCTGATTTTTTAATGATTGCCATTCTAACTGGTGTGAGATGGTATCTCATTGTGGTTTTGATTTGCATTTCTCTGATGGTGAGTGATGATGAGCATTTTTTCATGTGTCTGTTGGCTGTATGAATGTCTTCTTTTGAGAAGTGTCTGTTCATATCCTTTGCCCACTTTTTGATGGGGTTGTTTGTTTTTTCCTTGTAAATTTGATTGAGTTCTTTATAGGTTCTGGATATTAGCCCTTTGTCAGATGAGTAGATTGCAAAAATTTTCTCCCATTCTGTAGGTTGCTTGTTCACTCTGATGGTAGTTTCTTTTGCTGTGCAGAAGTTCTTTAGTTTAATTAGACCCCATTTGTCAATTTTGGCTTTTGTTGCCGTTGCTTTTGGTGTTTTAGACATGAAGTCCTTGCCCATGCCTATGTCCTGAATGGTATTACCTAGGTTTTCTTCTAGGGTTTTTATGGTTTTAGGTCTAACATTTTAATCTCTAATCCATCTTGAATTAATTTTCGTATAAGGAGTAAGGAAAGGATCCAGTTTCAGCTTTCTACTTATGGCTAGCCAATTTTCCCAGCACCATTTATTAAATAGGGAATCCTTTCCCCATTTCTTGTTTTTGTCAGGTTTGTCAAAGATCAGATGGTTGTAGATGTGTGGTATTATTTCTGAGGGCTCTGTTCTGTTCCATTGGTCTATATCTCTGTTTTGGTACCAGTACCATGCTGTTTTGGTTACTGTAGCCTTGTAGTATAGTTTGAAGTCAGGTAGCGTGATGCCTCCAGCTTTGTTCTTTTGGTTTAGGATTGTCTTGGCAATGTGGGGTCTTTTTTGGTTCCATATGAACTTTAAAGCAGTTTTTTCCAATTCTGTGAAGAAACTCATTGGTAGCTTAATGGGGATGGTATTGAATCTATAAATTATCTTGGGCAGTATGGCCATTTTCACAATATTGATTCTTCCTATCCATGAGCATGGAATGTTCTTCCATTTGTTTGTGTCCTCTTTTATTTCACTGAGCAATGGTTTGTAGTTCTCCTTGAAGAGGTCCTTTACATCCCTTGTAAGTTGGATTCCTAGGTATTTTATTCTCTTTGAAGTTATTGTGAATGGGAGTTCATTCATGATTTGGCTCTCTGTTTGTCTGTTACTGGTGTATAAGAATGCTTGTGATTTTTGCACATTGATTTTGTATCCTGAGACTTTGCTGAAGTTGCTTTTCAGCTTAAGGAGATTTTGGGCTGAGACAATGGGGTTTTCTAAATATACAATCATGTCATCTGCAAACAGGGACAATTTGGCTTCTTCTTTTCCAAACTGAATACCCTTGCTTTCTTTCTCTTGCCTGATTGCCCTAGCCAGAACTTCCAACACTATGTTGAATAGGAGTGGTGAGAGAGGGCATCCCTGTCTTGTGCCAGTTTTCAAAGGGAATGCTTCCAGTTTTTTCCCATTCAGTATGATATTGGCTGTGGGTTTGTCATAAATAGCTCTTATTATTTTGAGATACGTTCCATCAATACCAAACTTATTGAGAGTTTTTAGCATGAAAGGCTGTTGAATTTTGTCAAAGGCCTTTTCTGCATCTATTGAGATAATCATGTGGTTTTTGTCTTTGGTTCTGTTTATATGCTGGATTACATTTCTTGATTTGCATATGTTGAACCAGCCTTGCATCCCAGGGATGAAGCCCACTTGATCATGGTGGATAAGCTTTTTGATGTGCTGCTGGATTCGGTTTGCCAGTATTTTATTGAGGATTTTTGCATGGATGTTCATCAGGGATATTGGTCTAAAATTCTCTTTTTTTGTTGTATCTCTGTCAGGCTTTGGTATCAGGATGATGTTGGCCTTGTAAAATGAGTTAGGGAGGATTCCCTCTTTTTCTATTGATTGGAATAGTTTCAGAAGGAATGGTACCAACTCCTCCTTGTACCTCTGGTAGAATCAGCTCTGAATCCATCTGGTCCTGGACTTTTTTTTGGTTGGTAGGCTATTAATTATTGCCTCAATTTCAGAGCCTGCTATTGGTCTATTCACGGATTCAACTTCTTCCTGGTTTAGTCTTGGGAGAGTGTAAGTGTCCAGGAAATTATCCATTTCTTCTAGGTTTTCTAGTTTATTTGTGTAGAGGTGTTTATAGTATTCTCTGATGATAGTTTGTATTTCTGTGGGGTCAGTGGTGATATCCCCTTTATCATTTTTTATTGCATCTATTTGATTCTTCTCTCTTTTCTTCTTTATTAGTCTTGCTAGTGGTCTATCAATTTTGTTGATCTTTAAAAAAAAAACAGCTCCTGGATTCATCGATATTTTGGAGGGTTTTTTGCATCTCTATCTCCTTCAGTTCTGCTCTGATCTTAGTTATTTCTTGACTTCTGCTAGCTTTTGAATGTGTTTGCTCTTGCTTCTCTAGTTCTTTTAATTGTGATGCTAGGGTGTCAATTTTAGATCTTTCCTGCTTTCTCTTGTGGCCATTTAGTGCTATAGATTTCCCTCTACACACTGCTTTAAATGTGTCCCAGAGATTCTGGTAATGTTGTATCTTTGTTCTCATTGGTTTCAAAGAACATCTTTATTTCTGCCTTCATTTCGTTATGTACCCAGTAGTCATTCAGGAGCAGGTTGTTCAGTTTCCATGCAGTTGAGCGGTTTTGATTGAGTTTCTTAGTCCTGAGTTCTAGTTTGATTGTACTGTGGTCTGAGAGACAGTTTGTTATAATTTCTGTTCTTGTACATTTGCTGAGGAGTGCTTTACTTCCAATTATGTGGTCAATTTTAGAATAAGTGTCATGTGGTGCTGAGAAGAATGTATATTCTGTTGATTTGGGGTGGAGAGTTCTGTAGATGTCTATTAGGTCTGCTTGGTGCAGAGCTGAGTTCAATTCCTGGATATCCTTGTTGACTTTCTGTCTCGTTGATCTGTCTAATGTTGACAGTGAGGTGTTAAAGTCTCCCATTATTATTGTATGGGAGTCTAAGTCTCTTTGTAAGTCTCTAAGGACTTGCTTTATGAATCTGGGTGCTTGTGTATTGGGTGCATATATGTTTAGGATAGTTAGCTTTTCCTGATGAATTGATCCCTTTACCATTATGTAATGGCCTTCTTTGTCTCTTTTGATCTTTGATGGTTTAAAGTCTGTTTTATCAGAGACTAGGATTGCAACCCCTGCTTTTTTTTGTTTTCCATTTGCTTGGCAGATCTTCCTCCATCCCTTTATTTTGAACCTATGTGTGTCTCTGCTTGTGAGATGGGTCTCCTGAATACAGCAAACTGATGGGTCTTGACTCTTTATCCAATTTGCCAGTCTGTGTCTTTTAATTGGACCATTTAGCCCATTTACATTTAAAGTTAATATTGTTATGTGTGAACTTGATCCTGTCATTATGATATTAGCTGGTTATTTTGCTTGCTAGTTGATGCAGTTTCTTCCTAGCATAGATGGACTTTACATTTTGACATGTTTTTGCAATGGCTGGTACCTGTTGTTCCTTTCCATGTTTAGTGCTTCCTTCAGGATCTCTTGTAGGGCAGGCCTGGTGGTGACAAAATCTCTAAGCATTTGCTTGTATGTAAAGGATTTTATTTCTCCTTCACTTATGAAACTTAGTTTGGCTGGATATGAAATTCTGGGTTGAAAATTCTTTTCTTTAAGAATGTTGAATATTGACCCCCACTCTCTTCTGGGTTGGAGAGTTTCTGCCAAGAGATCTGCTGTTAGTCTGATGGGCTTCCCTTTGTGTGTAACCCGACCTTTCTCTCTGGCTGCCCTTAACATTTTTTCCTTCATTTCAACTTTGGTGAATCTGACAATTATGTGTCTTGGAGTTGCTCTTCTCGAGGAGTATCTTTGTGGCGTTCTCTGTATTTCCTGAATTTGAATGTTGGCCTGCCTTACTAGGTTGGGGAAGTTCTCCTGGATGATATCCTGCAGAGTGTTTTCCAACTTGGTTCCATATTCCCCGTCACTTTCAGGCACACCAGTCAGACGTAGATTTGGTCTTTTCACGTAATGCCATATTTCTTGGAGGCTTTGTTCATTTCTTTTTACTCGTTTCTCTACACTTCTCTTCTCGCTTCATTTGATCTTCAATCACTGATACTCTTTCTTCCAGATGATCGAGTTGGTTACTGAAGCTTATGCATTTGTCATGTAGTTCTTGTGTTATGGTTTTCATCTCTATCAGTGCTTTTAAGGACTTCTCTACATTGGTTATTCTAGTTAGCCATTCGTCAAATCTTTTTTCAAGGTTTTAATTTCTTTGTGCTGGTTATGTAGTTCCTCCTTTAGCTCTGAGAAGTTTGATCGACTGAAGCCTTCTTAACTCGTCAAAGTCATTCTCCATCTAGCTTTGTTCCATTGCTGGTGATGAGCTGCGTTCCTTTTGAGGGGGAGATGCACTCTGATTTTTTGAATTTCCAGCTTTTCTGCACTGCTTTTTCCCCAGCTTTGTGGTTTTATCTGCCTTTGGTCTTTGATGATGGTGACATACTGATGGGGTTTTGGTGTGGGTGTGCTTTCTGTTTGTTAGTTTTCCTTCTGACAATCAGGACCCTCAGCTGTAGGTCTGTTGGCGTTTGCTTGAGGTCCACTCCGACCCTGTTTGCCAGGGTATCAGCAGCGGAGGCTGCAGAAGATAGAATATTACTGAACAGCGAGTGTTGCTGTCTGATTCTTGCTCTGGAAGCTTTGTCTCAGGGGTGTACCCTGCTGTGTGAGGTGTTGGTCTGCACCTAGTGGGGGATGTCTCCCAGTTAGGCTACCCAGGGGTCAGGGACCCACTTGAGCAGACAGTCTGTCCATTCTCAGATCTCAACCTCTGTGCTGGGAGATCCACTGCTCTCTTCAAAGCTGTCAGATGGGGGCATTTACCTCTGCTGAGGTTTCTGCTGCTTTTTGTTTAGCTATGACCTGTCACAGAGGAGGAGTCTACAGAGGCAGGCCGGCCTGCTTGAGCTGTGGTGGGCTCCATCCAATTCGAGCTTCCCGGTGGCTTTGTTTACCTACTTAAGCCTCAGCAATGGTGGGCGCCCCTCCCTTAGCCTCGCTGCCGCCTTGCAGTTAGATCTTAGACTGATGTGCTAGCAATGAGGGAGGCTCTGTGGGCGTGGACCCTCTGGGCCAGGTGTGGGATATAATCTCCTGATGTGCCATTTGCTAAGACCCTTGGTAAAGTGCAGTATTAGGGTGGGAGTTACCTGATTTTCCAGGTGTTGTGTGTCTCAATTTCCTTTGGCTAGGAAAAGGAATTCCCTTCCCCCTTGTACTTCCCAGGTGAGGCGATGCCTCGCCCTGCTTCAGCTCTCGCTGGTCGGGCTGCACTGGACCAGTGCCAACTGTCCGACATGACCCAGTGAGATGAACCCAGTACCTCAGTTGAAAATGCAGAAATTACCCATCTTCTGTGTTGCTTACACTGGGAGCTGGAGGCTGGAGCTGTTCCTATTCGGCCATCTTGGGCGCACGCCCTGTGCCACATATTCTTAATCCAGTCTATTATTGATGGGCATTTGGACTGGTTCCAAGTCTTTGCTATTGTGAATAGTGCTGCAATAAACATATGTGTGTGTGTGTCTTCATAGAATGATTTATAATCCGTAGGGTATATACCCAGTAATGGGAATGCTGGGTCAAATGGTATTTCTGGTTCTAGATCCTTGAGGAATTGCCACACTGTCTTCCACAATGGTTGAACTAATTTACACTCCCACCAACAGTGTAAAAGCATTCCTATTTCTCCACATCTCCCCAGCATCTGTTGTTCCCTTTTTAATGATCACCATTCTAAATGGTATGAGATGGTATCTCATTGTGGTTTTGATTTGCATTTCTCTAATGACCAGTGATGATGAGCTTTTGTACATATGTTTGTTGGCTACATAAATGTCTTCTTTTGAGAAGTGTCTGCTCATATACTTCACCCACTTTTTGATGGGGTTGTTTCTTTCTTGTAAATGTGTTTAAGTTCCTTGTAGATTCTGGATATTAGCCCTTTGTCAGGTGGATAGATTGCAAAATTTTTCTCCCATCTGTAGGTTGCCTGTTCACTCTGATGATAGTTTCTTTTGCTGTGCAGAAGCTCTTTAATTAGATCCCATTTGTCAGTTTTGGCTTTTGTCACTTTTGGTGTTTTAGTCATGAAGTCTTTTCCCATGCCTATGACCTGAATGGTATTGCCTAGGTTTTCTTCTAGGGTTTTTATGGTTTTAGGTCTTACATCTAAGTCTTTAATCCATCTTAAGTTAATTTTTGTCTAAGATATAAGGAAGGGGTCCAGTTTCAGTTTTCTGCATACAGCTAGCCAGTTTTTCCAACACCATTTATTAAATACTGAATCCTTTCTCCATTGCTTGTTTTTGTCAGGTTTGTCAAAGATCTGATGGTTGTAGGTGTGTGTCATTATTTCTGAGGCCTCTGTTCTGTTCCATTGGTCTATATATCTGTTTTGGTAGCAGTACCATGCTGTTTTGGTTACTGTAGCCTTGTAGTATAGTTTGTCAGGTAGCATGATGCCTCCAGCTTTGTTCTTTTTGCTTAGGATCGTTTTCACTATATGAGCTCTTTTTTGGTTCCATATGAAATGTAAAGTAGTTTTTTCTAATTCTGTGAAGAAAGTTAATGGTCAATGGTAGCTTGATGGGGATAGAATTGAATCTATAAATTACTTTGGGCAGTATGGCCATTTTCATGATATTGATTCTTCCTATCCATGAGCATGGAATATTTTTCTGTTTGTGTCCTCTTTTCTTTTGTTGAGCAGCAGTTTGTAGTTCTCCTTGAAGAGGTCCTTCACATCCCTTGTAAGTTGTATTCCTAGGTATTTTATTTCTTTGTAGCAATTGTTAATGGGAGTTCACTCATGATTTGGCTATTATTAGTGTATAGGAACGTTTGTGATTTTTGCACATTGATTTTGTATCCTGAGACTTTGCTGAAGTTGCTGATGAGCTTAAGGAGGTTTTGGGCTGAGATGATGGAGTTTTCTAAATATACAATCATGTCATCTGCAAACAGAAACAATTTGACTTCCCCTCTTCCTATTTGAATACCCTTTATTTCTCTTGCCTGGTTGCCCTGGCCAGAACTTCCAATACCATGTTGAATAGGAGTGGTGAGAGAGGGCACCCTTGTCTTGTGCCAGTTTTCAAAGGGAATGCTTCCAGCTTTTGCCCATTGAGTGTGATATTGGCTGTGGGTTTGTCATAAGTAGCTCTTACTATTTTAAGGTATATTCCATCAGTACGTAGTTTATTGAGTGTTTTAACATGAAGGGATGTTGAATTTATCAAAGGCCTTTTCTGCATCTATTGAGATAATCATGTAGTTTTTGTCATTGGTTCTGTTTATGTGATGGATTATGTTTATTGATTTGTGTATGTTGAACCAGCCTTGCATCCCAGGGATGAAGCCAACTTGATCGTGGTGGATAAGCTTTTTGATGCACTGCTGGATTTGGTTTGCCAGTATTTTATTGAGGATTTTCACATTGATGTTCATCAGGGATATTGGCCTGAAATTTTCTTTTTTGGTGGGTCTCTGCCAGGTTTTGGTATCAGGATGACGGCTGGCCTCATAAAATGAGTTAGGAAGGAGTCCCTCTTTTTCTATTGTTTGGAATAGTTTCAGAAGGAATGGTACCAGTTCCTCTTTGTACCTCTGGTAGAATTTGACTGTGAATCCATCTGGTCCTGGGCTATTTTTGGTTGGTAGGCTATTAATTACTGCCTCAATTTCAGAACCTGTTATTGGTCTATTCAGGGATTCAACTTCTTCCTGGCTTAGTCTTGGGAGGGTGTATGTGTCCAGGAATTTATCTATTTCTTCTAGATTTTCTAGTTTATTTGCATAGAGGTGTTTATAGTATTCTCTGATGGTAGTTTGTATTTCTGTGGGATTAGTGGTGATATCCCCTTTATCATTTTTGCATCTATTTAATTATTCTCTCTTATTATGGCTAGTGGTCTTCTATTTTTGTTAATCTTTTCAAAAAACCAACTCCTGGATTCACTGATTTTTTGAAGGGCTTTCTGTGTCTCTATCTCCTTCAGTTCTGCTCTGATCTTAATTATTTGCCTTCTGCCAGCTTTTGAATTTGTTTGCTCTTGCTTCTCTAGTTGTTTTAATTGTGAAGTTAGGGTGTCAATTTTAGATCTTTCCCACTTTCTCCTGTGGGCATTTAGTGCTATAAATTTCCTTCTAAAGACTGCTATAGCTGTGTCCCAGAGATTCTGGTATGCTGTGTCTTTGTTGTCATTGGTTTCAAAAAACTTATTTATTTCTCCCTTCATTTCGTTATTTTATCCAGTTGTCATTCAGGAACAGGTTGTTCAGTTTCCATGTAGTTGTGTGATTCTGAGTGAGTTTCTTAATCCTGAGTTCTAATTTGATTGCACTGTGGTCTGAGAGACTGTTATGATTTCCATTCTTTTGCATTTGCTGAGGAGTGTTTTACTTCTAATTATGTGGTCAATTTTAGAATAAGTGTGATGTGGTGCTGAGAAGAATGTATATTCTGTTGATTTGGGGTGGAGAGTTCTGTAGATGTCTATTAGGTCCACTTGGTCCAGAGCTGAGTTCAAGTCCTGAATATCCTTGTTAATTTTCTGTATCATTGATCAAATATTGACCGTGGGGTATTCAAGTCTCCCACTATTACTGTGTGGGAGTCTAAGTGTCTTTGTAGGTCTCTAAGAACTTGCTATATGAATCTGGGTGCTCCTGTATTGTGTGCATATATATTTAGGATACTTAGCTCTTCTTGTTGCATTGATCCCTTTACCATTATGTAATGCCCTTTTTTTTTTAATGTTGGTTTAAATCTGTTTTATCAGAGACTAGGAGTGCAATGTCTGCTTTTTTGTTTGTTTGTTTGCTTTCCATTTGCTTGGTAAATATTCCTCTATCCCTTTATTTAGAGCCTATGTGTGTCTTTGCACATGAGATGGGTCTCATGACTACAGCACACCAATAGGTCTTGACTCTATTCAATTTGCCAGTCTGTGTCTTTTAATTGGGACATTTAGCCCATTGACATTTAAGGTTAATAATTGTTATGTGTGAATTTGATCCTGTCATTATGATGCTAGCTGATTATTTTGCCAGTTAGTTGATGCAGTTTCTTCATACTGTCGATGGTTTTTACAATTTGGTATGTGGCTGCTACCAGTTTTTCCTTTCCATATTTAGTGTTTCTCTCAGGAGCACTAAGGCAGGTGGTGACAAAATCTCTCAGCATTTGCTTGTCTGTAAATAATTTTATTTCTCCTTCGCTTATGAAGCTTAGTTTGGCTGGATATGAAATTCTGGGTTGAAAGTTCTTTTCTTTAAGAATGTTGAATGTTGGCTCCCACTCTCTTCTGGCTTGTACAGTTTCTGCAGAGAGATCTGCTGATAGTCTGATGGGCTTCCCTTTGTGGGTAACTTGACCTTTCTGGCTGCCCTTTTTTCCTTCATTTCAACCTTGGTGAATACGACAATTATGTGTCTTGGGGTTGCTCTTCTCGAGGAGTATCTTTGTGGTGCTCTCTGCATTTCCTGGATTTGAATGTTGGCCTGTCTTGTTAGGTTGGGGAAGTTCTCCTGGATAATATCCCAAAGAGTGTTTCCCAGCTTGGTTCCATTCTCCCCGTCACTTTCAGGTATACCAATCAAATGTAGGTTTGGTCTTTTCACATAGTCCCATATTTCTTGGAGGCTTTGTTCATTCCTTTTCATTCTTTTTTCTCTAATCTTGTCTTCTTGCTTTATTTCATTAGGTTGATCTTCAATCTCTGATATTCTTTCTTCTGCTTGATCAATTTGGCTATTGATACTTATATATGCTTCACGAAGTTCTCATGCTGTTTTTCAGCTATATCAGGTCATTTATGTTCTTCTCTAAACTGGTTATTCTAGTTAGCAATTCGTTTAACCTTTTTTCAAGGTTCTTTGCTTCCTTGCATGTGGTTAGAACATGCTCCTTTAGTTCAGAGAAGTTTGTTATTACCCACCTTCTGAAGCCTACTTCTGTCAATTCATCAAACTCATTCTCTGTCCAGTTTTGTTCCCTTGCTGGAGAGGAGTTGTGATCCTTTGGAGGAGAAGAGGCGTTCTGGTTTTTGGAATTTTCAGCCATTTTGAGCTGGTTTTTCCTCATCTTTGTGGATTTATCTACCTTTGGCCTTTGATGTTGGTGACCTTCAGATGGGGTTTTTGTGTGGATGTCCTTTTTGTTGATGTTGATGCTATTCCTTTCTGTTTGTTAGTCTTCTTTCTAACAGTCAGGCCCCTCTGCTGCAGGTCTGCTGGAGGTCCACTCTAGACCCTGTTTGCCTGGGTATCACCAGTGGAGGCTGCAGAAGAGCAAAGATTGCTGCCTGTTCCTTCCTCTGGAAGCTTCATCCCAGAGGGGCACCCACCAGATGCCAGCCAGAGTTCTCCCACATGGGGTGTCTGTAGACCCCTGCTGGGAGGTGTTTCCCAGTCAGGAGGCATGGGGGTCAGGGATCCACCTGAGGAGGCAGTCTGTCCCTTAGAGCTCAAGCGCCGTGCTGGGAGATCCGCTGCTCTCTTCAGAGCCGGCAGACAGGAACATTTAAGTCTGCTGAAGCTGTGCCCACAGCTGCCCCTTCCTCCAGGTGCTCTGTGCCAGGGAGATGGGAGTTTTCTCTATAAGCCCCTGACTGGGGCTGCTGCCTTTCTTTCAGAGATGCCCTGCCCAGAGAGGAGGAATCTAGAGAGGCAGTCTGGCTACAGCAGCTTTGCCTAGCTGTGGTGGGCTCCAACCAGTTCTAACTTCCTGGCGGCTTTGTTTACACTGTGAGGGGAAAACCACATACTTGAGCCTCGGTAATGGCAGATGCCCCTCCCCCACCAAGCTCAAGCATCCCAGTTCAAGCTCAGACTGCTGTGCTGGCAGTGATAATTTCAAGCCAGTGAATCTCAGTTTGCTGGGCTCCGTGGGGGTGGGATCCACTGAGCTAGACCACTTGGCTCCCTGGCTTCAGCCTCGTTTCCAGGGGAGTGATCGGTTCTGTCTTGCTGGTGTTCCAGGCACCACTGAGGTATGAAAAAACTCCTGCAGCTAGCTGTCTGCCCAAATGGCCATCCAGTTTTGTGCTTGAAACCCAGGGCCCTGGTGGTGTAAGCACCCAAGGGAATCTCCTGGTCTGTGGGTTGTGAAGACCATTGGCAAAGTGTAGTACCTGGGCTGGAATGCACCATTCCACACGGCACAGTCCCTCATGGCTTCCCTTGGCTAGTGGGGAGATCCCCAACCCCTTGCATTTACTGGGTGAGGCAATGCCCTCCCCTGCTTTGGCTCACCCTCTGTGAGCTGCATCCACTGTCTAACCAGTCTCAATGAGATGATCCTGGTACCTCAGTTGGAAATGCATAAGTCACCCACCTTCTGTGTTGATCTCGCTGGGAGCTGCAGACCGGAGCTGTTCCTATTCAGCCATCTTGCCAGCCACCCCTGGCTGCTGTCAAGTTAATCTTTCTAGACTTCAAATTTCCTCATGTAAGTTCCCTTCTAGATCAAAACTCCGTAATTCTAAGTCTCTAGGTTAGACATAGGCTGATTGTGGGCAGAAGCCTCTAGTTACTCCCCATGCCTTGAAACGGGCAACTGACATCTCAAACATGAAATTTAGAGGGGAAAGGCTGCTTGCTGCTGGAATAGCTCCTCTTTTGATATCTCGTGGGTTTTTTTTTTTTTTTTTTTTTGGAGACAGTTTCACTCTGTTGCCCAGGCTGGAGTGCAGTGGTACAATCTCAGCTCACTGCAACCTCTGCCTCGTGGGTTCAAATGATTCTCATGCCTCAGCCTCCTGAGTAGTTGGGACTAACAGGTACATGCCACCAAGTCCAGCTAATTTTTGTATTTTTAGTAAGAGACAGGGTTTCAACATGTTGGCCAGGCTGGTCTTGAACTCCTGGCCTTAAGTGATCCACCCACCCAAGCCTCCCAAAGTACTAAGATTACAGGCATGAGCCACCCCCTACCCCAGGCTTTTGGGGTATTTCTGGAAGGGAGATGGGTAGTATTGGCTACAAGCCACTAGAGGTGAAACCAGAGTCGTTTTTAGTAAAGCCAGTCCCTCTTCCATCCCTAAGGAATTTAGCACCAGCATTTTCCTTTATGTTCTCACTCGTTTCATTTCACATACCTCAGGCTCCCACTTCCCATTCAACATTCACTGGGGACCTCCATTACTGCAAACAGCTCTTGAATGCCAAAAATGTTGGGGGTGGGGCAGGGAACTGTTCAGAGTATAGATGTCAGTCCATCTTTTGACAGTACAATAAAATTAACTCTAAAACACACAGCATCTACATATCTTTTGTACATTTCTTTATCACTGTTCCTGCCCATACACAGAAATCTACTCATTTTCAAACGATGTATCTACTTTGATTCTTTGCTGACAGTTTAGTTAACTACTAGACAAAGCCCACCTTTTTGGAAGAAGGTATAATAAGTAAACAGATTGACAGGGTGGCTATCCCAGTCAAAGCCAAGTAGTCAACATGTACAAGCCTCTCAAAGGCTCTTTCTTCACACCAACTGAAATGAGGTATTAATTATTAATTACTAAATAGGCTTCTTTCAAAGTGTGTTGACACTCATTTGAAAGAAGTTTGAGATAGTTTTGTCTAAATGATTCTCTATCCAGCCACAGGCAAATGAGATTCTGAAACAGCCTTAGCACAGTTATTTCATAATCCCCATCCAGTTTGCAAGGTGTAAAATTAGTCCCTGTCAGATTATGAAACCAACTATCAAACTTGCAAAAAGCTACCCAGTTTGGGCAGACTTCCTTCTGGTATCTGGGTGCTATTATAGGGAGGGTTACAGTTTAGCTTACTAAATGTGTATTTCCATCAACCCTTATGACATATTGCTTCTACCAGATTCATCTTGCCCCAAACTTAGTTTAAGTGAAGTGTTCACCTGGAAAAGTAAAATATAGTATCAGATTTGGCAGCTTCTTTAAAGGAAGAATCAAAAGTGCCAGCACTTCACAATGAATTTTCTTCTTTTGAAACACATTTTGTCTAATTATCTAAAATTATATGAAAAACAGCTCCACCAGTTCATACCAATTGAGCATCACATATATATATAATATTTAACCATCACATGATATTTAACTGTCCACTGACCCTCCATATAACTCTCTACCTGCCTTCTCCAATAAAGATGTGTGATACAAAATCACAAAAGCCCAAAACTGTTTCATCAGTTGGATTAACTATCAGTGATGTTTCCAGATTTTGTCTTTTTTTGTCAATTACTGTATCCTTACATTTTTTCTTACAGATATATTGGAATCAGAGGTGAATCTGAGCTTTTAAATTGTACTACATTTAAACATGTTTTCCCTAAGGCTTTTAAACAGAAAATGATCAGTAAAGACTTTTGGTTTGTCTCATGATAATACTCTGAATGTATTTCTGTATTTACCCCCCTCCGACCCCCTTCCTTAGTGGATACTTTGCTAATTAAGTAGTTGAGAAGGAAAGAGGAGAAATTCCTTATTGTAGAAAAAGAGAGAGGAACCAGGAGACCAGCTCTGTCATTTAATGCCAAAAAAGGAGGCCTTAGAAGAGCAGCTGTGTGGGTGAGAACCTTGTTACATGAAGCAAGCTCACTATTTACATCTCTTTCTCAGATTTTACTTCTAAGAAATGATTCTGTTTTGGGGGTTAATTCTGTGAGTAAAATATTTTTAAAATCTGGGAATAAGTCTGGTAAAAAAAATTAACCATCATTACTCACATTTTAAAATTTTACCTTCAGTCTTTTTTGATGATTTATATTATGAGCTCAACAGACGACTACATCACATTTCACAGAATTTGACCTCAGAGAACATGTTATATAAATACTTAAAGAATGCCACTGTGGAACGATTGCTACATTAAGGCTCTTGGGAACTGTGATAATTATAGAGATGGCTCAGCTACATTTCAGAAACTGCCTTTACTGCAAACAGCTTAATTTTTTTTGAAATGTAAAAGTATTCATATGACCAAAGCTTCAGGGTGTAGATTTTCTTATTGATCCCAATATTTCAAAGACATGATGATGCTCTATGATATAGAAGACTTCAAGTTAGAAAGCAGCCCTAAGAGTCAAACATCCTTTTTTTCTGGAGACAGGAATGTGAGACTATTTTGTCTTGCCAAATATGGATCACAAACATTAGTTTTTCAATTTTCATTTATCAGTCATGATAATGTACAAGAAAAACAAACACACACAAAAAACAAATTCCTTTAAACTACATTAAAAACAAAGGTGAACAAAACAACACAGAATAAAATAAAATCAAGAAAAATCAAGATCAACAGTAAATATCAATACTTACACATCAAAGTAGACTGTTAGCATAATAAAGCTAACATATAGCCACAGAAAGACAAAAGTATCAACAATCAAGATACAATTTTGCGTCAATACCTCCTCATTTTGGCCTGGGAGTTCATCAAGGCCTAAGCGGCTGGATTCTGTTTTTCTCCCTCCTTCCCTCCCTCCCTCATGCTTCCATCCTTTTCACACTGGGGTACCAGTGTAGGAGGCTCCTGGATGTAGCTAACCGTGCGGCAGCACCTAAGGCAGCAGTGGCTGTACTTCGAGGAATGTAGAGCTTCTGAGAAATCTGGCACTCATAAGACAAAATCAAAGACAGCTGGTCCATGGATTCTTGGCTCTTGTCTTTGTACACTGTAACAGCACGGCTGCTAGAAAAATCTTCATTCTTTAGGATCTCTGGTGAGCTTTCCACTGGAAAAGAAAGAGTACACAAACATCTTTTCACGGGGTTCTCATACTTACTGCCTTCTTTCCCCCATTCTAGTTCTATACTAATTGGTATTACAATCATTTTCTGTTAGGTCGCGACAATTACCAATGGTTAATCAGAGAAGATGAGACTTAGAAACCAGTCAACAAATGGAAAGGAAATGGGGAATCATGAATTGAGATAAAATAAATCTTGTCAGGATGAAGGTGAGAGAGGGAAAATATACTTATGAATAAGGAAGGGATGCTTTATTTCTAGGAATGTCATAAAAATAAATTGGATATAATAGAAATCCCAGAGAAGAGCCCATAAGTGCTTCTATTTCCTTCCAGCACTAAGCTGAATGGTGTCCCACAGGCATTCTCTCTGTTGCCAAAGTTGTTCCAATTCCAAGTCTGTGCCAGGATAAAAATAAAACCATCCTAGACTGTGGTTGCTAAGAAGTCCCCCAAACCAGTTATCAGCCATAAAATGAATGCCTAAGTAATTCATTTTAATTAAGAAGAAATAACCCTTTAAATACAATGGCTGGAACTGCAATGCTTGAGATTTCCTAACAGCCAAGGAAGGCGATGCTAAGCACTCTGAGATGTGTACTCGTAGCTGGTCTATAAACCACTTATTACCTGCCTACAATGAAAGAAGGTGCTTTTTCTGGCATCTAAACCAACACATTGCTTCTTTCAAGAAAGTCCTGCTTAAAAAAAAAATGCAGGTGAGCTAAGCACGTGTTCAGCAATGTAGCTGCTTGAATACTCTGGAATAAACTCCTTACAGTGTAGTCCACTGCTGCAAACCCTTCAAACTGGCACCAGTATGTAGACTACGTTTTGAATAGCATTGTTCTAGATCTTAAAAGCATAGATTTCAAAAAATTCAGAGAAAAAGGAGGCATAATCCATTGTTTAATTCATCTTTGCATTTTTAGCATCTAGCAGAGTAATGTGTGGTATATGTTCCACACTTTTGTGAAGAGATGTTCAAGGAAGATTTGACAGCATATTCTAAAAAGTGAAATTCTGATCATAAAACTATAGTGTCTACTAGAGAGGAAAAAGAATAATTTAATTAAATAATGTGATTTTACAGGAAGTCTTAGGTGAGCTCAGATAGTAAAAGGTATGAAAAGCAGGAACACATGACCAAAGAATTTAAGAGTAGCAAAATTTCTGCTTTCAGTCATGGTGTTTTTCCACAAGAATATTTACTCTTTTGCCTTACACAACTGGAAAACTGGACAAAATGTATGAAACAACAGCTTTCAGACATTGAACAAGCATCCCAGGACAGTGACCCCTGAGAGAAGGCAATCTGTAAGTGCTTTAGCTCACTGCCTGAAAAGACTTTTCAGGCTGTAGTATGAGGAGGAGGAATCCAGATTGAACCAGGTAGTCTCACTGAGTTGAGAAACAAAGTTCAGAATTCAGAAAGGCTAGGCGTCTAGAATTTGTGGATATAAAGTACCAGAGAGGAGGCAGCTGCAGAGAGACAGAGAAGAAACTGAGGATCTGCTGAGAGGTCTCCTTGAGTCTTGGACCGAGTAGTCATCTGACTCCTGTGCATGTGAGCAAACTACGAAGGCCAGGGAAAAACTACCAGAAAGGAGCAGGCAGAATAATCATTAGATCTTACATTGGGACAGAACAGTTTGTGTTCTCATCAGCCGTAGCGGAAAGACATCCTAACACATGCAACATCAAGTCCATCAATAATCTCAGAAGGTATTAGGTACTGCCTAAATAGCAAAGCCAAACCAAACCAGACCTAGACCACAGGCTCTTCCAGACCAGCCTAATAAACCTAAAAGGAACACTGAAAGAAAAAAAAAGATTGGGAAATTAAACTGCATCTCCTCACCCCAAGAAAAGACAGGAAGAAAAGGAGAAAGGGAAGAAATTAAGCCAACACATATATACACCATGGAATACTGTGCAGTCATAAAAAAGAATGAGTTCATGTCCTTTGCAGGGACAAGGATGAAGCTGGAAACCATCATTCTCAGCTAACACAGGAAGAGAAAGCCAAACACCGCATGTTCTCACTCATAAGTGGGAGTTGAACAATAAGAACATGGGCACAGGGAGGGGAACATCACATATTGGGGCCTGTTGGGGGGTGGGGGGCAAGGGGAGGGATAGCATTAAGACAAATACCTAATGTAGATGACAGGTTGATGGGTGCAGTAAACCACTATGGCACGTGTATACCCTGTGTAACAAACCTGCATATTCTGCGCATGTATCCCAGAACTTAAGTATAATAATAATTTAGAAAGAAATTAAGCTGACAATGTAAAATTCACAGTGTCTGGCATTCAATAAAAAATTACCAGAGACAAAGAATGTATAAGACCTATAATCAGGAGAAAAAAAAAATCAATATAAACAGATTCAGAAATGACACAGAATTCAAAAGTTATATATATGATAGAATCATAAGACATGGATATTATAACAGTTGTTTAAAGAGCACTCTATTCAAGAAGATAAAAAGGAAAACGTGACTATAATGTGGAAAAAAATGGAAGATATAAAAAAGACCCAAGTCAAACCTCTAGAGAAGAAAAATACACTGGGCCAGGTGCCATGGCTCACTCCTGTATTCCTAGCACTTTTGGGAGGCAGAGGCGGGCAGATCACCTGAGGTCAGGAGTTCGAGACCAGTCTAGCCAACACAGTGAAACCCTGTCTCTAGATCTTAAACACATAGATTTCAGAGAAAAAGGAGGCATAATCCATTATTTTAGAACTTAAAAAATTAGCTAGATGTAGTGGCACAAGCCTGTAATCTCAGCTACTCGGGAGGCTGAGGTGGAAGAATTGCTTGAACTTGGGAGGCAGAGGTTGCAGTGAACTGAAAGTGCACCACTGCACTCCAGCCTGGGTGACCGAGCGAGACTCTGTCTTAAAAAACAAAAACAAAAAAAACACTGAATTAGAAACTGAACAAGACGACTGGTACACTTGGAGACATAGTAGTAGAAACAAACTCAAATGAGACACAGCAAAGTCTGAGAGTAAGAAATGTATCAGTAAGCAATAGAATAACATCAAACAGTCTACCACACGTGTAACTGCAGTTACAAGAAAACGGGGGAAGGGTGACAAAAAAATTAAATTTTTTTGGCCCTGTGGACCAAATCCACTTGATTTTATAAATAAAGTTTTATTGTAATACAGCTACTCTCATTCATTTACCTATTGTCTGTTTTCATGCGGTAAGAGCAGAGTTGAATAACTGCCACAGATCATATGGCCTACAAAGCTAAAAAGATTTATTTTTCGGCTCTTTGCTGAACCCCAATTTATACATTGGAATGAAGAACACTGGAATGGAAAATGTGTGAGTAAACAAACTTTTCTCATTTTTAATATCTTTAAAAGATAATTGACTATAAAGCAAAAATAACAAGAACTGGATATTTTTGATATCCAAGAATTGGATTGTGGGGTTTACAACGTATTTAAAAAGTGAAATATATAATAACAATAGCTAAAAGGCTGGCATGGGAAAAATGAAAAGTTTTAATGTTATACATAAAGTGGTATCATTTGAAGGAGACAATTTAAAGAAATATACTATAATCCCTAAACCACTAAAAAAAAGAACAAAACTACCAAGCCAATAAAGGAGATAAAGATGGAATTTTAAAAACCTCACTTTAAAGGTAGGAAAAGAGAAAAAAGGGCATAAGACCAAATGGACAAACAAAACAAATAGCAAAATAATGTATATTAACCCATATCAATTGTCACCTTAAGTTGTCCAAACATTCCAATTAAAAGAAGAGATTGTCAAGATTGATAAGAATGCAAAACCACACCACGTATTTACAAAATTTTATCTATCTACATTTTTATGTTTTTGAAATGGGGTCTCACTCTGCTGCCCAGACTGGAATGCACTGCTGCAATCGCCACTCATTGCAGGCTCAACCTCCTGGGTTCAAGTGATCTTCCTGCTTCGGCCTCTCAAGCAGCTAGGATCACAGGTGCACACCAGCACACCCGGCTAGTTTTAAAAAAAATTTTTGTACAGACAGGGTCTCACTATGTTGCACAGGCAGATCTCAAACTCCTAGGGTCAAGTGACCCTCCTGCCTTGGCCTCTCAAAATGCTGGGATTACAGGCATGAGCCACAGCACCCAGCCAAGAAACCTATTTTAAGTATAAAGATACAGATAGGTTAAAAGTGCTAGGATGGCAATAATATGCCCTGCAAAGGCAAATCAAAAGAAATTTGGAGTGTCTTTATTCATATCAACTACATAGATTTCAAAGCAAAGAATATTATGAAAGATAAAGAGTAAATTAATAATGATAAGTGGATTGATTCATCCAGAGAGCATAGTAATCCTAATTAACAGAGCTTCAAAGTTCTTGAAGCAAAACCTGTTAAAATTGAAAAAAGAAAAAGACAAATCAACTACTATAATTAGAGAGTTCAACAATTATCTCTCAATAATTGAACAATTAGAAAATTAGTAAGGATATAGAAGATTCAAACAACACTATTCATCACCTCGACCTGATACTATGAAATACTTTACCTATCATCAGACTATATACATTGTTCTAAAGTACAGATAAAGCATTTACAAAAATAGAGCACATTGTAGGCTATAAAAGTGTCAAAAATTTTAAAGAATTAAAATTTATGTTACTTGATCACAACAAGTTAAATTAGAAATAAATAATAGACATCTGGAAAACCCCCAAGTATGTGGAAATTAAACAACGTAATTCTAGATAACCAATAGGTCAAGAAGGAAATTCACAAGGGAAATTATAAAATATTTTGAAATGAATGAAAATGCAACATATCAAAATTCATGGGATGCAGCAAGAGCAGGGTTTAGACAGAAAATTGTATCACTAAACACATATTAGGAAAAACTATAAAATGAATGATCTAAGGTTTCAATTTGAAAAACTAGAAAAAGAAAATTAAGCCCAAAGTAATCAAATGGAAGGGAAAAGAAAGAACATAATGAAATGGAACAGAGATAAACAGGAAAATCTATGCAACAAAAAATCTGGTTATTTGAGAAGTTCAATAAAATTGATAAACCTCTAGGCACACTAAGATCAGGCAGGAAAAAAATGGCACAAATTACTAATATCTACAGATATTAAAATAAGGGAATATGAAAATTTATGTTAATAAATTTTACAGTTTAGACGAAATGGATAAATTCCTTGAAAGAGAAAACTACCAAAGTTTACTTGAGAAGAAACTGATAATCAATAACTTTGTATCTGTTAAAGACATTAGCTTAAAATACCTTCCTTCAAAGAAAACTCTAGGTCCAGAGGTCCTCACTATTGAATTCTACCAAACATTTAAGAAAGAAATAATATGAATTCCACACAAATTCTTCCAGAAAATATTAATGGAAGAGGAGGAAACACTTCCCAACTTATTTTATAGAGCAGCATTATCTGGATACCAAAATCAGACAAAGATATTATTGAAAAAACTACAGATAAATATCCCTCATGAACATGGCCATAAAAATCCTTAACAATACTTTAACAAATAGAGTCTAACATTATATAAAAAGGATAGTATATCACGACCAGGAGGGTATTATCCCAGGAATTTAAGGTTGGTTTAATATTTGAAAATCAATATAATTCACCATCCCATAAACAGTCAAAACAAGCAACATCCATAATCATCTCAACAGACGCAGAATAAGCATTTGATAAGATTCAACACCCATTCATGATAAAAACTATCAGAAATCTAGGAATAAATTGGAACTTTCTCAGCCTACCAAGGGCATCTACAAAAAGGCTACAGCTAACATTATACTTTATTTGTAAAAGATAAAATGCTTCCCTATAAGATCAACAACAATGCAAGGACGTCACTCTGGCCTCTCCTATTCAGCTCTATAATGGATGTCCTAACCAGTGCAAGGAAAAGGAAAAATGGCAAACAATTTCACAAGTAGTAAACGGATTTTTTCCCCCCAACATATGAAATGTCTATACAGAAAATCCCAAAAAAGCTATTAGAACAAATTAGTTTAGCAAGGTCACGGAATATATGAAAACCAACTATATTTCTATATACCAGTAATCATAAAAAATTGAATTTAAAATGCCATTTATTCAATAGTATAAAAATATTGAATACTTAGGGATAAATTTAACAAAAGATGAAAAACACCTATGCACTGAAAACTACGAAACATCATTGCTAGAAATTAAAGAAGGATAAATGTTTAAATATAGTTGATTAAGATGCTGGATAGGAGGCAGGACTAGCTTGTAGCTCCTGCTTGGATAGACAAAGCAGCACGTGGACACTCACGTCGTGAACTTATGTTCCTGTGGTAGTTCTTGAAGCAAACAGGGAAAGCTGAGAGAATCCATAGACCCTTTGAAGAAACTGGATCACCCCTGAAGGTTCCCTGAGATGCCGAAAAACTGTGAGTCTTCTTGCTTTCTCAACGGGGAGGCTCGTGGTCTGGGGCAAGTTCTCAGCCCTGGTCACCAGCTGCCTAGAAATAGACTTGGTGCTGTTGCGGGGGCCACGGTGGGAGTGAGACTGGCCTTTAGAACTGCAGGCTGCATGGAAGCGGGGTGAGGCCTGTGACTGCCGGCTTTCCCCCACTTCCCTGGCAACCTGTATGACTCGGCAGAGGCAGCCATAATCCCCCTGGGAGTATAACTCCACTGGACTGGGAACCACACCCCCACCCCCATAGCAGCCGCAGCAAGCCCTCCCCAAGGAGGGGCTAAGCTCAGACACACCTATCCCTGCCCCCACCTGGTTGGTGATCTTTCTCTACCTGCCCTGGTAGCGAAAGACAAAGGTCATAATCTCTTGGGAGCTCTATGGCCCTGCCCACTGGCTGAGAAACCTGAATACTTAACCAGGTATGCCTAGGGCAAGTTTGCATCCTCCCTATAGGGCCACAGCTGATGTACTCTTGAAAGCACCATCTCCTGGCTGGAGGTCAACCAACACAAAACCAGTGCACTAAACAAACACACAACCAAGGACCCTCAAAGAGTCCACTTCACTCCCCTGCTACCTCCACCAGAACAGGTGCTGGTATCTATGGCTGCAAGACCTGAAGATGGATCACATCACAGGACTCTTCGCAGACACTCCCCAGTACCAGCCCAGAGCCCAGTAGCTCCACTTACTGGCTAAACCCAGAAGAGCAAAAACAATCACCACAGTTCAGTTCTCAGGAAGCCCCAATCCTAGGGGAAAGAAGAGAACACCACATCAAGGGAGCATCCTGTTGGACAAAAGAATCTGAACAGCAGCCGTTCAAATCCCAGATTGTCCCTCTTATATACTCTACTCAAATAAGAAGGAACCAGAGAAATCATTCTGGTAATATGACAAAACAAGGTTCTTTAACACCCCTAAAAGATCACACCAGCTCACCAGCAATGGATTCAAACCAAGATGAAATCTCTGAATTGCCAGAAAAATAATTCAGAAGGTTGACTATTAAGCTAATCAAGGAGGCACCAGAGAAAGATGAAGTCCAGCTTAAAGAAATCAAAAACATGATACAGGATATGAAAGAAAAATTCTTCAGTGAAATAGAAAGCATAAATAAAAAACGATCACAACTTCTGGAAATCAAGGACACACTTAGAGAAATGCAAAATGCACTGGAAAGGCTCAGCAATAGAATTGAACAAGCAGAAGAAAGAACTTCAGAGCTCAAAGACAAGGCTTTTGAATTAACCTGATCCATCAAACACAAAGAAAAAAGAATTTTAAAAAATGAACAAAGCCTCTAAGAAGTTTGGGACTAGGTTAAACATCCAAACCTAAGAGTAGCTGCTGTCCCTGAGGAAGAAGAGAAATCTAAAAGTTTGGAAAATGTATTTGAGGGAATAATCAAGGAAAACTTCCCTGGTCTTGCTAGAGATCTAGACATCCACATACAAGCAGCTCAAAGAACACCTGGGAAACTGATTACAAAAAGATCACTGCCTAGGCACATAGTTATCAGGTTATTTAAAGCCAAGACCAAGGAAATACTCTTAAGAGCTGTGAGGCAAAAGCATCAGGTAACCTATAAAGGAGAATCTATCAGATTAATGGCAGATTTCCCAGCAGAAATCTACAGCATTGTTTTAGCCTATCACATGGGGAGAAACCTTGGACAATACCTAGCTTTCCTAGGCAGAGGTCCCTGCGACCTTTGGCCGTGTACGTGTCCCTGGGTAGTTGAAATTAAGAGAATGGTGATGACTTTTAACCAGCAAGCTGCCTTCAGGCACTTGTTTAACAAAGACACATCCTGCACAGCCCAAAATCCATTAAACCTTGAGTCACCGCAGCACATGTCTCTTGCAAGGACAAGGTTGGGGGCAGGGTCACAGATTAACAGCATCTCAAATACAGAACAAAATGGAGTCTCTTATGTCTACTTCTTTCTATATAGACACAGTAACAGGGTGATCTCTCTTTTCCCCACAGTGTATCACATTTATTGACTTACGTATGTTAAACCATCCCTGCATCCCTGGTATGAAACCCCTCTGCCCATGGTGGATTATCTTTTCAATATGTTACTGGATTCAGTTCACTAGTATTTTGTTGAGGATTTTTGCATCTGTGTTCATCAGGGATATTGGTCTGTAGTTTTTTTTGTTATGTCCTTTCCTGGTTTTGGTATTAGGGTGATACTGGCTTCATAGAATGATTGAGGGAGGATTCCCTCTTTATCTTTTGGAATAGTGTCAATAGGATTGGTACCAATTCTTCTTTAAATGTGTGATAGAATTCAGCTGTGAATCCATCTGGTCCTGGACTTTTTTTGTTGACAATCTTTTTATTACCATTTCAATCTCACTGCTTGTTATTGGTCTGATCAGAGATTCTGTATCATCCTGGCTTAATCTCGGATGGTTGTGTATTTCCAGAAGTTTATCCATCTCTTCTAGGTTTTCTAGTTTACGTGTGTAAAGATGTTAAAAGTAGCCTTGAATAATCTTTTGTGTTTCTGTGTTATCAGTTGTAACATCTCCTGTTTCATTTCTAATTGAGTTTATTTGGATCCTCTATCTTCTTAATCTCACTAATGGTCTTTCAATTTTTATCTTTTCAAAGAACCACCTTTGTTTTTCACTTGTCTTTTGTACTTTTTTTGTTTCAATTTCATTTAGTTCTGCTCTGATCCTGGTTATTTGCTTTCTTCTGCTGAGTTCGTGTTTTGATTTTTCTTGTTTCTCCAATTCCATGAGGTATACCCTTAGATTGTTTATTTATGCTCTTCTAGACCTTTTGATATAGGCATTTAATACTATGAACTTTCCTCTTAGCACCAACTTTTGCAGTATTCCAGAGGTTTTGATAGGTTGTATCATTCAGTTCAAAGAATTTTTGAATTCCCATCTTGATTTCATTGTTGACCCAGTGATCATTCAGGAGCAGATTATTTAATTTCCATCTTCTATTTGCATGCCTTTGAGTGTTCCTCTTGGAGTTGATATCCAATTTTATTCTGTTGTGGTCTGAGAGAGTACTTGATATAACTTCAATTTCCTTAAATTTACTGAGGCTTGTTTTGTGACCTATCATGTGGTCTGTCTTAGAGAATATTCCATGTGTTGATGAATAGAATACATATTCTGCATTTGTGGGATAGAATGTTCTATAAATATCTGTTAATTCCATTTGTTGTAGGGTATAGTTTAAGTCCATTGTTTCTTGTTGACTTTCTGTCTAGTGCTGTCAGTCGAGTATTAAAGTCCCCTACTATTATTGTGTTGCCATCGATATCTAATTTCTTAGGTCTAGTAGTAATTGTTTTATAAATTTGGGAGCTCTAGTGTTAGGTGCATGTATATTTAGAATTGCTATGTTTTCCTGTTGTACTAGTCCTTTTGTCATTATATAATGTCCCTTTGTCTTTTAACTGCAGCTGCTTTAAAGTTTGTTTTGTCTGATATAAGAATAGCTACTCCTGCTAGCTTTTGGTGTTCATTTGCATGGAATATCTTTTTCCACCTCTTTACCTTAAGTTTATGTGAGTCCTTATGTGTTAGGTGAGTCTCCTGAAGGCAGCAGAAACTTGGTTGGTGAATTCTTATCCATTCTGCAGTTCTGTATCTTTTAAGTGGAGCATTGAGGCCATTTATATTCAATGTTACTATTGAGATGTGAGGTACTATTCTATTCATCATGCTATTTGTTGCCTGAATACCTTGTTTTTTTCATTGTGTTATTGTTACGTAGGTCCTGTGAGGTTTATGCTTTAAAGGAGGTTCTATTTTGGTGTATTTCAAGGATTTTTTTCAAGATTTAGTGCTCCTTTAGCAGTTCTTGTGCTGGCTTGGTAGTGGTGAAGTCTCTCAGCATTTGTTTGTTTGGAAAAGACTGTATCTTTCCTTCATTTATGAAGCTGAGTTTTGCTGGCTACAAAATTCTTGGCTAACAATTGTTTTGTTTAAAGAGGCTAGAAATAGGACCCCAGTCTCTTCAGTCTCCTTTGGAAAGGCTGATCGAAACTCAAAAGAATGTAACCCTTTGTGAATCACCTATCTGTGACCTGGAAGCTCCCTCCCTGCTTGCCTTTGCTTCAAATTGTTCCACCTTCCAGACCAAACCAATGTACTTCTTACATATATTGATTGATGTCTCATGTCTCCCTAAATGTATAAAACCAAGCTGTGCCCTAACCACCTTGGGCACATGTCATCAGGACTTCTTGAGGCTCTGTCACAGACACATCCTCAACCTTGGCAAAATAAACTTTCTAAATTAACTGAGACCTATCTCAGATTTTCTGAGTTCACAAACTCAACCCCTTTCACAATAGCTGCAATAAAAATAGAATACTTAGGAATACAGCTAACCAAGACGTGAAGGACTTCTACATGGAGAAAAACAAAATACTGCTGAAAGAAATCATAGATGACACAAACAAATGGAAACATATCTCATGCTCGTGGATGGATAGAATCAATATTGTGAAAATGACCATACTGTCAAAAGCCATCCACAAGTTCAGCGCAATTCCCATCAAAATACTACCATCATTCATCACAGAACTAGAAAAAACAATCTTAAAATTCATATGGGGGGCCAAAAAAGAGTCCCTGTAGCCAAAAGAAGAAGAACAAATCTGAGGCATCACATTACCTGACTTCAAACTCTTTTTTTGGGCCATAGTTACCTAAACAGCACAGTACTGGCATAAAGATAGGCACACAGACCAATGGAACAGAATAGAAAACCCAAAAACAAAGCCAAATACTTACAGCCAACTGATTTTTGACAAAGCAAACCAAAACATAAAGTGGGGAAAGGACACCCTATTCAACATATGGTGCTGGGATAATTGGCAAGCCACATGTAGAAGAATGAAATTAGAGCCTCATCTCTCACCCTATAAACCAACTCAAGATGGATCAAAGACTTAAATCTAAGACTTGAAACCTTAAAGATTCTAGAGTATAACAATGGAAAAGCCCTTCTAGACATTGGCTTAGGCAAATAATTCATGACCAAGAACCCAGAAGCAAATGCAACAAAAACAAAGATAAATAGATGGGGCTTAATTAAACTAAAAAGCTTCTGTACAGCAAAAGAAATAATCACCAGTGTTAACAAGACAACCTACAGAATGGGAGAAAATCTTCACAATCTATACATCCAACAAAGGACTAATATCCAAAATCTACAAAGAACTCAGCAAGAAAAAAAGAAACAATCCCATTAAAAGTGGGCTAAGGACTTGAATAGACAATTCCCAAAGGAAGATATACAAATGGTTGACAAGCATATGGAAAAATGCTCAACATCACTAATTATCAGGGAAATGCAAATTAAAACCACAATGTGATACCACCTCACTCCTACGAGAATAACCATAATCAAAAAATTAAAAAAAAAAAATAGATGTTGGCATGCATGTGGTGGAAAGGGAATGCTTTTATGAATTGGTGAGAATGTAAACTATTACAACCACTATGGAAAACAGTGTGGAGATTCCTTAAAGAACTAAGATCTACCATTTGATCCAGCAGTCCCACTAGTAGGTATCTACCTAAAGGAAAATAAGTCATTATACGAAAAAGATACTTGCATACACGTTTATAGCAGCACAATTTTTAATGGTAAAAACATGGAACTAACTCAAATGCCCATCAATCAACGAGTGGATAAAGAAAATATGATATATATGTGTGTGTATATATATGTGTGTGTTATACACACACACACACACGCCACACCATAGAATACTTCTCAGCGATAAAAAGGCATGAAATAATGGCATATACAACAACCTGGATGGAATTTGAGACTATTATTCTAAGTGAAGTAATTCAGGAATGGAAAACCAAACATCATATGTTCTTAGTCATAGGTAGGAGCTAAGCTATGAGGACGCAAAGGCATAAAAATGATACAATGGATTTTGGGGACTCAAGGGAAAGGGTGGAGGTGTCAAGGAATAAAAAAACTACACATTGGGTACACTGTATAGCACTCACGTGATGAGAGCACCAAAATTTCAGAAATCACTAAAGAACTTATTCAAGTAACCAAACACCACCTGTTCCCCAAAAACATACTGAAGTAAAACAATTTAAAAAAAATTTTAAATCATATAATTTATCCTAGGTTTTTACAAAATATTTTATGAAAATTATACATAAGAAGTACACTATAACTGAACAACTTACATTCTAATTAAAATTTTGTTGCAAAACAAAAAATGTAGTATGTGGATAGACTTAATATTGTTAAGATGAGAATTCTCCTCAAATTGATCTACAAACTTAAATTAAAAAATCAGATCAAAATCTTAGCAGGCTTTGTGTAGACATTGACAAGCTAATTCTAAAATTTATGTGAAAATCAAAGGACCTATAATAGCACAACAACCCGGGAAAAAGAAAGTTGGAGGACTAATATTATATGATTTCAACACTTATTATAAAGCCATGGTAATTAAGACAGCAGTATAAAGACAGACATATAGACCAAGAGTACAAAATGGAAATTTTAGAAACAGATCCTCACAAATACAGTCTACTGACTTTTGGCAAAGGTATCAAGGCGATTTACTGGAGATAGTCTTTTCAACAAATGGTGCTGGAACAACTGGACATTCAGATGCAAACAAACATTGATCCTCACATCATACCCTATACAAATATTAACTTGAATTGGATCTTAGACTTAAAACTATAAACATTTTATAAGAAAATGTAGAAGAAAATCTTAGTTATTTCAGTTAAAGATTTCTAAACAAGATACACAAAGCTCAAATTGTAAAGAGAAAAAAAAAATCACTAAACTGGACTTGAAAACTTTTGCTCTTCCAAAGACACTAAAAGGCAAGCCACAGACTGGAGGAATATTTATACCTGACAAAGAATGTGTGTACAGAATAAAGAATTTCTACAAGTAGGTAAGAAGATAACCCAATTTAAAAAGTGAATAAGTACTTGAACAGGCACTTAGCTAAAGAAGATACACGAATGGCAAATAAGGACACAAAAAAGATGGTGAACATCGTGGTAAACAGGAAAATGCAAATTAAAACTACAATAATATACCACTACATACCCAAGAGACTGGCAACATTTAAAAAGATCGACAATAAAAAAAAAAGCAGGGGTTGCAATCCTAGTCTCTGATAAAACAGACTTTAAACCAACAAAGATCAAAAGAGACAACAAGGCCATCACATAATGGTAAAGGGATCAATTCAGCAAGAAGAGCTAACTATCCTAAATATATATGCCCCCAATACCAGAGCACCATGATTCATAAAGTAAGTCCTTAGAGATCTACAAAGAGACTTAGACTCCCACACAATAATAATGGGAGACTTTAACACCCCACTGTCAACATTAGACAGATCAATGAGACAGAAAGTTAACAAGGATATCCAGGAATTGAACTCAGCTCTGCACCAAGTGGACCTAATAGACATCTACAGAACTGTCCATCCCAAATCAACAAAATATACATTCTTCTCAGCACCACATGACACTTATTCTAAAATTGACCACATAATTGGAAGTAAAGCACTCCTCAGCAAATGTAAAAGAACAGAAATTATAACAAACTGTCTCTCAGACTACAGTGCAATCAAACTAGAACTCAAGATTAAGAAACTCACTCAAAACCACTCAGCTACATGGAAACTGAACAACCTGCTCCTGAATGACTACTGGGTACATAACGAAATGAAGGCAGAAATAAAGATGTTCTTTGAAACCAATGAGAACAAAGACACAACATACCAGAATCTCTGGGACACATTTAAAGCAATGTGTAGAGGGAAATTTATAGCACTAAATGGCCACAAGAGAAAGCAGGAAAGATCTAAAATTGACACCCTAACATCACAATTAAAAGAACTAGAGAAGCAAGAGCAAACACATTCAAAAGCTAGCAGAAGTCAAGAAATAACTAAGATCAGAGCAGAACTGAAGGAGATACACAAAAAATCCTTCAAAAAATCAATGAATCCAGGACCTGATTTTTTGAAAAGATCAACAAAATTGATAGACCGCTAGCAAGACTAATAAAGAAGAAAAGAGAGAAGAATCAAATAGACGCAATCAAATAGACAAACAAATGGAAGAACATTCCATGCTCATGGATAGGAAGAATCAATATTGTGAAAATGGCCATACTGCCCAAGGTAATTTATAGATTCAATGCCGTCCCCATCAAGCTGCCAATGACTTTCTTCACAGAATTGGAAAAAACTACTTTAAAGTTCATATGGAACCAAAAAAGAGCCCGCAGTGCCAAGACAATTCTAAGCAAAAAGAACAAAGCTGGAGGTATCATGCTACCTGACTATACTATTTATACTACAAGGCTACAGTAACCAAAACAGCCTAGTACTGGTACCAAAACAGAGGTATAGAGCAATGGAACAACAGAATAGAGCCCTCAGAAATAATACCACACATCCACAACCATTGGGTCTTTGACAAACCTGACAAAAACAAGAAATGGGGAAAGGTTTCCCTAATTAATAAATGGTGCTGGGAAAACTGACTTGCCATATGTAGAAAGCTGAAACTGGATCCCTTCCTTATACCTTATACAAAAATTAATTCAAGATGGATTAACGACTTAAATGTTAGACCTAAAACCATAAAAACCCTAGAAGAAAACCTAGGCAATACCATTCAGGCCATTGGCATAGGCAAGGACTTCATGACTAAGACATTTATGCAGCCAACAGACACATGAAAAAATGCTCATCATCACTGGTCATCAGAGAAACGCAAATCAAAACCACAATGAGATACCATCTCACGCCAGTTAGAATGGCGATCATTAAAAAGTCAGGAAACAACAGGTGCTGGAGAGGATGTGGAGAAATATGAACACTTTTACACTGTTGGTGGGACTGTAAACTAGTTCAACCATTGTGGAAGACAGTGTGGCGATTCCTCAAGGCTCTAGAACTATAAATACCATTTGACCCAGCCATCCCATTACTGGGCATATACCCAAAGGATTATAAACCATGCTGTTATAAAGACACATGCACATGTATGTTTATTGCGGCACTATTCACAACAGCAAAGACTTGGAACCAACCCAAATGTCCATCAATGATAGACTGGATTAAGAAAATGTGGCATATATGCACCATGGAATACTGTGCAGCCATAAAAAGGGATGAGTTCATATCCTTTGTAGGGACATGGATGAAGCTGGAAACCATCATTCTCAGCAAACTACTGCAAGGACAGAAAACCAAACACTGCATCTTCACTCACAGGTGCGAAATGAACAATGAGAACACTTGGACACAGGGCAGGGAACATCACACACCGGGGCCTGTCATGGGGTGGGGAGAAGGGGGAGGGATAGCATTAGAAGATATACCTAATGTAAATGATGAGTTAACGGGTGCAGCACACCAACATGGCACATGTATACATATGTAACAATCCTGCACCTTGTACACATGTACCCTAGAACTCAAAAGTATAATAAAAAAACCAAATATGTGAAAATTAAAAAAAAAAAAAGATCAACAATAACATCTGTTGACAAGGATGTGGAGTACTTGAAACTTTTATTCCTTGCTGGTGGGATTGCAAATTGGTGCAATCACTTTAGAAAACGTGTGGCAGCTTCTTAAAAAGTTAAACATGCAGTTACTGTATGACCTAGCAAATCCATTCCTATGTGTGTGTATATATATATAAATTTTTTTTTTTTTTTGAGACGGAGTTTCACTCTGTCACCCAGGCTGGAGTGTAGTCATGCAATCTCGGCTCACTGCAACCTCTGCCGCCCAGGTTCAAGCAATTCTCCTGCCTCAGCCTCTGCCAAGTAGCTGGGATTACAGGCTCCTGACATCATGTCCAGCTAATTTTTGTATTTTTAGTAGAGATGGGGTTTCACCATCTTGGCCAGGATGGTCTTGAACTCCTGACCTCGTGATCCACCTGCCTCAGCCTCCCAAAGTGCTGGGATTACAGGTGTGAGCCACCGTGCCCGACCTTTTATGTATATATTTAACAGAAATAAAAACATACTTCTAGACAAAGAGCTGTGTGCAAATGTTCATGGCAGCTTTATTCATAATGGTCAAATTCTGGAAACAACATAGGTGTCCATTAACTGGTAAACAGGTAAATTGTGGTATATCCATGTAACTGAATACTATTCAGCAAATAAATAGGAACAGCTTTCTGATACTGGCACAACATAAATGAAACTCTAAAATATTACGGTAAGTGAAAGAAGCCAGCCAGACATAAAAACTATGTATTATTCCATTTATATGAAATTCTAGAAAAGGGAAAGTGACATGCCAGAAGCCAGTAAGCAGGCAACGGGACTGACTGCAAAGGGGCACAAGGAAACTTTTCAGGCTGATGGAAATGTTATCATGATTATGGCTGTGATGACAAGACTATCCATTTATCAAAACTCAAAGAACTATACACTTTACAGCCAGAAAATTTTACTCTATACAAATGGGACCCCCCACCTCAAAAAAATGTGCCGAAAAAAAGAAGAGTGGCAAAGTTAAAGGAACAATTGAGCCCAAACATAAAACAAGGACTTAACACAAAAGCTAGGGTCAGTAATGTTTCAAGACATATTTTGCAAGGGATAAATGAAGGTTTTTTTAGCAACATGGCAAACCATCATGTTTGTCAACTGTGAGCATGCACAAGTACACAGAAACATACCAGAACCAGAGGGCTTTTCTGCAGAATCATCCACTGCAGGAGTTGAACGGGGTACTACTGCTGTGGAAAGCTGAATTTGCTTTGGCTGAGTCTGACTATTGTTGGGTTCGGACTGGCTCTGGTCCTCTGACTGGGTGAGAGAGGTATAGAATTCTTCCAATTTGGGCAGTGTGGAAGAATCTGAAGAACCATTTATGTCTAGTTGCTGCAGAATGGGAAAAATGGGGCAAAAGCATGAAAAATGTTAGTATAAGAATTAAGCCCTATTTCCTTACTTATAAGCAAAATACAAATATTTCCATATTATAATTAATAAATAAAACTACCCACTTTCAAGAACCTAGATACTCTCTAGAAAAAGCGAGTCCATCTCTATCTTAATGAACATAAATTCAATTCAAGAAACATTTATGGAACACATCCCATAAGCAAACAGGGCACTGAGTGCTACCATACACAGGCTGGGAAAGGTGGGCAGGGCACGAGAGAAGTGACGTTCACTGAGCACCCCGTGTCGGGCGCAGTGCTAGCTTATCTGCATGTGTTTCTTCATTTGAACATCAGAACAGGTGTCCTAGGTAGGTGCTACTACGTCTTCTTTCACTTAGCATAATGCTTTTACAGAGTGGTTAAGTTATCCAACGTCCATCAGTAAATGGCAGGGTGTAGATCTGAACTGAGGCCAGTCTATGTTCTCTGTGCTCTACCATGCCACCTCCCCGTCAGACAGGATCCCCGTCCCTAAGGGGCACTCAGTCCTCAGTCAGGGAAACTGTGTGTGTGCAGCTAGCCATGAAAGGAGGCAAGAGCTGCATGCTCCTCAGAAGGGACAAAAAGGCCAGGGTTTGAGAGAAAAAGATGAACTTCCAAACTGAGACTGAACTTGAGCTTAAGTGAAGGGAGTGCCAAATTTTAACCATTATGAAACAGACCCCATTTCCTACCATATAGTCATTGCTGAAGTAAGTATACTCTATGGTCATTTAATAGCATTCATCTTTGGTGATGTCAACTGGCATTAACATGAGTAAAAAGGACCCCATCGGACCAAGCTGTAACAAACTGAACTAAGTGGTTTATCATCTGGGATCTGCCTAGAGCAAACTGAAACAATAAATGTACAAACAGATGTAGGCTTGTTTTTCTGGCTCATATGCATCACACATTTAATATCAGCAAATGTTCCTTCTGTGGCAAAAATCTATAGCAGCTCACTTTCAAAGACAGTTGGCATGAATGTGGCTTATGTAATTATATAATATACAAATGCCTGTGTGTATAACCTTTTTTGGTTGCAAAAAAGAAATTCTGAAACTCCAGATAGCTATACTGGGCAATACAATATGTTATTTCAGGAAACCAAAGATCTGGACTCAAATTTTTGCATAGTTTATGCAATTCACATGTGTACTTGAGCTACCTTTTATCTTCATTTAAAATGAGGCTGAGAATCAGTGAATTCTTTCAATAAACTACAATAATAATTAAGTAAATCAATATTTATTAATATAAATTTTTTAGGCTGGGGAGATTACTAGTTCAAATCAGTCTTTGCAGGTGGGCAAACTCAGGGCACAAAAGGTAACTTGTTTAAACTTACTAGTCAGGGGTAAAGACTAGGCCCTAGATTACAGCATTCACAGAACAGTGCTTTTTACATTATGCCCTACTGCCTATGTTTTGCTGTGTAATAGATAATATATAGAAACATTTTTAAAAAGCTGTATCTTCTTTCTTGACAAATATGATTTAAGAAAGATGCACTGTTGACACATATTTAAATGCATCCTGATAGCTTTCACTTTGAATTTCACTCTAAATTTGTATGACATTTGAAAGCAAGGATGTGTAGTAAATTTAGGCAATTAGTTGACAATAAGTCTTTCCCTTCTAAGAGTAATCTAGAGCCTTACTACTCAAAAGTGGTGTTCACTCAGCAACATCAGCATTAGTTGGAAGCCTGCTAGACATGAAGAGCTTTGATCCCTACCCCAGATATGCTGGATAAGAATCTGCATTTTAACAAGATTCCCAGGTGACCTGTATGCACATTATAGTTTGAGAAGCACTGCTCTACCATATTTATTCTTCTGTAGTTATAAATGACTGATTCCCTCACAGTTGTTTGGAAATATACCATAATGGAACTACATATTAGTCTCAACAAACATGTTCATGATTTATGAAACATGTTTCATAACATGAACAAATGCCCCAAATCACTTCACATCCACTAGAATGGCTATAATAAAAAAGACAGATGACTATAATCATTGGCAAGAACAGCAAGTGTTGACATGGACAAACTGGAGTACTCTTAAATTGCTGGTAGGAATGTAAAATGGCACCGCTGCTCTGGAAAATATCCTGGTAGTTCCTCAAAATGTTAAACATAGGGTTACAATATGTTTATCTAGTTACATACCAAAATAAATGATAACATGGCAAGGAGTAAGAAAATGGCATAGGGCAGAACTCTGGCAAACATCACAGGGAGCAAGCCTAGACAGTACGTTGGGAGGTGGGGAAAAAAGATCACGGCATCACAAAAGCCAAAGGAAGATTATGTTTCAAGGAGGAATGCAAGGTTACTTTCAAATATTGCTGAGCAATCAGGTACTGTAAGGTTAAAACATGCCCACCTAATTTAGCAACATGGGAACAGATGGTGACTTGAAGGATAATCACTGTAGTATTGTTGACAGTCACACGAAATCTTAAAAACAAGATATTCATCAGAACTATTTAAATCAGCATGGCATATCCATACTCTGCCGGAGTTTAAAGCAATGAGGTAGGTTTGTAAGTACTCATATGGAAAGGTGCTGAATGGTATGTGTATTATGTTCTCATGTATGTGTTTAGTTTCTCGGAAAGATACACAAGAAACTGCTTATGACGGAGTTGGATTAGAAGAGGCAAGGATATCTTATTTCCATAACTTTCAGAACTACTTGAATTTTAAAATCCTGCATATGTAGTACTTTTATAATTTTCAAAGGCAAAACATGTTTGTCTACATAGGGGATGAAAAACAAGTGTGGTAACTAGAGAGGACTGTGGGTTTAAAAAAATTTATAATGCTTAAATTTTGTTTAGATGGAAGGTACATTAATATGTTTAAATGCTTATGAGAACACTCCAGTAGAAAGAGGTCGAAGATACAGACAGCAGGAGAGGACTATATCCTAAGCATACTTCCAGTCCCAAGCCTTTTGAATAAGGCATATTCAACCTGCATAGTAAGTACAGGTTGCTTTAGAATAGGAATAGAAAAAGGGGTAGAAAAAGAAAACTTTTTTTTTTGAGACGGAGTCTCGCTCTGTCGCGGACCCCAGGCTGGAGCGCAGTGGCCGGATCTCAGCTCACTGCAAGCTCCGCCTCCCGGGTTTATGCCTTTCTCCTGCCTCAGCCTCCCGAGTATCTGGGACTACAGGCGCCCGCCACCTCACCGGGCTAGTTTTTTGTATTTTTTTTAGTAGAGACGGGGTTTCACTGTGTTAGCCAGGATGGTCTCGATCTCTTGACCTCGTGATCCGCCCGTCTCGGCCTCCCAAAGTGCTGGAATTACAGGCTTGAGCCACCGTGCCCGGCCAAGAAAACTTCCTTAAGAAATACACCTTAAGAAGTTCATTATGATACAGTAAAGATTTTAACATTGTAAATTCTCTTCATAGGGTATAAAGTAATAGTATAAAACTATATGACAGAAAAAGTTTGAAGACTCAGATTTCCTGATTTCAAAACTTATTAAACAGCTAGAGTAATCAAGACAATGTGACACTGGTATAGGAACAGACACATAGAGAATAGGATTGAAAGTCCAGAAATAAACCCAATCATTTATGTCAGCTGATTTTCAATAAGCATGCCAAGACAATTCATGGGGAAAGAATCATCCTTTCAACAACTAGTCCTGATACAGCTGAATGTCCACATGCAAAAGAATAAAGTTGGACCCTATCTCACACCATAACAAATTAACTCAAAATGGATCAAAACCTAAATGTAAGAGTTAAAATTATAAAATGCTTAGGTGAAAACACAGGTGTAAATCTTTGTAACTCTGGGTCAGACAATGGCTTATTAGGGGATACCAAGAGCTCAAACCACCAAATAAAAAAATCTATTGGATTTTACTTAAAAAAGAAAAAATGAAAAAAACAACAACAAAAAAAACCCCTTTTTTGCTGCAACGGACACCATTAAGTGAAAAAGAAAAACAGAAGAGTAGAAAATTTGAAAATGATGTATCTGATAAGGGACTTGTAATATGGTATTTTCTTATATCCAAATAACAAAAGACAACCTACTTTTAAAATGGGCAAAGGATCTGAATATCTTGTCAGAGAAGACAAATTGCCAATAAGCACATGAAAAGACACCCAACATCATTAGCCATCAGGGATATGGAAGTAAAAACCATAATGAGACACCCTTCATATCCACTAGCATGGCCATAATCAAAACAACAGGCAATAAGTGTTGGTGAAGATATGGAGAACTGGAACCCTCATACACGGCTGGGGGGAACATAAAATGTTGCAGCCACTTTGAAAAACAGTAGGCCAGTTCCATAAAATGTTAAAAGCAGAAATACCGTATGATCCAGAAACTCCACTCCTAGTTATATACCTAAGAAAAACTAAAACGTGTTCACACAAAACTTTGTACTTGAACATTCCTAGCAGCATAATAGCCAAAATGTGAAAGCAGCCCAAATTCCCACCAATTGATGAATGGATAAACAAGATGTGGTATATCACAGAAGGGAATATTATTCAGCCATAGAAGAGAATGAAGTACTGGTTCATGCTACAACAAGGATGAATTTTGAAGACATTATTAATGCTAGGTGAAAGACAATCACAGAAAAGCACATACTGTGTGCCTTTTAACAGACAAATCTGTAGAGACAGAAAGCAGATCAGTAAGTAGCTGCCTAAGGCTGTGAGAGGAAGGGGAAGGAGTATGACTGCTAATGGTCATGGGTGGGTTTTTTTGAGAGGGTGATGAAAATATGCCTAAATAGACTGTAGTGATAGCTGCACAGCTGTGTATCCTAAAAACACTGAATTGTGCACTTTAGCAAATTATAATGTATATCAATTATATTTCAATAAAGCTGTATTTTTTTAAAAAACCTGAAAAACAAAATATAAAAGCCTACTTTATCCTAAAACTAAATTCATGCATTAAGCAAGCTACATTTCTGGAAGAGACCATTCTATGAAATACAGAATGACTTTATTATTGTCATACAATGTAACCATAGTCTGAAGGAAATGTGTCACTTAGAAGGTTCTTCCTCCCTAGATTTGCTTTTCAACAAGTCTTCTAGACTTAAGCTCTTTATTTTCAATGTAACACAAAAAGTAAAGAGGTCTGGCAGCCAAATTTCATGATTCACACAAATTGTCCTGCTGTTTTCAGGATGCTCGTAATATATTCAGGAAACCTGAAACAAATATTCTATGCCAGGATTACTGCTTTCTGCCAAAGCAATGTGAAAGAAGAAACTAGTCTATATTATGCAACAGACACAGAGCTTAAAATTATGACTAAGTTACAGGAAAATCCCAGTTTTCTCTATCTCTAAGAGAGGTTTAATCATTTTAAAATTTCTAGGCTCAGGATTCTCTTCTGAAGCAATAAGGAATTATGTTTTCATTTTTAAATCAACCTATATTTTATGTATATGTATTCTACAACTGCTGAGAGAGGTCATTAACCACAAGTATTCTGGGGTGCAAATCCACTCATAACTCTAGTACAAAGCCCAAAAAGTCAAATTTATCAACAGTAATAGCTACAGCAACCTGTTAAGAGATAGGCAATATCAAACTATGTAAATTGAGAATTTTGCTTTCTAAAAATGAAAGGACTTCCTTATGCAAACCTGTCCCAATAACCTGCATTAGACATTTACCTTTTGAGTCCTGTTTGTACCAGTATTTTTTTGCTGAGCACTCAGTACTTCTGGTTTATGAACTACTTTCGTTCCATTTACAAGGCCTGAAGGCTGCCAAGAATCATCCCATGTATCTTTGGGGATAGAAAAACACCAGTCCTATAATGAAAAAATGGCAACGTAAACTGAGATAAAGTGCCCATGATCCAAAAAGAGGATAACTTGGGCAAGATAAATGCATGAAAGCAACACATATTAAACAAAAAGGTATTTATTAACTTTCTGTATCAGTGTGACTTTCCTCCTTGCTCTATTGGTCCATACCCAGTATCTTGAACTCTGAACACATGGATCTCAAAAATAAATACAACTCTTTTTGTAGTGTTTTCTTTAATATCTTTTTCATGGCTAGATGATTTTCTTCATGATCATCTAGTATTTAAATAGCACAAACAGGAAGGAGCAACATAATTTCAGATACTTACTATTATAGCCAGTGGGAAATAAATTATATATATACATAGTTAGACCTAATATTAGCAAATATGCTGACTCCAGAAATCCAGAGGTTATATTACAAGGCTAAAGCAACAAAAGTAAAATTAGAGAAAATGGTTTCTTTAATTTATTTATAGATCCTAAGGGCCTTGACTAGGGGCCGATGATAAAATAAAAATCACAATGATTAAAAGGGCAGATATGCAAAAATTGGTCTATGGTTTATTGTCCCATGATGAAACCTCTGTCCCCCTACATGCTACTATTTTTTAAAATCATGTATTCTTTGAATTATGGTCTGATAAATACTTTTGAATTCCAGAATATATAGATTTCTTGAGACCTAGACAATTAAATTTAAATTTCCTTTTCTCAGTACTGACTTGCTTTCTTTTCCTTTTTTTTTTTTTTTATAATTTTTTTGGAGATAGGGTCTTATTCTGTCACCCAAGCTGGTGGAATGTAGCGACATGATCTTGGCTCATTGCAACCTCCAGCTCCCAGGCTCAAGCACTGATCCTCCCACCTCAACCTCCCAAGTAGCTGGGAGCACAGATGCACACCACCACACCTGGCTATTTTTAGTAGAGACAGGGTCTCACCATGTTGCCCAGGCTGGTCATGAACTCCTGAGCTCAAGTGATCCACCTGCCTTGGCCTCCCCAACTGCTAGGATTACAGGCTTGAGCTGCATTGCCCAGCCTGATTTGCTTTCTATTTTTCCTAGGATCTAACCTTCTGTGGCATTTCTTTACGTGATGAATACTGATTCTTTCCATCAACACTTGCAGTAAATAGATGGGAGGCAGCATCACCTCCTTTTCCCATCTTAGCCTGTAGAGGTAACCAGTTCTCATCCCAAATATCATCACCTATGGTCACTGACTCCAGGCATGGCATTCCCGTGGGGATCTCATCCTAAAATGTAACAGAAGACAAAGAAAAACTATCATTTATAGTTCCTATATGAGCATATAAAATTTAGGTTTTATAGTTTTTTCCTGACTCCAAGTAAACATGACAGTTTGAATTCACAATTTATTACTTTCCCTTCTGAAATGCCACCAAAATAATAAAGAGATTTAGGATATAATTTTTAGAGTCAAAGAGAACAGAAGAGGAGAAAACACCATCTACTTTCTGGGTACAGGAAAGTAGACAAGTGACAACTGATTAAGCAGTCCTGAGAAAGTGGAATCCTGAGTTTGCAGTGAAAAAATTGAGAAGCAACCCAAATCTATACAATATATACCTTAAAAACTCAGAAATTTGTACTAAAAGGTTTTTGGAATTGAGGGTGTAAAATGGGAATGAAAAAAGCACACTGGCTGAATGTCTGTGTGAGTAGGACTTAGCTCTCCAGATACTCTCCCCTATTCCAAGGACTCAGGCAACTACATCTCCTCTATCTGCCAGAAGACCAGAAATATTCTGGAGGGTAAAACTGAGGATGGAGCAATCATAATAAAAATTATTAAGGAAATAAATGAAGGTTTTTATAATGAATATTGAGATCCCTGGCCCTCTTTTCAACAGCAGAACAGAAATGAAAGAATGCATGAACTTGAAGACAGATCCATAGAAATCAAATCTAAACAAAAGAGAAAAAAATATTGGGGGAAAAAAACAAAAAAACAACCAAACAAAAAACCCAAAATAGAGCCTCAGGAACTGTGGAACAATACCAAAAGATTTAACATCTGTGTCATCAGAGTCTCATAAGGAAAACAGAAAGAGTATAATGCAGAAAAATAATTTGAAGAAGTGTGGCTGAAAACATCCAAAATTTGGCGAAAGACATAAATCTACAGCTTCAAGAAGTTCACCAAAACCCAAACAGGATAAACCTAAAGAAATACATGCCTAGACAGGTTCTACTCAAGTTGCTGAAAACTAAAGACAAAGAACTGTCTTAAATGTAGCCAAAGAAAAATAACACATTACTTATAAAGGAAGAACAATTTCAATTACTGTGGATTTTGCATCGGAAACCATGAAGGGCAATAAGAAGAATGAAACTGTTAAAGTGCTAAAAGAGAAGAAATGGGAACCCAGGTTTCTATATACAGCCAAAATATTCTTCAAGAATGAAGTAATAAATATATTCTCAACAAAGAAAACAGAGAATTCATGGTCAGCATACCTACTCTAAAATAATTGTTAAAGGAAGTTCTTTGGACAGAAAGGAGATATCAGAAGGAAACTTGGAATATCAGAAAAAGAGAGATCAACAGAAATGATAAATATCTGGGTATATATAATAGACTATTCTGTTGAACTTTGAAAGAATATTCTTAGAAGAATATTCTTGAAGATGGAAAGCAAAAACTATAACATCATAAATTGTATGTAGGTGTAACATATAAGACAAGGATGGCATAAAGGAAAAAGGAAGGGGTAAAAAGACCTAAATAGTAGAGTAAGATACTGACATTCCAAAGTGGTAAAATGCTGACTAAGTACACTGTAAAAGTCAAGAATGACAACTGTAATTCCTAGAGCAACCACTAAAAACAATGTACAAATAAATATAATAAAAACATAGTACTTTGAGAAGCCAAGGTGGGCAGATCATGAAGTCAGGAGATTGAGACCATCCTGGCTAACATGGTGAAACCCCATCTCTACTGAAAATACAAAAAAATTAGCTGGGCGTGGTGATGGGCACCTGTAGTCCCAGATACTCAGGAGGCTGAGGCAGGAGAATGGCATGAACCTGAGAGGTGGAGCTTGCAGTGAGCCGAGATTGTGCCACTGCACTCCAGCCTGGGTAACAGAGCAAGACTCCATCTCAAATAAATAAATAAATAAATAAATAAACAAATAACCATAGTAAATAAAATGGAATACTAAAAAATGTTCAAATAACCAAAGAGAAAGCAAGAGGAGGCAGATGAATGAAAATCAGGGGAACAAACAGAAAAATAAAATGGCAGATATAAAATAAAAACATATATATAATCACATTAAACATAAATGGTCCAAACCATACTAATTAAAATTCAGATTGTCAGAGTGGATTAAAAAATAATCAAACTAGGCCAAGTGCAGTGGCTCAAGCCTGTAATCCCAGCACTTTGGGAGGCCAAGGTGGGCAGATCATCTGAGGTCGGGAGTTCGAGACCAGCCTGACCAACATGGAGAAATCCCATCTCTACTAAAAATACAAAATTAGCAGGGCATGGGGTGCATGCCTGTAATCCCAGCTACTCAGGAGGCTGAGGCAGGAGAATCGTTTGAACCCGAGAGGCAGAGGCTGTGGTGAGCCGAGATCATGCCATTGCACTCCAGCCTGGGAAACAAGAGTAAAACTCCGTCTCAAAAAAAATAAATTAAATAAATAAATAAATAATCAAACTATATGCTGTCTCAAGAAACTTACTTCAAATATGATGACACAGGTAGGTTAGAAGGATGGAAAAAAATATACCAGGCAAACACACACACACACACACACACACACACACACACACACGGAAACTGGAATGGCTATGTTGATATCAGATTATGCAGACTTCAGTGCAAAAAAAAGTAATTGTGAATAAAGAAAGACATTTCATAATGATAAAAGGGTCAATTCATCAAGACATAAGAATCCTAAATGGATAACACCTAACAACAGAACTTCAAAACGCACAACAAAAAAACTGATAGAATGAAAGGAGAAATAGACAAAATCCAAGATTATAGTTATAAACTTCACTGTTCTCAGTAATCAACAAAATTGGTAGACAGCAAGGAGCAGAAGAACTGAACAATACAACCAGTCAACTGGATCTGACATTTATAGAAACTCCACCCAACAACAGAATACACATTTTTTTTAAAGACACATGGACATTTACCAAGCTAGACCACATCCTGTTTTGACAAAACAAACCTTAACAAATTTAAAGAACTGAAATCATACTAAGTATGTTCTAAGACCATATTATACTGGAAAGAAATAACAGAAAGTTAACATGAAAATTTCTGAACACCTGAAAATTAAACAACATACTTCCAAATAATTCACGGATCAAAGATAATATCTCAAAATAAATTATAAAATATTTGAACTGAAAGAAAATGAAAATACGATATGTTCAAATTTGTGAAATGTAGCTAGAGTGATATGTAGAGACTCATAGATCAATGCTTATATTAGAAAAGAAAGGTCTCAAATCAATAAAGTAAATTTCCATCTTAAAAAAAAATAGAAAAAGAAAGCAAAAATAAACCCAAAGAAAATAAAACAAGAAAGAAATCAATGAACTTGAAAACAGAAAGACAAGAGATAAAACCAGTGACACCAAAAGCTTATTCTCTGGGAATGGGAAGTTCAATAAAATGGATAAATCTCTAGCAAGACTAACAAAAAGGGGAGAAGACAAATTGCCAACATCAGGAATGTAATAGGAGATTATCACTGCAGACCCTGCAGATAACAAAAGGATAAGGGAATACTATAAACAATGTTATAGATATAGTTGACAACTTAGGTGAAGTGAACCAATTCCTCATTTGATAAATGAGTCACTTCCTCAAAAACCACAAAATACCAAGACTAAGATAAAATAGCTGATTTGAATAATCCTGTATCTATTAAAGCAATTGATTTTATAATTTAAATTCTTCTGGGAAAAAGTCTCCGGGCCCAGATGGTTTTATAAGGTAAGAGCAAACATTTTAAAAATCAACTTCTCTCCCTGAAAAAGAACTCGATTTTATATAATCGTTTCCAGAAAACAGATAAGCGAATACTTCCAACTCATTTTATTAGGACACTATCACCCTGTACAAAATGTACCTCAATAAACAAATAAAGAAAATGTGCTACATATACACAATGTAATACTATTCAGCCTTTAAAAAGAAGGAAATCTTGTAATATGTGACAAAATGGATGAACCAGGAGGACACTGTTACATAAAAGAAGCCAGACACAGAAAGACAAATAACACAATCTCACTTACACGTGGAATCTAAAAAAGCAGACTGACATAGCAGTTACCAGAGGCTAGGAGGTGGAGGGATTGGGCAGATGTTGGTCAAAGGACACAAAATTTCAGTAGACAGGAGGAGTAAGTTCAAGAGATCTGCTATACATCTTGGTAATAGTGATGTTAACTATTAACTATACAGTTAATAGTGACATAGTGACATAATGTATACTTAAAAATTGTCAGCAGAGTAGATTTTAAGTGTTTTCACCACAAAAAAATACAAATATGTGAGGTAATGCATATGCTAAATAGCTTGACTTATACATGCTACAATGTACACATATATTGAAACATGTACACCATATATGCAATTTTACTTAATTAAAAAACTAAGAAAATAAAGATCCACACAAACAACAAAAATAAATAAAAAGGAAATACAATTCTACATAATCTTTCCCAGAAAACAGCAAAGAGGGCAACATATTCAGATTTATTTTATGAGGCCAGGCTTATCCAGTACAAAAACCAAAGACAATACAAGAAAACTACAGACCAATATCTCATGAAAACAGACATCCATTTGCATATACGAATGCAGACAACATTACTGATACAGAAAATCACAAACGAAATCAACAAAACACCCCCTAGAATTGATTAGTGAGGTTAGGTAGTTCAAAAAAATACCAATTTCTATATACTAGCAATTAAAATACAAAAATTGGGGAAAACATTTATAATAGCTCTCAAAATAAGTGAAATACTTAGGAATAAAATTAACAGAACATGTACAGATCCTGTACACTGAAAATTATAACACTGTTGAAGAAATAAAAGAAAACCTAAATACATGGGGAGATATACCATGTTCATGGACTAAAGTATCAACTTTCCTCAAAATTATCTATATATATAACACAACTCCAATCAAAATCTCAGGTATAGACAAACTGATTCTAAAATTTATAAGGACAGTAAAAGGAACTAAAATATTAAAAACAATTTTGAAAAAGTATACAATAGGAGGAATCATACTACCTGATTTTTTTTTTCTTCAGACAGAGTTTTGCTCTTGTCATCCAGGCTGGAGTGCAATGGTGTGATCTCAGCTCACTGCAACCTCCCTCCGCCTTCCGGGTTCAAGTAATTCTCCTGTCTCAGCCTCCCAAGTAGCTGCGATTATAGGTGCCCACCACCACACCCAGCTAGGTTTTGTATGTTTTAGTAGAGACAGGGTTTCACCATGTTGGCCAGGTTGGTCCTGAACTCCTGACCTCAGGTAATCCCTCCACCTCAGCCTCCCAAAGTGCTAGGATTATAGGCATGAGCCACTGCGCCCAGCCAATACTACCGGATTTTAAGAGGTACTATATAAGGTTACAGTAATCAAGACAATGTGGTAGTGATGAAGAGACATACATATAGGTCACTAGAGAAGAACATAGAGTCTAGAAATAGACTTACAGAAATATAGACAATTGATTTTTGATAAAGCTTCAAAGACAATTCAATGGAGATAGGATAGCCTTCTCAACAAAGGATGCTGGATCAATTGGACATCCACATGTAACAAAATGAAACCTGACCTAAATTTCATGCCTTATACTAAAATTAACTCAAGATGTCTTGACACTGGAAACACTGTCCATAACAGAAAACAAGTTGATACGTTAGGTTTTTTCAAAATTAAAAACTTCTGTATGAAAGACAATATTAAGAGAATGAAAAGACAAGCTACAAGTGGGAGAATATATTTGAAAATCACATTATTTGACAAAGAACTAGTATCCCAAATACATAAAGAACTCTCAAAACTCAAGAGTAAGAAAACAACCCAATCAAAAAATGGGAGAAAGACTTCAACAGAAATGTCACCAAGAATTGTGTATAGATGGCAACTAAGCACATGAAAAGATGTTCAACATCATTAATCACTCAAATTTAAAATCATGCTGTGATACTACTACACATCTATTGAAATGGCTAAAGCAAAAGTACTGACAATGTCAAGTGCTGACAAGAATACGGAGCAACTGGAACTCATATATTGCTGGTGAAAATGCAAAATGGTATAGTCACTCTGGAAAAAAGTTTAACATACACTTATCACATGACCCAGCAATCTTACTCCTGGGTATTTACCCTAGATAAATGAAGCTTATGTTCACACAAAAACCTGTACATGAATATTTATAGCAGCTCTTGAATAAATACCCCAAACTGGAAACAACCCAAATGTCCTTCAATAGGTGAACGGGTATACAAACTGTGGTATATTTATACTATAAAATACTATTCAGCAATCAAAAAGAACATATTATTGATACATGCAAGGGCTTGGACGAATCTCAAAGGTACAGAACTATACTGAATGAAAGAAGCCAGTCTCCAAAGGTTACATACTATATGATTCTACTTACATGACAGTCCTGAAAAGGTAAAACTAGAGTGACAGAAAACAGACCCCAGACCAGTTGCTAGGGGTTAGGGATGTGGGGAGACTGTGATTACAAAGCGGTAGCACAAGCGTTATTTTAGATAATGAAGCTGTTCTGCATCCCAATCGCAGTGTTGGTTACACAAATCTATGCATTTATTAAAGTTGATAGAACCAAAAGAGTCCATTTTACTATGTGTTAATTTATTATAAAAGGAAAGAAATATTAACATGAAAAAAAGTTATACAAGGGAAGAAAAAGGTGTAAGAGTGTACTATAATACTTGGCCAAGCCGCGAAGAGCATTTACATAGTCACAGTAATATAAATATTGAATGGTGATCTGATGGAAAGTTTGACATACTATATCAATAACATGGTAGGGGGAAGGGACAAAAAGGTTATGTTTGTGTGTGGTGGTGGTAAGGCAATGAAAGAGAACTAAGCCCTCATCTTTCATAGTGGCAAATCCACAGATACTTAAAACTGAAAAATCAGGAAATAACAACATGAGGATGTTATTTAATGAAAGAAACAGAAGTAAATTCCAAAAACAGCTAAAGAGATAAACGTGGTTGCTCTGGGAAATAGGAAATACAGGGGAAGGAGTCATGGGGGATCCTAAGTTTTGTATACATAAACATTCGATTAAAATAAAAATACATCCTCCAAAAAAGTTGTAAATATTTTTCCCAATGAGTTTTTCAAAATATAATTTCTTGATACTAGTTTCTAGCCACTGTATAATTCTTGAAGACCACCCCAAGTCACAGGATATTAACTAACACATCAAAGCCAGATACCTTTTTTATGATCAAGGTTATGTTGCTACAACTTTGGTATTGGTTACTATGAACGAATTTATTTATTTATTTATTTTATTTACTTTTTTGAGACAGAGTCTCTCTCTATCACCCAGGCTGAAGTGCAGTGGCATGATCTCAGCTCACTGCCACCTCCACCTCCCGGGTTCAAGCATTCTCAAACCCCAGCCTCCTGAGTAGCTGGGATTACAGGCACATGCCATCATGGCTGGCTAATTTTTTTTGGTACATTTTGTAGAGACAGGGTTTCATCGTGTTGACCATGCTGGTCTCGAACTCCTGACCTCAAGTGATCTGCCCGCCTCAGCCTCCCAAAGTGCTGGGATTACAGGTGTGAACCACCACACTTGGCCCAAGAATTTGTAATACTAAAAGCAGCGGGGTTTAAAGAGAGTTTATTCCCATCCTCTTCACTTATGAATTCAGTGTATTATATTAATTACATATTCAAAGACTATCTTTCCTTCTCCTACCTCATTTTCTTCCTTCAGATCATTTGGCTCTGGGTTGGACCACTTTGGATCTTCTTCAAAGCTCTTATTACAGGTTTTCAAAGAATCAAATTCAGAATCCTTTAATGGCTCCTTTGACTCAGATTTAAGATGACTTAAACACTTTTCATCATTAATATCTTGCTAGTAGATATGAAAGAGAATTCCTTTATTTTCAATATCAACGCTGTTTCCAAAATCTACATGCCTATACATTTTGGGGGGAAGTTTTTGCTACGGTTCACACAAATGCTACATTATTTTATAGCTTTATCCACGATCCTAGGTCTTCCCATCCTGCTATACTAGTTCAAGCCAATGAACATTTATTGAGCCTTTATTATGAAATGTCTACAAGACAGCTCTGTGAATACAAAGATGAATGTAACAGATTCTGGCTCTACTAAAGGAACTAAAAAATATTGTGGAAAGACCTAGAATCAGTCTTCTAAGTCCAGCCATCACAAAGATATGACCAAAATATGACTGATAGAAGAGGACATCTGAGAAGATGCAATGAAGAAGATAACACTTAAAAGATGAGTAGGAATTCACAAGGAACTGGGTGTAGAGATGTAGGTGTGTGTGTAGCATATGGGAGGCTTAATATGTCAAAGTACAGACTAGGGTGGAATAGTAGAGTTTTAAGCCCTTTCTCTTTTGCAGAAAAGATGGTTCTTATTTCATCTCCAGAATAAAACTATGATTATTTGAAGACACCAACAGAGTGATAGGATATTCTAAAAATATTAAAGGTTGAATTCAACTTACTATTTAAGAATGAAGAAACAGAATTCTCCTAATCCAGTAATAATGACTAAGAAAAATTCAGGCTTTGGAAAGTGTTATGGGCATATGAGCTTCATTAATTTTAACATTAGCTAGAAATCTAAAAAACTTTATATTTTTTTGAACATGCAGTAGGAAACATCAGTACATAATTTTCATAATAGGTAATCTCCCAGTAGTCAAAATGGCCTTTATCTTTTCTAATAATTAGTAAATGTCTACTCAAAAAATCATCTCTATAATTTTAAAAGTCAGATATATAAAACACATTAAACAAAATAATATTTTTACATTTTATTCAAAGGAAATAAAAAGACATTGTATCAATAAAACAAAACATTTTTGGCCCTCAAATTAAACACATCCTGTATTCTTAGCCCAGTATCTGTTGTTGTGAGGAATATAAGACTTGGAGGACATGGTTTATTTGTTCAAGAAACATTAAGTCCTCACCATATGCTTCACTTGCCTTTTACACATTGAGTATCCCTTACCTAAAATGCTTGGGACAAAAAGTGTTGCAGATTTTGGATAATTTTGGATTTTGAAACATTTGCATATACATGAGATATCCTGGGAATAAGACCCAAGTCTAATATGGAATTCATTTATGTTTCATATATACATTATATGCATAGCTTGAAGGTAATTTTACATAATATTTTAAATAATTTTGTACATGAAACAGTTTGGACTACATTTTGACTGCAACCTGTCATACAGGTTTAGGTGTGGAACTTTCCACTTGTGATATCATATCAGGACTCAAAAATTTTGAGATTTTGGAGCATTTCAGGTTTTGGGTTTGTGCATTAGAGATGTACAAGCTGTCTGTATAATGAAGATACGAAAGTACAAACCTGGTAAGTTGCTGTAAAGATTAAATTAGTTAACACATGTGAATGCTTTTAACAGTGCCTGCCATGTGGTACAAGTTCAATAAATAATGCTGTTGTTCTTATTACTGTGACTGGAAAAAATACATAATAATATTATAATACTATTATTACTGTGAAGGGAGGAGTTGCTGAAAGTTTACAGGGAAAGTAAGAAACGAGAATACCAGAAGAACCTGTGTACTGCAGAGGGAAGAATAGCATTCAGAGTCAGTGTAGTGAAGTCACAACTGCACAAAGGCAGCAGTGGAATTTAGCATATAAGAGCAATTGTTCAGGAGGAAGCATGACTGAAGCAAATGTTTAAGCCAGCAAATAAAGAGACAAATGGTTAAGATCACTGTGCAAAATTTCCAAACTCCCCAAAATTTGTAAAGCCTTGGTTTCTTCATCTAAAAAAATGAGGATTACAGTAATAAAAAGAATTATAATAGTATTTGCAAACATCTCTTACCAGGATATGTAACTCACTCTCTTTTGACTGTGGACTTATCTTTCGGTCTTCATTAAAATAGTGCTGCTGGGAAGGATAACCCAGTTCTGTCAAGACAATGTCCTCTGGCCCTCCACTGGATTTCGTGTATAAAGCTAAAGGGTTGAGCTCACTGAAACCCTAAGATTAAAAAAAGAAAAGGGATGGTTTAATTTACATGACCAACAGAAAAAGGGTGAGAAAGCACTTAGTAACTTTCAAATACTATGGAAGTATATTATCTTCCGAATTTTATTTATTACTTTTTCTTTTTGAGACGGAGTCTCACTCTGTCACCCAGGGTGGAGTGCGGTGGCGTGATCTCGGCTCACTGCAACCTCTGCCTCCCAGGTTTGAGTGATTCTCCTGCCTCAGCTTCCTGAGTAGCTGGGACTACAGGCGCGTGTCACCACGCCTGGCTAATTTTTTGTATTTTTAGTGGAGACGGGGTTTCACTGTGTTAGCCAGGATGGTCTCGATGTCCTGACCTCCTGATCCACCCACCTTGGCCTCCCAAAGTACTGGAATTACAGGTGTGAGCCACCACGCCCAGCCTATCTTCCAAATTTTAAGTTAAAAATGTCTCCATTATTGACAGTTTTTGCTAGTTACAAAAATTATCAACATAACAGTGAAACAGATGCTATCAATAATTGCAAAATAGGAGTGTTATTCTTCTCTAGGACAACTTCAGATAACTACTTTTTATTTTATTATTATTATTATTATTATTATTTGAGACAGAGTCTTGCTCTGTTGCCCAGGCTGGAGTGCAGTGGCATCATCTTGGCTCACTGCAACCTCCACCCCCCGGGTTCAAGCGATTCTCTGCCTCAGCCTCCCGAGTAGCTGGGATTACAGGCATGAGCCACTGTGCCCGGCCAGATAACTACTTTTTAAATTAATTATTTAAAATAAAAGTATTCCCATTTCAAAGGACAATTAGTCAAATGCAGTTTTTCTGTGGTCATCTGAAAATTAAGAGTGCTTTGCATTAAAAAGCCAGGAATCTCATGGATGTCTCTAATTGGTTAAAGAATAAACCAAATAAACTTCTTTATTAAATTATCTTATACCTTGACGTGGTGAAATTAAACAAAATATATTACAAAATACATCCAGACTGCTCCACCTTAGAAGAGATATTTTCTCGGCATACAATAGCATGGCCCTCTGTTCTCAAGACATGATGGAAATAGATATCTTCGTTTGAGGATGTGTCACACAAAAAAATGTTAAGGATTCCATCTACATATTCATCCACTACCCCTACTAATGGCTTCAAACCGCACAACTTCTGGAACTGCAAAATAGCTTTCGATGTCCAGTGTTCCTGAAATATGATCAAGATACTGGATTCAGGTGATAGATCTAAACATGAATTATAATAACCATATACAACAATGAATTCTGATGAACTAGAGATTGAAGTGGAAATAAAACCATAAAAGTACTAGAATAACACATAGGAGGATATATATTATTTGGGGATGAGAAAAGTCAGAATAAAGGAAAAATGATAAAAAATGCAATTACTGAAAAAATTTAAATAATTATGTAATGTGCAACTTCCATTTTCAGAAACTGTTAGATTATTAGACCAACCCTCCCAAAGAAAACAACTAAAAATTCTAGATAAAAGAATTATGAAATATATCCAAAAGGCATCAAAGAACTGACAAGCTTGAACAAATTATCAGGCCAAAACTGAAGGGAAAATGGGAACTACTTTTGTCTTAAGGGAACCTGCTAATCCAGGTAATTTGAACTTTGGTTTTTTTCTTTTTGTTTTGAGACAGAGTCTTGCTCTGTCACCCCGGCTGGAATGCAAAGGCGTGATCTCGGCTCACTGCGACCTCTACCTCTCGGGTTCAAGCGATTCTCCTGCCTCAGTCTCCTGAGTAGCTGGGATTACAGGTGCATGCCACCACACCCAGCTGATTTTTGTATTTTTAGTAGAGACAGGGTTTCACCATGTTGGCCAGGCTGGTCTGGAGCTCCTGACCTCAGGTGATTCACCTGCCTCGGCCTCCCAAAGTTCTGGGATTACAGGCGTGACCCACCGGACGGTCTAACAGGTCAAACAGGACAGACATCAAAGCCGGGGTGCACCCATGGTGGGGAGTTTACAGGAGAACTTTCCTTCATTAAACTGAGTCCCTAAGGAGATACACTCTCAGGGTAAGGAAGGAAGAAAATAAATTATCCTTCACATGGATTTGCAGTTCAATTTTCACATTACCAGGGTGGTCTACACATCCTCAAGTTGTTAATTTAAATTAACATGGTCCCAGACTGGTAATATTTCTAAATATCTGGCAGAAGCACATGTAAATCCTTTCTGGAGGTAGGCAACCTCAGCCTTTATTATTCAACCATTCTTCTGGTTAATTTTTCAAAGACAATGAGCAGTACATAGGCAAAGATAATAAAACACACAAAGAAACAATGACTCAAAAAAGAACAGAAACAATATAACAAATCCTCAGTTTTAGATATTTTTAACTTCTAGACAAATTATAAAACAACTAAACTTATTATGCTTAAAGCCAAAAAAACCCAAACAAAAACCAGTTCAGCTTGAAAGCTTCTGCAGAAATTAGCAATCTATAAAAATTGATCTAGCAGAACTAAGAAGTTTTAGAAGGTAAAAACATGATAACCAAAATTAAAAACCTCATAGGTTAATTCAATAACAGATCAGATATAATTAAAGAGTAAATTGGTAAAGGGTGAGGTATTTTGGAAAAAATTTCCCAGAATGCAGCATAGAAAGACAGACAGATGTAAAATATGATAGAAAGGTTAAGAGAAATGGAAGAAAAACTAAGAAGTTTTAACACTTTTAATTATGGTCCCAGAAAAAAAGCAGCAGAAATAAGAAGAATACAAATATAAATATGGGGGCCGGGCGCGGTGGCTCAAGCCTGTAATCCCAGCACTTTGGGAGGCCGAGGCGGGTGGATCACAAGGTCAGGAGATCGAGACTATCCTGGCTAACATGGTGAAACCCCGTCTCTACTAAAAATACAAAAAACTAGCCGGGCGTGGTGGCGGGCGCCTGTAGTCTCAGCTACTTGGGAGGCTGAGGCGGGAGAATGGCGTGAACCCGGGAGGCGGAGCTTGCAGTGAGCCGAGATCACGCCACTGCACTCCAGCCTGGGAGACACAGCGAGACTCCGTCTCAAAAAAATATATATATAAATATGGGAAATAGGCAGTAATTGAAGAGATAATGGTTGGGAATTTGCAAGATTAAAAAAAGTAACAAAACACAAAAGAAGTCTGATGAACCATAAAGTAGCATAAATAATAAATTCACACATAAACACATAACACTAATACTGAAGAACATGAGCAACTAATAGAAAATTTTAAAACACCTAGAGACAGAAAGGACACTACCTTCAAAGGAGAAAATCTATTAAACTGACAGCTGACTTCTCAGAAAACGATAAGGGAAATCAGAAGCCAGTAATGGTATCTTCAATGTGCTAAAGATACTAACTGCTAACCTAGAATTCTATACTTAGTAAATACATGTTTCTATAATAAGTGAAAAATAAATGATATTTTCGGAAAAATACAACTTTGCTATCAGCTGACCCTCATTAAATAAAATCCTAATCAAACGAAGGAAAACAGGTCCCGACAAGGGTTTGACTGAAGAATGAAGGGCAGAGAAATATATAATTAAATCTAAATTGACATTATTTTATGCAATTTCTTGAGGGGTTAAAAATGGTAACATTACACAACAAAAAGGTCAGAAGAGGAGGGTAAAGGAGTTAAAGTGCTCTAATATCCTTGCATTGTTATACATATTGTATTTCCTAGATCAATTATTAAAATAATAGTGTATTTCTTAGTGAATTATTTAAAAAATCTCTTCAAAATAAGGCATGCATAGTGAGAAAAAGAATAAGTAGACTATACAGTATACACAAAATAAAGTGTAAGAGTTAAACCCAGATATTTCAATTATTACAATAAATGTAATGACTCTAAACATTCTGGGTGAAAGACAAAAGGTATTAGCCTGGATTAAAAAAAAATACAACTATATAGTTCATAAAAGACATATCTAAATATAAAGATACAGAAGGGTTGAAAGTAGAATGACAGTTTAAAAACAAACCAAGATAATATTAAATAGAAAATGATAGTTATATTAACAGCAGACAAATTTTTTTTTTTTTTTTTTTTTGCATTAGTAGAAATAAAAGAGGTTAACTTCATAATGATAAAACATTCGGTCTGCCAGGAAGATATAACAATTTTGGTACTGTATATGTACCTAATAATATAGCCTCAATTGTATACAAAAGAAAAACTGACTGAACTATAGGAAGAAATACACAGAAGAATAATCATAGACAAAAGCCACACTTCTTTCAATAATTACAGAAAAGCAATACAGAAAAATCAGAACGAGTAAGAGTTTCACACAATAAAGTTGACCTTATGGACATATATAAAATATTATACTCAACAACTGCAGAATATACACTTTTAAAGAAGACACAACCATTTACCAAAAGTGACACTATACTGGACCATCTAGCAGCCTCCTATTTAAAAGGCTGATACTATCCAGAGGATGATCTCTGACCACAGTGTATTTAAACTAGAAATCAACTACAAAAGGACAAATTAGAAAAATGTTTATAAACTGAGAAACTTCTAAATAATCCATGAATCAAACAAGAAAGCAAAATATAAATTAGAAAATATTTTTAACTGAACAATAATAAAACTACTACACAGTAAATCTTATGAGATCCACTCATAAAACTTATGAGGCTAGAAATAACCTAAGCTTGCACATCAAGAAGTTAGGGAAAGAACAGCAAAATAAACCCAAAGAAAGTAGAATTAAGGAAACAGTAAAAATAAGACAGAAATAAACAAAATAGAAAAAAAATGTTTATAATAGAAACAAGAAAGCCAAACTTGGTTCTTTGAAAAAACTATTCAAAATGGCAAATATCTGTCTCTTTAGATCCTTAAAAAAGATACAAATACATATTTGGAACGTAAAAGGACATATCACTACAGATGTCAACATCAAAAGGACAAAAAAAATTATGAACAATTTATGCCAAAAACAAAATTTAAATGACATCAAAAAAGTCAAGAAGGAATAAAAAATGAAAAGTCTACTATAAATATTAATTTTAATTTTTGTTGGGGTGGTAAAAGTTGCAACAAAAAAGATTTAAAAATTACTCAAAATTTACAAAATGAGTATTACATACAAACAAGTATATATTAGGTTAAAAATTAAACTTTTGAATAATTTCATGATTTGTAGCCTTTATACTTCTGTAGTTATTACAGCTTAAACTGCACTAAGAGTTTTGGGATAAATATATATTACATCAACATATGCTATAAACTCCAACATACAGTATTATCAATTTAGTTTGAAAGTTCTATGTCTTTTAAAGAAATTCAGAGAATAAAATTAAAAACAAGTTTTTCATATTTGCCCACATGTTAACCATTTTCCATAATCGTCATTCTTCCCTGTAGATCTGCATTACCATTTGGTTTCACTTCACTTCAGAATTAAAAGAACTTCCTTCAGTATTTCTTGTTGTTCAAGATTGCTAGTAACGAGCTCAGTTTTTACTTTTTGAAAATGTCTCCATTTCTTCATTTTGATAGATATTTTCACTAGATACAGAATTCCACCTTGACTTCTTTTTCTCTTTCAGATTTCAATGTTGTTCCTTTCAATGGGCAGTTAGTTATTATTTATATTATTGTTTCCTGAATTTTCCCCCTTCTTGTTGCTTTCAGGATTTTCTCCTTTCACTTTAGATTCCAGAAGTTTGATTATGATGTGTCTAGGTATGGTTTTCTTTGTATTTATTCTGCCTGGAGTTTGTTGATATTCTTGGATCTGAATATTGACTCTTTCACTACATTGTGGAAATTTTTGGCCTTTCTTTTTTCCATCCTATTCTCTCTCTCAACTCTTTTTCTGGGACTCCAATTACATCCCTGTTGGGGTAGCTGATATTGAACCAGAGACCAAGTCTCTGTCCATTTTCATTTTAATTATTTTTTATGCTCTTCTTCATATTGGATAATTTCTTTTGATCTGTTTTTAAAGTTCATAGACTCCTCCATTGTCTCCAAATCTGCTATTAAGCCTATGCAGAAACTTTTCATTTATTTCACTTTACAACTCCAGCATTTCCATTTATTTTAAATAGTTTCTTAATGTAGAAATTCCTTCTCTGTTCCTTAATGATGAGTAAATCTCTCGGTCCTTGAACATACTCATAATAGCTGCTTTAAAGTCTTTGTCTGCTAACTGCAATGTCTGGGACATCTCAATGTTGGTTTCTACCAACTACTTTTTTCCTTGAGTATATGTCACATTTTCCCGTTTTTGTTTTTTGTTTTTCCATGTCTAGTGATTTTTAGTTAAATAGTAAACATCAATATGTTTTAGAGCTTCTGGATTCTGTTACGCTCTTCTGAAGAGTGATTTGTTTTAACTGGCAGTTAAAACTGTCTGGACCCAAACTCTAAACTGTCTCGTCTGCAGTCTGTAGCAACAGAAATCTCTGTTCAGTCACCTCAAATGCCAACTGTTGATTTTTCACCAGGCTACTGAGCTCTCCCCAGCACTTATAGTCACCCAAGGATTTGGGCAGATCATATATAATGATTTGGGAACTCATCCATTCTGTGGTTCCCTACTTTCAAGTATTTCCACCCTAACTTCCAGCTGTTCTGCTATTTCCAAACAATGTCTTATAATTCTTTAAGACAGCAAGACTGCAGATTCTCAGAAAAGAAGCTTGAAAAGTCCCATTGCCATTTAACTTCTGCTTTTTTGCCTGCTTCCGATTTTGCTAATGGGCATAATAGTCTGTTGCTATTATGCTATTACCAAATGCATCAATTATTTTTTAAATCAGAAAAAAAGACACAGAAATAAAGTGAGATAGAGTCATTTAGTTAAAAACCTAGTTATTGAGCATTTACCACGCACAAAGCCATTGCTCTGGGCACTGGAGATTCAGTGGTGAACAAGACAATTTCCCTAATTTCAGGGGCTCACACAGTCATGCATAAACAAACAAGACAATATCAGATAGTGATAAAGCAGTATGAAGATAAAACAAGGTGACAATGAATAACTGAAGTGAAGTGTGCATTTTTAATTGTCAGGTCAAAGAAGTCCTTTTTGAGGAAATAACTTTTGGACTTAAATTTGAATGACGAGAAGGACAACTGTGAGATTACTGTGAATAAGCTATTCCAGCGATTAGAATATGCAAAAGCCCTAAGGCCAGAAGGAGTTTAGAAAGGAAGAAAGGAGGGCTGGAGGCGGTGGCTCACACCTGTAATCCCAGCACTTCGGGAGGCCGAGGGCGGGCGGATCACTTGAGGCCAGGAGTTAAAGACGAGCCTGGACAACATGGTAAAACCCCATCTTTACAAAAATAAAACAATTAGCCAGGCATAGTGGCGCACGCCTATAATCTCAGTTACTCAGGAGGCTGAGGCAGGAGAATTGCTTGAACCAGGGAGGCGGAGGTTGCAGTAAGCCAAGATCGCGCCACTGCACTCCAGTCCAGGCAATGAAGGGAGACTCCATCTCCAAAAAAAAAAAAAGAAAGGAAAAAAGAAAAAAGAAGAGAACAAAAAATGGAAGCTATCTGACTGATATGAAAGTAATGAACACTGGCTACAACTGAGTCACAAATTTAATCCTGTGCTTCCTGATGGCAAAATAGTAAAAAGAAACTTATTCGGGAATCAAATGCAACTAAGAAAACAACCTTGAATACAAGCTTCCATCAAAAAACATATTTTGCATACATTGTTTCTAATAGTCAAAAATTAAAAGTAGTCTGAATGTCAAACAATAATGGTTAAACAGGCTATGATGCACATTTACCTAACAGATTACACTATGAATCCAATAAAATTGAGAACTTAACATATAAAAGTACTTACGCTATAATGCTAAGCAAAAGAGCAGAATACAAAATATTATTACTATTTTAAATAATGCTGAAAACCATACAAAAAACCCCTTGCTCCCAATATCCAATAAAATAACTGGAAGACCACCAAATTTCTAAACTATGTATGTTTGAGTGATGGAATTACAGTAATTTTTCTTCTTTTTCTTCCTTTTTTTTGGGAGACGGAGTTTCACTCTTTGTTGCTCTGGATGGTGTGCAGTGGCACAATCTCGGCTCACTGCAACCTCCACCTCCTGGGTTCAAGCGATTATCCCGTCTCAGCCTCCAGAGTAGCTAAGATTACAGGCACCCACCACCATGCCCGGCTTTTTGTATTTTTAGTGGAGATGGGGTTTCACCATGTTGGCTAGGCTGGTCTTGAACTCCTGAAATCAGGAGATCTGCCTGCCTTGGCCTCCCAAAGTGCTGGGATTACAGAAGTGAGTTTTTCTTTCTTCTTTACAGAATTTTTCAGATAAAAAATATTTTTAAAATCCATTTATATGTGAGCAACTGATAGATTAAGCAGACAAATACGGCATAATAAATGTACAGGTATGCGCTAGTAAGAGTTCTGAAGGAAAAATGCAAAGTTAGGTACATAAGATAATTATAACTACAAAAATGCACCTACATACATGAAAATGACTCCTGCTCCATTCCACCTCAAACCTCTGCCAAAATGTTGCTAGAGAATTATCTTGAAAACACGTTATCTGTCGGTGGCAGTTTCCTATTTACATCCTTTAGTTGCTCCCCAGCCTCTAAAGGATGACAATGTTCAGACTTCTGAACATGGGTCTTCACATTAGGCTCCTATTTCTTTGACATTTTCTACCATGCACCCACATTAGCTCATCCTATATTCTGTAGCCAAACAGAACTACTTAAAATTTCTCCCATTTGAGATGTTTCATGCTACTCTCTCTTTGCTTGGAATGCCTTTCTTTTTTCATCTAGTTATCTTCCTAATCTTCCTTCAAAGTGCCACTCAAATGCCTCCCTGATTACCTTGGACAGAAACAAGCAATCTTCCTTTTGCACCTCTATCATACATTCTCGAAACCTCTCCTATAGCAAATTTTATATGGCATAACAATTTCTGTCTACATGTCTGTCTTCCATACTCTATACACTGACTTCTTTGAGGGTTGGTTCTATGTTTTATCTTTATATCCTGAGCATGTAAAACTGTTCTTGGCACATAATAGGCACTCAAGTGTTTGCTGATTAAATGGGAGAGAAGCAAACATACCTCTACTGGTCTCACCCAAGCCAAAGAACAAGGGATAGCCTGAGCTGGAAGCTTTGTGTAGCAGCACCTGCAACAGATAATCAAATATATAAGTTAAATCTTCCTGCTATTTAAATGCACCTCTTAGCATGACCCAAAAAATCACTTTCTTAATAAGAGACGAAAACGTAGTCTCATCGTACATTCAAAATTCAGTGTCATGTAAAAGACAACACAAGAGTTACAATCCCTCTGTGAAACGAAATGACCCAGTTGTCAAATATGCGCTAAGAAGAAAGAAGGAAGGGAAGGAAGGAAGGAAGGACTGGAGGGAGGAAGGCAAGAGAAAAGAGAGATCCCAACCCCACAGAGCTTCAACACTGCGATTCAAAATTTAATTCATCCATTGTTCTAATTCAATTCAACTCACTTGAGGAACCTCAGGGAGGACTTCTGAACAATTCCAATATTTCCAAAGTCTGGGTAGAATACTTCAACTTCCTGTTTCCCAAGGACTCGATGGATAATGACCCGATACCACCACTTATCCTCAGAAATCCTCACACAACAGAGATGTCCCGGCTGAATAAAACATTCTGGCATGACATATCGATCAGAAACCAGCTGATTAGAATAACAGCGCCTGTGGAATTCCATAATACAGAGAAATCCATAGGGGAAGAAAAAATTAAAGATAATTTTTATCAATGTATCAAGCCAGAAAGTCTTGGCAAAAAGCAAAGAAAAAAATTTTGACTTTGTCAAATTGTTAATGCTCATTAATACCAATTAATTGTTTTTTCTTATCTGAGTCCCATCTCTTCATCAACAAACTTCTTCAAAGAGAAACTTACATACTCATTTTCTGATCTCACATTCTCTGCTGGATAGAATGTACCCCAACTTCATTCCCCAGTACTTCCTAGGATAAATTAGTTTTAAGACATCAACGACTTGATGGCTCCCAAATCCAGCAGCCTCTCTCCTCAGCCTTCAATACACATGATCTTGCTGCAGCGTTACCCTGTCCTGTTTCAAACCCCTTCCTAGTTTCTAAGAGACAATTCTCTACTTCTTTGTCAATGGTTATTTTTTTACTGGCTCTGTATTGCATTAAATGTTGAGGTTCACTGGGGTCTTATCTTTAGGAAGTATAACATAAGCTTAGGAACCAATAGCCTGGGTCCAAATCCTGACTCCCTCATTTACCAGTTGTGTGACAATCTTTCTGTGCTTCAGTTTCCTTGTTCAGGATGGGGATGATAAAAATAAAACGTGCTAAAACATATGAAAGTTTAGGACACTGTACACATATAGTAAGCACTCAAATATTAGCTATTGTTCTTGCTATATACTGTCTCACCCATTTTCATGTCTTATACCATACTACTGATCAATTGTTAATTCTCAATCTATATCTAGAAGGCCCTGTATCCTTTCTGCACTTCAAAACTGGAATATTTCCAACTATATGGAAGACATGCTACTTGTTCCTCAATACCCATTCTCATCTTTCTCTTTTCTCTAGTAATAGATTCTCCCACCATTTAACTGGGTAAATGGTCATTCAGGTTTCCCAAGCTCTCCTGCATCTAGCTGTGGCTATGTGAATGCTAAATTTTGGCCAATGGGATATGAGCAAAAGTGTACATAGTTAAAATGAGTACATTTAATGTGTATTTTACCCACAGTTTCAAAAGTGAAAATTCTGAGTTGTGTCTTTTAATAAAACAGGTATCTCTCCCATCCCCCCACTTCTTTTTCCTCTCCCCACTAACTGGCAGGAGGACTGGGTGGTGGTAGTGGTCAGTCACACCCAAGACCACGTGAACAGGGACAACACACTATTCTGGAGCAGCAAGATGCTACACCTGTATCCCCCTCCCACCACAGAGCTATCATATCAGAATGTACTGTGTATATTTGGACTATTATGGGAAGAAGAAATAAACTTTTATCTTCTTTAAGCTACTATGATAAAGTTATATCTAACAGTGGCTAAACCTAATCCTAACTCATACCATCTATTCAACGTTGCCAATGACTCTCATGGTCAACTTAGAGACACCACAGGTAAATTTCTACTAATAAGCTTTCAACCCAGCTCAAACCTATCCAGTCTCTAAAGCAAACAGTTTTCATCATCTCCTTTCCTTTCTTATTCTTCTCAACACTCTTCTTGTCACCTGGCAATTTTCATTTTCCTATTTCTTTCTTCCTTTCTAGTCGCACTCTCATCAAGACTAATCCACCAATAGATCTTCGTCCCTTCACTCCAATGGCTTTCTTAAAACCATCAGTGCTTCCCCACTATCTACAGAATAAGATAAAACATCTTCCCATGGTATTCAGAATCTAGCTTTTTCTTAGTCTTTTGGCATCACATCCAGTCACTGTCTCCCACTTCCCGACTCCTGCAACCTCACCTGGTGCTAATGTCACTTCCTTATTGCTGTTTCCAAGGCACGCCACTTACTCCTTGGTTAATGTTGGCCTTGGTTCCAACGACTGGACCTGATTATACCTACTCATAACCTCCTTGACTGGCAAATTCTTGTTTTTGAGGCCTAGCTCAATTATCTCTTTTGTGAAGCTTTCCCCAACCTTGCCCAGGCAGAATGACTTCCTTTTACAATATCCCATGTATCTCCCATCTTCCTAAGCTAACCATGGTATTCACAAAGGCAAAGGACCATGTCTTACTTATCCTTGTAGTGCAAGTGCCTCAACATTCTGACACCAAGCACACACAGTAGTTACAGTATTTTTTTTTCCAGACAGGGTCTCACTCTGTTGCCCAGGCTGGAATGCAGTAGCACAATCATGACTCACTGCAGCCTTGACTCCTGGGGAGCTGGGACTACAGGCATGCACCATCATGCCCAGCTAATTTTTAAATTTCTTTTTTAGATACAGGGTCTCACTATGTTGCCCAAATGAATCTTGAACTTCTGGGCTCAAGCAGTCCTCCCACCTTGGCTTCCCAAAGTGCCAAGTATACAGGCATGAACCACACTATACCCAGTCTATAGTATTAATAATCATAGCCGCCAACATTTGGGCTATGCTCCAAGTACTTTAATTTTTAGGACTCTGTGAAGTAGGCACTATTATTATCTCATTTTGGAGATAAGACAACTAGGCCCAGAGAAGTAAAGTAACTTCAAGGTCACAGAGCCAGTAAGTGTGCTTTTAAAACATGTACAAATGTCCCATAGGCATACTGGAATGGAATATATATTTTTACTAAGTGATTATGCGACTTACATTACGCCAGGTGTCCTGGAGTAGAAGAATACATACTGTTGTCAAGTTTAAAACATGGAATATTTTTTGAGATACAAAATAAAATGAAATAAATTATTCTTCTATAACAACAATATATAAATCAGACATTGTTGTTCATGAATAAATCTAAAGTGGTTGAAAATGTCCACATTTTACATGGTGTTTGCTATCAAAGGACAGTTTTTAGTAGAGAAAAGAGATAATGTAAGTTAGTAGTTCTCAAAGTATAGTCCACAAACATGATTTTGACCTGGAAGATGAACTAGCCATTTCTTTCATATCATTTTTGCTTTAAAGAACCACCAGAAAGCAGACTTGGGTTTCTGACACACATTTTTCAACAATGAAGCAAGCTTGTCACTTCAAGGAAAACAACTCACAGTACACGTTGTCAATGATAAAAATCAAACTTTCGAGTAAAAAGATTTTGGAAATGTTGCATCCACCACTGTGAGCTTGACAGCTTCCCAATACTAAATACTTTTCTTATGAGATCAGTGATGATATTAATGTGATATTTTTATACTGCATAATGAAATGTGTCAACATTTGGAAGATCCGCATAATTCAGCAAACTAGTTATTTCCAAATGACCAATACATGGTATTATAAAGTTGTATGACCCATTCAGGGACAGTCTGAATCCATGCTTAGAAGCAGCTTTGTCCTTGCTTTAATATTCTGCTGTTGCCATCTTGAAATTAGTAACTTTTAAACAGGGAGCCCTGCATTTTAATTTTGCACCAGGGCCAGCAATTACACAGCCAGTCTTAGATTCATTCAAATTCTAAAGGCAGACCAATGGGGTTTAACATAATAGAGTACAAAAAGTTCAAATTCCAAACAACATTTGAGAAACTACCATTTCTCAAGTTTTAGCATACTATCAAAAAAGCATATTCACAATTTTCTGAAAAAGCTGTTAAAATACTTTTTCCCAGACTACACGTTGGTGTGAGGCCAGATGTCTTCAGATACTTCAACCAAAACAACATATCTCAACAGATTAAATGCAGAAGCAAATATGAAAAGTCAACTTTCTTCTATTAAGCCAGACATTAAAGAGATCTATGAAAGTATAAAACAATGCCACCCTTCTAAATTTTTAAATAAAGTTATTTTCATAAAAATGTTATTTATATTAACACAAGATTTTAATATTAAAATTTTACAGTTTTAATTTCTATACAATAAATACTGATAAACAAAAGCTCTCTTGGGTCTTTAATTTTTAAGAGTCCTGAAACCAAAAAGTTTGAGAACTGCTAATTTAAGAGATATGTGATCTAGAACTAGTAATACCATTCAACCCAGCCATCCCACTACTGGGGATATACCCAAAGGATTATAAGTCATGCTGCTATTAAGACACATGCACACGTATGTTTATTGTGACACTATTCACAACAGCAAAGACTCGGAATCAACCCAAATGTCCATCAGTGACAGACTGGATTAAGAAAATGTGGCACATACACACCATGGAATACTATGCAGCCATAAAAAAGGATGAGTTTGTGTTCCTCGTAGGGACATGGATGCAGCTGGAAACCATCATTCTCAGCAAACTATTGCAAGAACAGAAAACCAAATGCCGCATGTTCTCACTCATAGGTGGGAACTGAACAATGAGATCACTTGGACACAGGAAGGGGAACATCACACACCGGGTCCTATTGTGGGGAGAGGGGAGGGATAACATTAGGAGATATACCTAATGTAAATGACGAGTTAATGGGTGCAGCACACCAACATGGCTCATGTATACATATGTAACAAACCTGCATATTGGGCACATGTACCCTAGAACTTAAAGTATTAAAAAAAAAAGTTAGAACAAAACAACAAAAAAAGAGATATGTGAAAAACACATTGAAAACGACAGACTCCTACCGCATTTCAATCATCATGTCTTCGAGTAACTCTGACGAATCCCTGCTATAGATACGGATGTAGAATTGACTGGGAGAGATGATATACTCCACAAAGACCCCTACGAGGGAACTGGTGTCTAATGGTGGGAGTCTGCATAATTTCTTGTCCGGCACAGCATCTGGTGGGATGTCATGATTTGCCATTGCCAGGTTGAGCTGTGATTTGTTTGTTTCTACTTGCTATAAGTTAGGGAAAAAAAAAAAAAAAAAAAACATTAAAAATCTCTTGGTGACAGTTCAAACCCCATGGCATGTTTCTCAAAGTATATTTCATGAACCACCTTTATCAGAATCACTTGGGAAATTATACAAATACAGATTCTTGAACTCTAGCCCAGACTTACTGATTCAGAAGGCCTGGGAATGGGGCCCACAATTATGCATTTAAAAAAATTCTCTGGGTGATTCTTACCTATGTTAAAATATGAAAACTACTGCCTTATGACATTAGGTATAGAGTTTAAAGTGTTACACAATTGCCCTATACAAAATTGAAAATATGATACTTCAAACATTCAGGCTGAACCAAGTGAAGTCCTACTCAAACATATTGGCAGTCAAAGGTAACTTTAATAGGTTAAATTGCAGACTAGTCTTCCAATCAAAAGCAGGATTTGTCAAATACTCTCATTCTGAAACATACTGTTTTCCTCTAGGCCTTCTATTTTCCTCCAGAAAATATAGCAAGCTCTCCAAACAAAACTTTTTCCTTCCATGAAAGAAACCAGGTAGAGAGGGTAGAAGGGGAAAAGAGCAAGCAATGATCCTTAATAACAACAAAATAAGTAATGGGAGATGAAAACACAAAAATGGTGAATTGTGTGTGGAAGCAATAAAAGAAAAAAAAAAAGCACCCTATAATTGAGGATGGGTGTAGAGGCAATTTGCAGCAGTGTTGAGGCACACAGCCAAAACGAAGCCTCTCAATTTTTCCCTCTAAAGCCCCTGTGGGTTTTCAAGACATCATGAGAGAGCTGTCAACTCTCAAAACCATCTGAAAACTTTAAAATGAGCCTTGAGGAAAAGCAAGCTATATAAAAGACTGAAAACTAGAAAGAATGCTATATGATATAACTTCAGTACAAAGATGATTTCTTCTAATAAATGATATATCCAGAAATAAGACTTTTCTAAAAAGAATTTTGGTTTAAAGAAACATACATTTACTTTCCATAGTGCTGAATATCCAGTGCACAGTCTTTAAACCTCACTCACCAGCTGTAAAGGCTTTACTACCACATTAGGCTTCTTGCAAATCTTCTGTTGTGGCTCTTTTTGTTTTTTTGAAGGGCAATTCCATACAGTCTCTTTGACAGCAACAGTAGACAATGAATTTCTAGGTGGACTGGAGACACAAGCTTTGGCTTCTATTTTCTTATCTGATTGAACTAAACACAAATTTCTGACTGATGAAACAACTCCATCTCAAATGGCCAATACAGCAGCCTATGCATATTTGTTAAATAGCTGTACAACCATTACTAAGCACTTTCAACACACCAGATGCTAGAAAGACAATGAAAAATGAGAGATATAAACCTGTCTTTGCAGACCTTTCCGTGTGGCAAAATATAAGGGAAGTTCTAGATGGGAACAAATCTTAAATTATTTGTGCTGGGGGAGGGAGGCTTGTGATCTGATAAGGTATCTTAAACTTTAGTAAAAGACTTAATTTTTTTCAGCATCTTGATTTCAATTTACTTCTTGTTCAAATTAAACAGGGAACATTCTTCGTTGCTTAACATAGAACGTATGTACCTACTTAACATTCCATAATACAATTCCTTAATTCTTAGGAAATGTTAAAGTTAATAACGTATTGTGTTCAAATTTACATGTGTATGATAACTACAAGAGACTGGCACATTAAAACAGACTCCGGGCCGGGTGCAGTGGCTCACGTCTGTAATTCCAGGACTTTGGGAGGCCGAGGCAGGAGAATCACAAGGTCAGGAGTTCGAGACCAGCCTGGCCAATATGACGAAACCCCATCTCTACTAAAAATACAAAAATTAGTCGGGCATGGTGGCGGGCGCCTGTAGTCCTAGCTACTTGGGAGGCCGAGGCAGGAGAATCACTTGAACCTGGGAGGCGGAGGTTGCAGTGAGCCAAGATCGCACCATTGCACTCCAGCCTGGGCAACAGAGCAAGACTCCACCTCAAAAAAAAAAAAAAAACAAAAAACAGACTCCAGATAGACCTACAAGCATGGTGACTACTTAAAAAATGAAGTCATAAGTACACAAAGATGTAGGTACAAGAATATTTGTCACTGTATTTTTTTGTGATGGTGAAAAACGGAAACAATCCTAATGTCCATCAGTAGAAGACTGGTTAAGTACATTATAATTATATGTAATTTCAAATGATGAAATAAGCTTGTTTGTACTAATACAAGAAACATCCACAGTATATGAAGTGTAAGAAACGAGGATTCACACAATACAGATGTCCACAGTGGTTTGACTTTCTTATGGTATGAAAGTGATACACATTCATTAGAAACCATACTTCCAGTACCCATACAACACTGTTTTTCACTTTCAGTACAGTATTCAATAAATTACAGGTGATATTCAACACTTTAGTATAAAATAAGCTTTGTATTAGATGATTTTGCCCAACTGTAGGCTAACGTAAGTATTCTGAGCATGTTTAAGGTAGGCCAGGCCAAGGTCTGATGTTCAGTAGGCTAGATGTATTAAATGCACTGTCTGCTTATGGTGGGTTTATTGGGACAGAACCCCATCATAAGTTGAGGTAAATTTGTATTTATATACTACTGTTTTGTGTAGGAAAAATTATACATGTGATAATTAGCTATATCATACAGAAGAGGTCCAGAAATAAACACACTAAAACTATTAATGATAGTTACCTCTGTATTGTTGGAATTGTTTAAACAAGCATGTGCAGCTTTTGTGATTTAAAAAAAAAAGATCTATGTCTTACATATTCATTGGAAAAACTCTTGGAGGCTATATAAATATTCTAACAGCATTATTTTGGGGGGGGATAAAATAATAGAAAATGTTCTCTCTCTACTCATCTGTGCTGTTTATATATTTTTAGAATGAACATGAGTTACTTTAATAATCAGAAAAATCAATAAAGGTAGTTACATTTGGGGAAAAAAAAACCTGTCTATCATAACCACTCATTCAAGCTTATAAAAATACAAGTACCATACTGCAATCTAGTTTTGTGAGGTGTTGCCACTGGAGAAACTGGGTAAAAGGTACATGGGATCATACTGTATTATTTCTTACAACTCCATGTAAATCTAAAATTATCTCAATAAAAACTTCAAAAGAAAAAGAAGGTTCCCCCATCCCCCAAAAAAACAAAACACAAATCAAGTGCCCTAAATGCAATGTGGTATTATCCTGGAGTGGATACAGAAACAGAAAAAGGACATTCTTGGAAAAACTGGTAAAATCAGAATAAAGTCTGGAGTTTAGTTACTAGCAATGTATAATGTTAATTCCTTAGTTTTGATAAATGTATCATGGTAAATAAGACATTAATATTAGAAGAAACTGGGTGACAGGTATATGGGAACTCTGTACTACCTTTATGATTTTTCTGTAACCTAAAATTATCCTAAAATTGAAAGTTTATTTTAAAAAATACAAGTGCTGGGTCCCAACGCACACCCATTTATTCTGCATCTCCATACATTTCTAAAAAGCTTTTGATGCACGGCCTGAGTTAAGAACCACTGCATTATCAGATCACCATTTTAGAAACTTTATTTCCTTCAGAATTATCAAAAAATCTACACAATGAAGAAAGCAAAAAAAAAATTTTGTTTTTGAGACAGAGTCTCGCTCGCTCTGTCTCCCAGGCTGGAGTGCAGTGGCATGATCTCGGCTCACTGCAAGCTCCGCCTTCTGGGTTCACGCCATTCTCCTGCTTCTGCCTCCTGAGTATCTGGGACCACAGGCACCCGCCAACACACCCGGCTGGTTTTTTTGTATTTTTAGTAGAGAGGGGGTTTCACTGTGTTAACCAGGATGGTCTCGATCTCCGGATCTCGTGATCCGCCCGCCTTGGCCTCCCAAAGTGCTGGGATTACAGACGTGAGCCACTGCACCCGGCCGAAGAAAGCAAAATTTTAAAATTCAGATAATTTTTATTAATAATACAGATTAACCTTATTACAACAAATGCCACCAGAAAGGCGGTCATTATATAAAACATTTCATGGCTAGGCATTATTTCGTGTTTTCTTTGTCCTCATGAGGACAATAAAAATGAGGTTTGCATTATACTGTAGTTCTACTCACCAGGTGGTAGAGGCTTCTTATCCACATCAAATACTAGTAAGTCTTGCTGTCCTTCCCTGAACTCAACATGGAGAATGTCACTAAGAGCTCCAACAAGTTCTGTCACATTTAAGAAGCCTAATTTTTTTGGTGATAGTTGCTCTTTAAAAATCACCTGTCACAAGAAAATAGAAATTACATGAAACAGCATCAGATAACAGATATATAACATATACAGTTGTCCTTGGACAACCAAACTAAATCTTAAATGGTCAATGAACTCAAGTGTTAAAGAGTAAAGGCTCACTTCCATACCAGTACAAAACAAACCAAGTGACCAATAATCCCTTACCATAAAACTTCTAGGTCAATGTCAAGTTCCTTTTAGAGCATGTGGTAAACTAAAGTAAAAGTTAGGGTGGGTGCTTTTCACTTCTCATTTTTAACAATGTCTGAATATAAAGCAAGTCTTCTTTAAAAAAAAACAAGAAGGGAATGCACAAATTACAACAGTTGTAATAAAACTATTGGCATTTCTCTATTTTCCAATAAAGATAATATTCAGTATCACTTTCAACATGTAGAGAAATTATTGTTTAAAAATATTTCCTTAAATTTTATTATTTCGCCTTAGAAGCTGGAATAAAGGCCAGGCACGGTGGCTCATGCCTGTAATCCCAGCACTTTGGGAGGCCGAGGCAGGTGGATCACAAGGTCAGGAGACCAAGACCATCCCGTCTGACACGGTGAAACCCCATCTCTACTAAAAATACAAAAAATTAGCCGGGCACGCTGGCGGGCACCTGTAGTCCCAGCTACTCGTGAGGCTGAGGCTGGAGAATGGCGTGAACCCTAGAGGTGGAACTTGCAGTGAGCCAAGGTTGCGCCACTGCACTCCATGGGTGACAGAGTGAGACTCCATCTCAAAAAAAAAAAAAAAAAAAAAAAGAAGTTGGAATAAATGAGCAGATATCTATCGGTGTATTTCCCATAGCATACAGTTTGATTTTCTTGCCTTAGAAAAGAAGTCATACCAAATGAAGACAGGAGACAATATATATGGGATAGACACACAGAATACATTCCTTAAACAGAAAACATTTTATATGTCTTAAAAGGACCGTCTATCATCAGTTACTTATTCCATAGTCAAAAGCATCACCAACATTGTTTTAGTTTCACTCATCTATAATAACTCTATCCTACATAAATTCTTAAAACATTAAACAAAATCTACTCCAAAGGGTTAAAAGTGAAATGTTCTCCCAAAGCTGCCTTCGGTCTTCATATTTTGCAGCTATTGTAGGTATTATTCTAAGAAAGACAATAAATATGTTGCATTTATTGTATGTATTATTCTAAGGTGACAAATTTGCTTATTTCTGAGCCTAAAAAACAAAACAAAACCTGCTACATCTAAAGAGACTTTTTTGTTGTTGAATGACTTCTATCTTCATTCTTTAGATGCATTTCATACTGAAAAACTTATCGTGCAAATTATCTTTTTAATACAAATTTTAATGCTCTCAGTGGAAGACCTTCTGATACGTGTCCTCATCTTGGCTCTTCAGGTAGTCTCCCATTTGAATTTTAATATATTATTCTCCATCCTTTTGGTTTTTAAAGTGAATAAGCTTCGGTTTCCTCAATTTATGTTGTGAATTTATTTTTGAGTTTTATATTGGGTTGTTATCTGCTAAATCGGTCATCAAAATGTTAAGTTGCCATCTTCCAGCTTTCTCCTCTGCACCAAGAGAAACAAGCAGATGAGAATACAGTGCTCATCTGGATTTCTCAATCATTTTGACTTGACAGCTCTTATTCAGAAATCACATTCTTCTTTAGAATTTATCTGTATTTTGGTAAACTGTAATGATGCTGAGTGACTGATTACTAAAAAGCAGGATGTGAGTTTAATCAGGAACTATTTTAAAAATAAACACTTCAGTTAAATTGGCAAAAAACAAAACAACAACAAAAAATTCCTCAGTCACCTAGCAATCACTTCCCTGGAAGTAATCAGTATTGCCAGTTCCTTGTTAAAACGTTCCAGAAATTATCAAAACTCAAACATGATTCAACATAATAGATTACATATACTAGGTTCATCTTGCTTTTTTTCAATTACTATATCAGTACATGAAACACAGTTGAGTTTTGCTATCTGATCCTGAGACTCAGTTTCTTTTAAAAGGTTAGTCAATTTATTATGTCAGATATATTTTATCCTAATTCCTTTGTTATGCTTTCTGCTTTACTGGCTCCCAACTATGAGCAATGAAGAAATTGATGGGCTGGGAACAGAGGCTCATGTCTGTTATCCCAGCACTTTGGGAGGCTGAGGCAGGAGGGACTGCTTGAGACCAGGAGTTAGAGACCAGCCTGGGCAACATAATGAGACTCTGCCTCTACAACTTAAAAAAAAACAACAAAACTTAGCTGGGCATGGTGGCATGTGCCTGTAATCCCAGCTACCCGGGAGGCTGAAGCTGCAGTGAGCTATGATTGTGCCACTGCACTCCAGCTTGGGTAACAGCAAGATCCTGTCTTAAAAAAACAAAAAAAAAAAAAGAAAAGAAAGAAATTGATATATTTCTACTCCCACCCTCCATACTTTCCTTCCATCTTCAACCAAATTTTAATTATCCTTTTCTTAGAGTTTAGATTTATGCCTTCAAATATGTGTATATATCCTGTTTACATGATTTTGTTTCCTCAAGGTCTGACAATCTTATAGTACAAACACTTTATTTCCTGCAAATTAGCATAATGGATATCCCCACAGGCTCGATTAGATTTATGTTTGATCTCTTTGACAATACTATAAGTGATGCTATGTTCTAAAGAGGGGCACATAATATCTGGTCATCTCTCTTTTTTGTGTTGTTAAGAGCCATTATTAGTCAATTTCTAGATGCATTACTTTGAGAGTTTTAATAGCAGCATTCTGTCAATTCCTTTTCATTATTTAGTTGGAACACTCTACAGATGTATGCTTCCCCTCCTGTTCTTTGCTTATGCAGCTGTATAAATTCATTTAGGAATGCCAAGATAAGCGATTGGCTCTCTTTATTTACTTTTTTTTTTTTTTTTTTTTGAGACGGAGTCTCGCTCTGTCACCCAGGCTGGAGTGCAGTGGCCAGATCTCAGCTCACTGCAAGCTCCGCCTCCCGGGTTTACGCCATTCTCCTGCCTCAGCCTCCCGAGCAGCTGGGACTACAGGCGCCCGCCACCTCACCCGGCTAGTTTTTTGTATTTTTTAGTAGAGACGGGTTTCACCGTGTTAGCCAGGATGGTCTCGATCTCCTGACCTCGTGATCCGCCCGTCTCGGCCTCCCAAAGTGCTGGGATTACAGGCTTGAGCCACCGCGCCCGGCTACCATTTTTAAAGAAAGTGAATTAGTTCCATCATCCTCTATGTTGAGTCATCAGTTTTTTTAGTATCATATAAACTCATAGAATTAAATATATTTGATGGGCTTCAAAATATTGCAATTATTATCCTTATTGTAGCCTGAAATAATTCTTCAAGTGAATTCCTAAGCTATTTAATGTGAACCTAGTTTTATTTTATTTTTTTAATTTTTTTTATTTTTATTGTTATTATTATACTTTAAGTTCTAGGGTACATGTGCACAACGTGCAGGTTTGTTACATATGTATACTTGTGCCATGTTGGTGTGCTGCACCCATCAACTCGTCAGCACCCATCAACTCGTCATTTACATCAGGTATAACTCCCAGTGCAATACCTCCCCCCTCCCCATAATAGGCCCCGGTGTGTGATGTTCCCCTTCCCAAGTCCAAGTGATCTCATTGGTGAACCTAGTTTTAAATAGCTTCCTTGCTGGTCTGGTATGATAAGACGTTCCAAACTCAATTTATGTAACTAGGATATCCTTGTATATACAATTTGAATTATCTCCTAATTATTCATTTGCTTTATATCAAATTATACAACAATGGTCTCAGAATACTACCACCAATATAATCAAAACAAAATAATCTTGCATATGCTCACCCTTTCTTCTTCCACTATTTTGTGTAACTGTACTTTGTCTACATTAGCAGAGTACATTGCCACTAAATACTGCATTCTCTCCCCCCAACTCTCATTTGATCTTAGTTATATAAATGGCATTCACTTTCAGTCCTTTTATCAATGTCTCTCTAGTGTGATTTTGGTTTTCTGATGTTCATTCTCCAGTAGATTCCTCAGGAAGGGCTCATGGGAACAAGAGTTCTTGAATTCTTGCATGGTGATAATAGCTGGTCTGGCTCTCTGGAACTGAAAGTCAGTTTTGCTAGCTAGAGAATCTTTGGCTCATGCTTTGGGTATATAAAATAAGTTACTCCCTTTTCATCTAGCTTAAAACATTGCTGTGAGAATGTCTAATAATTTAACTTTTGTTTCCTTTATAAGTCACTTGCTGTTTTTGTTTAAATGCCCAGGACAAATTTTTTTCTTTTAAGTCCAGAAATTTGATATTTGGTCATTCTGAGTTGATATTGTCAGATATGCAGTGTGCTCTTCCATCTAGTCTCAAATCTTCCATTCCAGTAAGGTTTACTTGAATTCTAGTTTTTAGGATTCATTCTGTTTCCTTCTTTGGCTTTATTACTCATGTTGGCTCTTCTTTGCCTGCTTAATACCTGTCATTTTCTCTTGAATCATCTTTATCTTTCCTTTTTTTCCCTAAGATTTTCTTACGTAAAATTTCAAACAGAAAAAGTTGAAAGAACTGGATACTGAACTCTACCACTATAGAGCTGCTATGTCATCTGTGTATCCATCCATCTACCAACCCATCTTATCTTTTATATACATTTCAAAGTGACCTGTAGACATCAGTAGCCTTTACCCTAAAATAGGCCAGCATTACAGCATTAACTAGAAATCAGTATCTGTTCACTTTTAGGTAAAATTTACACAAGTGAAATGCACACAACTTAGGTTTCCCAGTCAATTAGCCCCGATAAATGCAGAATTGCGTAACCCAAACCCCTATTCAAGATACAGAACACTTCCATCACCTCAGAAAGTTCTCCCTTTCCCAGTCACCCCTAGAGACAATTTTTTCCACCACAGATTATCTTTGGCTATTGTATTATTTCATATAAAAGACATTCTACAGTATGCTGCTGTGTGAGACTTACTTCAGCAACTATTTTTCAGATTCATCCACACTGGTTCATGTATCAGCTGTTTACTTCTTTTTAATGTGGAATAGTATTTTGTTGTACAAACATACCACAATCTCTTCATTCATTCCCTTATTGATGAATAGTAGGGTTATTTCCAGTTTTGGGCAGCTATAATGTATAAAGCTGTTATGAATACTCTTTATCGTGTAAGTCTTTGAGGACACAGACTTTGAATAAATATCTGGGCGTGTAATTCTGGGTCAAAGGACAAATACATACTTATAGGAAATTGTAAGAACATTTTCTACAGTAGTTGTACCATTTTATACTTCCACCAAAAATGTGAGTTTATCATATGTTTATCAGTCACTCATATCTGCATTTGTGAAGTCTCTGTTCAAACCTTTGGGCCATTTACAAAAAGAACTGTTTGGCTTTCTATTATGGAGCTATAGACTGGTCTTTATGTATTCTGAATATAAGTCCTTTGTTAGATGTATGATTGTAAATATTTCTTCCCAGTCTGTGGTCTGCCTATTCAATTTTAAATGGGGTCTCCTAAATAGAAGCTAATTTTGATGAAGTCTCATTATCAGTTTTCTTTTAACTGAATACTGCTTCTGTATCCTAAGAAACCTTTGCCTGTCCAGGTCATTAATATATTTTAATTCTTCTAGAAGTTTTAGAGCTTTAATTTTTTCATTTAGGTCTATGATACATCTTGAAATAATTTTTGTACATGGTGTCCGGTTGAGGTTGGGTTTCTTTTCTTTTTTTTTGTATTCAGTTGTATCTTGCATTCAGTTGTTCCAGTATCATTTGTTGAAAATATTTTTGCAAGCTCCTGGTTTTAAGTAATCTTTCTGTATCAGCCTGCCAAAGTGCTGAGGTTACAGACAAGAACCACCATGCCCAGAGCTGAAAATACTTTCTTATCCCTTTTGAATTCCTTTGGCACCTCTCTCAAAAATCACTTCAGTGTATATGGGTGGATCTCCTAAGCATGTACTGTATAGCCAGACAAATTCATGGATTTGTTAGTATCTACAAATAGCCTGCAGGAATTTTGATGGGGACTATATTGAATCCATACATTAATGTTATCATGTTCATATGTTATCAATAATGAGTCTTCTCACCCATGAGTATGTAATACCTCTCCATTTATTACTCTTCAACTTCTCAACAATGTTTATTAGTTTTTGGTGTACATGATTTATGTTTCTTTTGTTAAACTTATTTCCAAGTAATCTCACGATATAATAAACAGAATTTTTAAAATTTCATTTTCTGATAGTTTGCTACTTACACATGAAGATACAATTGATTTCTGTATACTAACCTTGTATATTTGACCTAATAAACTAGTTCTAGTAGCTTTTTTCATGGATTCCTTAGTATATTCTACATGAACAATCATGTTTTCTACAAATAAAGTTTAACTTTTTCTCTTTTAGGTTTTCATGCCTTTTATTTCCTTTTCTTATTACACTGGTTAGAACTTGCAATACAATGTTGAACAGAAGCCGTATGACTGGATATACTTGCCTGTTCCAGATTTTAAGGGCGAACTGTTCAGTGTTTCACCATTGAGTATGACAAGTATATTAATAGGTTTTCACCAATGCACTTTATCAGAATGAGGAATTTCTTCTCTATTCCTAGTTTTTGGAGAGCTTCAATTGTGGATGGGTATTAAATTTTGATAATTCTTTTTCTGCAGCTACCAAAATAATCACATGGCTTTTCTTCCTTATTATTTTATTAAAATGGTGAATTACCTTAATTCCTTTTGAAATGTTACTTCAACTTTGCATTCTGAGGATAAACCCCTCTTGTTCAGGGATTGCTGAATTCAATTTACTACTGTTTTGTAATAGACTTTTTGTGTCCACGTTATGAGAAACATGTCCTAATTGGTTTCTTGTCTATGTCAAGCTTTAGTAGCAGGAGAATGTATTCATAGAATGAGTTGGGGAGGCCAGGCATGGTGGCTCATGCCTGTAATCTCAGCACTTTGGGAGGCTGAGGTAGGAGGACTGCTTTAGGCCAGGAGTTAAACACCTGTCTGGGTAACACAGTGAGACCCTGTCTCTAAAACAATTTTTTGTTTTAATTGGCTGGGCATGGCGCCACATGTCTGTAGTCTCAGCTACTCAGGAGGCTGAGGCAGGAGGACTACTTGAGAGCAGAAGTTCAAGGCTGCAGTAACCCAAGATCATGCCACTGTACTCCAGCCTGGGTGACAGTGACTCTTTAAAGGAAAAAAAAAAAAAAAAAAAAGAATGAGTTGGGGAGTATTATCTGCTATTTTAAGAAACAATCTGTATATGACTAATATAATTTCTTCCTTAAATGTTTTACAGAATTCACCAGCAAAACCAACATACATCCTTTTCAGTCTTACTGTACCACTTCAAATAAAATATAAGAATCTTGCAACCCTATAGTTCCAGGTACTGCCCCTCCACTCATTATGCAGTAGTTTTCATATGCATTACATGTTCATGTTATAAACCCAATTATTTAATGCTATAATTTTTGCTTTAAACAGTCATATATTTTAACTGATCAAAAAAGGCAGTCTTTCATATATGCCCAGATATTTACTACATCCTTTATTCAATCCTTCCTGAAGATTAAAGTTCCAATCTGGCATTATTTCCTTCAGCCTGAAGAATGTTATTTAGCATTCTTATAGTATCAGTCTGCTTGCAATTCTGATTACCTGAAAATGTCTATCTCATCATCCTCATTCTTGATATTATCACTGGATATAAAATATTGGGTTAACAGTACTTTTCTTTTGTGTACATTAAAGATGTCATTCCATTGTCTTCTAGCATTGCTTCAAGAGGTCAGCCATCATTTGTATCACTGTTCTCCTGTATGAAGTGTGTTATTTTTAGTCTGGCTGCTTTCAGAATTTTCTACTTATATTTGGTTTTCTACATTTTTACTATGATGTGCCTATGTAAGGTTTTCTCTGTATTACTTGTTTGGGGTTTTCTGGGCTTCTTAGATTTATAAACTTCTTTCACAAGATTTGGGAAACTTGGGTCATTATTTTTTCAAATATATTTCTGCTGTGCTTTCTTGGGCTCCAATTATATTAATAGATACATTAGACCATTTGGTATTATTCCACAGGTCTCAGGTCACTCAAGTTCTGTTTTGTTTCCCTGTTCTTCAAATTGGATAATTTCTATTGATCTGTCTTGAAGTTTACTAATGCTTTGTTCTGCCATTTTCAATGTATTAGTGAATTTTTTTACTTCAGATATTTTAAGTTGTGAAAATCACTTGGTTTTTATAGTTTCTTTTTCTGTACTGAAATATCTTATCTACTCATTCACTCTGAATACATATTCCTTTATATCCCTTTAATATAGTTAAAAGAGTTACTTTAAAACCTTTTTTGCTGACTTCAATAACTGCACCATCTCAGAGTTTCCATTGATTACCTTCTCTTTGTCAAAGGGTCACATTTTCTTGTTTCTTACTATATCTAGTAATTTTGTTTTGTGTTCCAGGCATCATGATAGATGTATTGTAGAGAATCTGGAATCTTTTATGCTCCTTTGGACAGTATTGTTTAAGTTTGGCTGAACTTCAACCCAAAATCTGCCACCCTGTGTTGGGCAACAGCTGAAATATCTTCAGTTCTTTCAGCCTTAAAAGAACAGAGGCTGCTCTATGTCTGCCCCAAGCATGTGCAGTTAAAGTTCAGGCAGAGAGCTGAGCAGAGCTTATGTGCCAGACACTGTTCTAAGTGCCTCATTTTTAAGTCATTTAAACTTCACAAAACTCTATAAAGTAGGTATTATCTTGACCTAACATATTGTCTATAAGATAGCACATAGAATTATGTATCTTAACCATTAGGTTATACTATTTCACAGTATCTATGTTTTTACCTATAAATATCCTACAGTTTTCATGGCACAGTAGTTAAGAGCTAGAATTCTGAAGCCAGACTGCCCAGGTTAAAATCTTGGCTCCACCTATTACCAGATGTTTGATGCTTAAGCAAGTTACTTCTCTGTGCCTCTATTTGTTGTGAAAACAAAACGAACATAACCCAATATGGAAGATGCTCTGAATAGAGCCTGGCACACAGTTAACATATGTATAGGACTTATCTTTTTAAAAACTGGATATATGGCATTATCTGAATTATTCTCCAACTTGATTTGTTTTCACTCAATATTATGGTTTTAAAAATCATCCATGTTGCAGAGCAGATTTATTTTATACTACTACATACAATTCCATTGTATAAATGTCAATATCCACTATCCTACTGATGACCGTTTGTTTCTCATTTGTTCCTATGTTGTGCTGTGCACTTCTTTACACGTCTTCATGTGTACATGTGCAAGAATTTCTCTAGAGTGCAAATGTAAAAGTGGAACTACTGGATCCTTGAGGGTGCACACCTTCAACTTTACTTGATAATGCCAAAGTGCTCCCTAAGAGCATTTTGTCCCACACACAGTGTATGAGGTATTCTGCTTCTCTGCATCCCCACTGACACTTGGTATAATACTGTCAGACATTAATGAGATAATCTTTATTCTAATAATGTTGTAACAACAAGTGGTAAAAATATCCTTCCTATACATAATCAACTATTTGTTAAATATCATATTCTCAAGTCTCATAATAAAGGCACTAAAATGCAAAACAAAATGCTTCCATTTTAGAGTATAGACCTGGAGAATCCAAGGAGTAGCCACAAAATTTCCATCTATCACAAGAAATATAAACCATAAAAAATTAGGGTTGGGGAAAAGCAAAACACTTACCTCATACTCTCCAAGCAGTTTAGAAATAAACAAACCCTCTGGGAACTTAGATACAACCTAATAAATAGAAAGTGAAATACAATATAGACACAACTGAAATGCTGACTGACACAATATTAAAATAATATAAACAAATAACAAAGGAAAAAGTAACATTATTAAATGAATTTTAGTCATATTACATTGTTTTTTAAAAAATGATTTTCCAGTTTTAAAAAACATCAGAACAAAAGAGACTGTGATTTCCAACATTTCCAGAGTTGAGAAATCATTATTACATGATATTGCAATACCACAACTCTCCAGAAATTCCTGCACTTCTTTAAGCTCAGCTAACACATTTAACTTCAGCTCACATAAAACATCCTATAGCACAATTTCAATCATTTTAATTACTAGAAAAGAAATGCAATAAACACTACAAAAAACTTTGGAAAATACAGTTAAGCAAAAATAAGATCTGTAAACAGCATTATTGTCCATAATGAACATCAAAATATCTATTTAATATTAAAATAAGTCAATATTTCTATAGCCAGCTTTTAAGTATCATACCAAAGACATCTTTCCATGTCAGTAAAAACAGATAAACATTTTTACTGGCCACAGATATTTCAAAATATTAAAGACACCTAAATTTATTTGATCTTCTATTTTGTTTCTTATTTTTCATCCCAAATATTGCAATGATTATCCTCATGCCTGAGTTCTGCACACTAGTTCAACGATTTTTAGAATAATTTCCTGAAAGTAGACTTACTCGATCCCAATAAAGTATAAAAATCTTTGTTTTCTAAATTTTTCCAGATATATTTTATACAAAATTCTAATTCAAGCTTCAGAAAAATATAAAGTAAAAATTATTTCAAAATCCTGTGACCCAGGGACAGCCATTGCTACATTTAAAGAAACATCCTTTCAGAAACCCCTGTATGTGTGCACATATGTTATTCATGATTTTATATGAAAGAACAATTCTAAACACACTATTCTCTAAAACCTGCTTTTAAAGTCCAACAATATGTCAAGGAGAAACTTCCATGTAAACTAAGAGAGACATACATAAACTTTCTTATAAGCTACAGGACATCCCTAGTTTGGAGAATATCCAATATCGATAAATAACCAATCCTTTAAAATTAATGCCTAATTTTTCTCTAATTTTTGGTACCACAAAAAAATCATATTCACTCTTGTAAACGCAGCCTTTGGGAGGCTGAGGTTGGGGAATGCCTAGGGCCAGGAGTTCAAGACAGGCCTGGGCAACACAGCAAGACCCTGTCGCTACAAAACCTTTTTAATTAGCTGGGTGTGGTGGCATGCACCTGTAGTCCCAGCTACTCAGGAGGCTGATGCGAGAGGATTGCTTGAGCCCAGGAGTTGATGGTTGCAGTGAGCTATGATTGCACCACCGCATTCTAGCCTGGGTGACAGAGCAAGACCTCATCTCTTTAAAAAAAAAAAAAAAAAAAAAGTCATATTGAACATCCTTTAACAAATAATGATTGGACACTTGCTCAAGTGTCTAAACAAACAGACAAAAACAGGGCCTGAATGCATCAAGGTTTTTACATCTAGTAAAATCATGACAGTTGAAATGGAATAATATAAGGCAGTACAAGTTGTAATAGCACCTTGATTACTCGAAGCAAGATTAACAGCTCCCACCAAAAATTTAAGTGTACATAACTCTTTGGCTCAATACATAACACCAAAGAGCTTTCCCTTATTAGTAAGGCAAAACAAGTAAGACCAATGACATAAACAGGCAATTCACATAAAAAATATATATGACTACTAAGCATATGAAAAGATGCTTAATGTGAAAATCAAAGAGATAAACTAAAACAATGTGATTGGATAATAACACCTGTCAGTGGGAGTATAAATTTGTTCAAGCATTTTAGAGGGCAATTTAGTAATATTTATAATCAAAACATAAGATGCCTCTGACTAGCAATTCCACTTCTAGAAAAATGTCCATGGACATTCACTGGAGTACTTTTTCCACAGCCAAAGATAAAAACACCAAAACTTTAATCAATCATGGATCTCTACATGAAACAGGGTACATCAATATAATGGGATACCACACACTAGAATAATATTTAATGTACATTTATAAAATTGGCATTTGGAAAGATCTTGAACTGTTTGTCAACAGTGATTTATTGGGATGGGGGGAAGAAGGAAAGGAAGACAGAACTTATGGAAGAACTTATTTGCTGAATAGTTTTACGTTAAAAATTTTTAGGAGTGCGTATTTTGTTTCTTTTTCTTATTCTAAAAGAATTGTCACTTAGTTTGCAGTATATTAGAAAAGATTAGATGTAAACTAATACTTGCAGACAAACTCAACCACAAATGATATATAAATTTATAAATCAATTATTATTGTCTCACAGAAACAGAAATTACTTACAAATTTTATCTTATGTTTTAGTTCTGAACTGATAGTTCCTCCAGGTCCAATTTGTGCAATAACTGATTTGAATGTGTTCTCCAGCTATGAAAAAAGAAAAAAAAAGTCAAGTCATAGTCCCCCTGCCCAAAGAAAGTCAAAGGTAGATCTAAACAGTATGTAAAGAAAAAATGTATAAAAGGAGACATATTGTAATTAAATAGACAAAATACTGTTCTTAAGAGGAACTGTAACATTTCATACCGTATGAAATACACTTAGAGTAGATAGAATCATTATGAAACTAAATACTGAGGAATTTTCTAGGTTAACTAACATTCTCTAACACAATTATTCTAAAGTCTATTACTCAATCCCATATTCTTACCCAGAAAGAATTGTTACTAATTTTCTATTTATGAAAGTATTCCATGTTTATTACAAAGCATACTTAATGAATGCCTAATGCAGGGAAGAGATGGGATGGTGGAACGTTCCTGGATGGTGGGACAACTGGCCCTAAAGGGCAGGAAGGAAAAGTTTTTCTGTTGTAATAGAAGCAAAGAGAGTGGGGGAAAGGGTAAGGGTACAAAGAAAGGCTCTGTGAATGTGGAGTCAGAAGTACAGACAGTTAATATCTGATAGTTCCTGCATTCTCTGAGTTCAGCAGCAAGGCCCACTCCTGAAAGTAGAAGGAAAGAGGAGGGAGGTCAGACATTTCAGAAAGTAGAAAAAGTGGGAAAATAAAGTTAAGGAAATATTGGATGATAACCTGAACTTAGCAGGTAGGAAGTGAGGACAGGAGGAATCTGAGTTAAGACAGTAGGAGTCTGAGGATTTTAGTAGAGAGAATTCAATGGCATACAGAGGCCCCACTAAAATAAAATAATCATGCATGGGAATAATTGAAAAGTAAGCTGGAAGGACAGGAGGATGTGATCAGAAAGTAGCAGGGAGAACATCCATTTAGCCAAGGTCCAGTGAAGAGCCACAGCAGGAGAACTAAAGCAGAGTGAAAGATTGTGGAGTTATGTTCAGTGACATTAAAGTTGATAACTGAATTTAAAAAAAAAAAAAGTTAAGTCACAAAGATATAAAGAAAAATACCAATTACCTAAAATCCTACCACCCAGACATAATCACTATTAATACTTTTTCCTTCTCAACTGTTTCTTTTGGTCTTTCTTCTTACTCTTACTTGGCCTGACATAACTTACAAACTGTGTGCCCTTTTAGGTCTCAGTTTCTTCACCCGAAAAATGAAGACAATCTCCATCTCTCACAAGGCTGACAAGAAAACTAAATGTGATGAGGCACAAAGAGTGCATAACATAATGTGTGGCACATGGTGTGAGCATGACCCTTGCCTGCTCCCCTGGCAAGCAGCGCTTACCATTGCAGGATTCTCCCTCTGGCACTGACTACTCTTCTTTTCATCCAATATCATTGGCACAGCATTCAGCGGAAACCCCTCCAAGTTTTGGCAAGTGCATGGCTCCCTATCAAGCTTCTGAGGGTTTTCCCCTATTTTCACATTTTCTTGGGCATTTGCATGGGTCTGGGAAAGAGAGGATTAGATACCTATGATTACATCATTAGCTTTAACAAAAGGTCCTAGCCCTTAGTCTTAGATTCTCATTTCTTCTGTAGTTGCCATGCGATAATTTCCTAAAGGTCTCCCAGTGATCAGTAAGATAATCTTTCTAAAGATAACTGATCTTTCCATCCCAAGGTTCTCCCGCCATTTGCAGATTCGATAACAATAACGTATTAAATTATCACTGTGCTAGGTGTTTCAGGGACAAAAATGATTACCTTTGACGGTGTAATTCCTCTCAAGGCACTTACAATTACGTAGGAAAGTGAGATCAACGCATAAACATCTATAACCTAAGGCTGTAAGTACCATTAAGCTGTAAATACACAGAAGGCTTCCTTTTGTAAGGACCTTGCAGGGTGGAGAGAATTCTGCAGACAGACATGGTAGAGAGAACACTGAAGGTAGAAGGAACTTCATAAAGAAAATTGAATAAAATAGTTTGCCTAAGGCATTAGGGAAATAGTGAAAGAAAAACTAGAAAGGTAGATTAATGTCCTATTACAGAATACCTTAAATGCCAAGCTAAGAAGTTTTTCTTGGTTATACAGGCAAAAACAGAGATACTGATACTAGAGATTTTTAGCAAGGGAAAGAGATTATCAGAACTGTAATCTGGCAACAGAAAATTAGATTGGATGGGTGAACAACCAGTTAGGAAACCACTGCAACTCTCTAGGCAAGAGTTTTAACTGGGGTGCTGGGAGAGAATAGAAAAAGAAGGGATATGACAAAGGTGGAATCCACAGAAATTAGGAAAGACAATAGAGAGGAAGGATTCTACAGGGATGAATGATGAGACCAGAAACAGCCTCAAGGACCTCAAATTCTGTGTAGGAAACAAAAGTACCATGGAACAGAGAGGCTTTTGTTATTTTTAAATCAATTCTAAAAGTTTGGAAAACTGGGAGCTAAATGGCAGGATGGTGATTACAGACTTGATGTGTCTCTCTGGATCATGGCTTATGACAAAGGTTAGCAAATTATGGCCTCTTTTTGTGCTTCCCATAAGCTAAGAATGGTTATATTTTTAAATGGCTGTGGGAAAAGGTATTATTTGGTGACGTGAAAATTATATGAAATTCAAATTTCAGTGTCCATAGTTTTATTAGAACACAATCATATTCACTCATTCATGTATTGCCCATGGCTGCTCTTGCGCTGTAAGGACAGTGTTTAGTAGATGCAGAGAACATTTAGCCTGCAAAGCCTCAAATATTTACTATGTAGTCTATAAGAGGAGATATTTGCCAATCTCGGGTTTAAGATAGCAAAATGATGAGCAAAATAATGAGCTTTTAGCTAGGAATAGAATGCTTCTGAAAAAAGTAAAAAAGTTTATCTCAAGCAAAATGTCTAAATTAAGGTGACTTTAAACTGAATGCAGTGGAGATTTTTTAAAGCCCAGGAAAAGTTGGGGATATCTATAATCATAGAGGGCAGAAGTTATAATGTGGAAGAGAAAAGTAAGATTGGGAGGTAATCAGTGATTTCAACAATGCTTTTAGTGTCAGATGCCTGTACGTCAAACATGAAGAATGGGAAATAAATCAAGTTAATGAGATAGAACTAGAAAATGAAGATGGAAAGTAACAAAATACACTATATTCAGATAGGAGCTTATAGGACCACAGAAGAGAAAGAGCTTTGAATCAAAAAGATATACTTTTCAGAAAAATGAACCAAAACATGAATAGGCAATAAAATAGAAGACTAAGTAGCAAATTAAAGCATAAAGCTGAACCTCAAATAAATACACATTAACAGATACAGTTATTTGCCCATCAAATTATAAAATTTTAAAAATACCCACTTATTCATTCAACAAATATGGACTGAGATCATACTATGTGCTTCACACCATATTAAGTGCTGGATATACAGAGGTAAATAAACTAGATACGGTCCCTGTCCTCATGGAACTTGCAGAGGTAGACCTGAATTGATCATAAATATATGTAATTACAATTATTATAATGAAAAAAACCCACAGTACACATGATCTTACTTACATGGGAAGTGCATGAAAGTCAAACTTGTAGACACAGAGTAAAATGATGGTTACCAGACACTAAGGGGTGGGAGGACTGAGAAGGCATTGGCCAAAGGACACAAAATTTCAGTTAGGAGGAGTAAGTTCAGAAGATCTATTGTGTATCATGTTGACTACACTTAAAAATATATTTTGTATTTGAAAATTAAGAGTAAATTGTAAGTGTTCTCATCACAAAAAAATGACAAGTATGTGAGGTAATACATGTCAAACAGCTTGATTTAGCCATTCCAGAATGTATACATACATCAAAACATCAAGTTGTGTACCATACATAAAATTTTTACTCGTCAATTAAAAATATGTTTAAACATCCCTCCCCTGAGTGTCACAAAAGGATGCCTGAAGGTATCAAAGGCAATGCAGGTGAGTGGGGAGGGATCTCTGAAGGAAACTGTCCATTTGTACGGAGTAACAGCAAAGGTACAAGGAAAGAAGCACACACACAATCTATGCGAGTGTCAAATGAAACAATTCTTATGGATGACAGCCTAGCCACATACAGGATAAGCCATTAAAAGTAAACATTCCTTTCAATCAGTGATGGCTCTTCTAGAAATTTATCCTGTGGAGTAACAGAGATGTGCGCATACTTGAGCAAGATTTTCATCATAAGGTTATTTTTAATAGCAAAAACTGAATATAGAGCAAATGCCCAACTTAGGCTATAAGTTAAATTACGGACATCATACCATCAGCTAAAATTATGTTGCATTAGAATATTTAATAATGTGGCACGTTAACAATGCATAAGAGGAAAAAAAGCAGGTCACAAACTAAGAACCAGAATGATTTTAATTTTTTAAGTCAAATTTTCACGTGATAAGAGTACACAGGTGATTTTTATTTTCTTCTGTGCTTGTCTGTATTGCAAGTTTTCTGTAATCAATCTATATTACTTTTGTAATAAAAAATTTAAAAACAGACAACTGGATAATTTAGAAACATCTAATGATGAATGCATTTTGGAAAAAGGATGCACGAGGCTAAAAGCAGAAAGAAACAGAAGTTACATCTCAGATGAATATACTTCAGACCTTTTGGCCATATGGGAAAACATTAATACATTTCTTACAAAGATCACAAAACTGGCACAGAAACATACAGCAGCAGTGCTTTCAGCTGCTTAAGTATTTGTTGGGTATATGCTATAGCATAGATGTATCCCTCTCTACCCCCACTCCCCAAATCCCTAAGTTGAAATCCTAACCCCCAAGGTGATGGTATTAGGAGATGGAGCCTTTGGGAGGTGATTAGCTCATGAGGGAAAGGCTGCTGTGAATGGGATTAGTGCCCTTATAAGAGAGGCCTTGGTGAGATCCCTTGCCCCTTCTGCTTTGTGAGTACACAAGACCTCTATCTATGAATGAGGAAGAAGGCTCTCACTGGACACCTTATATGCCAGAGTCATGATCTTTGACTTCTCAGCCTTCAAGAATGTTGAAAAATAAATGTTTGTTGTTTACAAGCCACCCAGTTTGTTGTAGCTTGTTACAGCAGCCAGAACTAAGATCCTATAAATAGGATTATGTAGGGTCTGACTTATTTGACTAAAAGCCAGGCAGGATGGAATTTGATTTGCCATACTTCATCTGAACTTGTGGGAAAATAGCTATAGAACAGCTACTCTAAGTTGGCCAGAGAATATAACCCCCAGAGAACTGCATTAATTAACCCACTGAGTAGTTCCTTCTGAGAATTCTTAATATATCCAATTATTTATCAAGGATACTCTTGAACTACAGTTGAGTCAGGTTATCAGGTGAAATAAAATGTTTCACCTCTTATATGCAATGCCAAGCAAAGCATCTAATTCATGTAAAAACTATCAATTGTTTAGGTGCAAATTAAAAGTTACGTGCAAACTAAGACCACCCTGATTTCATTTAGATGAGAAGGTATTTCTTTGTAACTCCAAGTTTATCTACCTTAATCTCATGGTGAATGTTACAATAAGGTCTTGAATCTGTAAGACAGAGGGGGCAGGAAACAGGTAGAATGGAGTACTCTTTTTTTGTTTTTTTTGAGACAAAGTCTCGCTCTGTCGCCCAGACTGCAGCACAGTGGCGCAGTCTCGGTTCACTGCAACCTCTGCCTCCTGGGTTCAAGAGATTCTCCCGCCTCAGCCTCCTGAGTAGCTGGGACTACAGGCACGTGCCGCCACACCCCAGCTACTTCTTGTATTTTTAGTAGACATGGGGTTTCACCATGTTGGCCAGGCTGGTCTTGAACTCCTGACCTCAAGTGATCCGCCCACCTCTGCCTCCCAAAGTGCTAGGATTACAGGCATGAGCCACTGCACCTGGCAGGATGGTGTACTCTTAAATGGTATTAAGGCTAGAGATCCTAGAAACGCAAGATCTCTATTCCTTGACGAATTGCTACTCTTAAAGGTAAACACCTATTAACGGAAAGCAATGTAATCTGTGGTCTAGAACTACACACAATGCAGAAAATTCTGATGACCTGGGCTGGACACAGCACCTGAGGCTTCACCCACTAGAAAGTATAGCTAAATCCATACGCTATTCACCAATTAAAATGTTCATTTCTCCTCTAAATTCTCTCTCAAGAGGTCAAAATAAAACTGAATGCCTTTCAAAAGAGGCCTTAAACTGTTCTAACAAATTGCTTTGTGAAATAAAGCAATGGGCAGGAGTGGGATACAAAAGGCCAAGCCAGCCTGTTTCTCTTGCAGGAGGAAAGTGAAGATATTCTGATCCTCATTTTACAAAGGAAAAACTTTTTTTCATTTTAATAATATTTTCTTGTGACAAAAGTGATGCATGTTCACTATGGAAGAACAAAAGATACAGATGATCAAAAAGAAAAAAGTTTACACTTTAACTTTGTTATATGTTTTTCTATGCACATAAAAACATAAACTTGTAGAGTTTTGAGGAAACACCTAGCAAACTAATAGATCTACAGTTTTGAAGAAATGGAAAGATGCAGTTTTTGCAAATAGGATTATGTGAGGTCTGATAATTATGTAGTGTTTGTCCTACCATAAATTAAAATTCATAGTTTAGGAATTAGAACCCACCCCCCTCTCAGAACAAGATTTAAATTGTTCTGGTGGCAAAAACTTCAACTGGAAGTGAACTGTGGTTATTACACTGCATCTATGAGGAATTATTAGAGCTGCAAAACTCAGGATGAAACTCAAAGAAAATACAGAAGAAAGTGTATCTGCATCTCTCTCACTCCTCAACTTGGAGCCATGCCATGAGCAAATGTCCTCAACTCTGCATTCGTTATTGCCTGGCTCTCACAGTTAAAAGGCAGAGTCTTCCTGCTAAATTCTATAGAGTGGAAAATTTTTGAAAAAAAGAAATATAATTATTTTTTTCTGGAAGTTTTAGTCAGCACAATAAATTTAGAAAATGGAAATAAGAACTTTAAATACTGAAAAGGGAAGAGCAAATCTACTGTTCATAAATGATAGGGTAGTCTACTTGGAAAACCTATGGGAAAACTATTGAAAAACCAAGTTTGCTACGGTAGTTTCAAAACAATATTTAATAGTCAATTTCTTTCTTTCTAAACCATGAGCACTTAGAATTCCAGTCTTAATGGCAAAAACAGTATCACAACTGGCCAGGCATGGTGGCTCATGCCTATAATCCCAACACTTTGGGAGGATGAGGCAGGCATTCAAGGTCAGGAATTCAAGATCACCCTGACCAACATGAGGAAACCCCATCTCTACCAAAAAATACCAAAATTAGCCAGGTGTGGTGGCACACCCCTGTAATTCCAGCTACTTGGGTGGCGGAGGCTGGAGAATCGCTTGAACCCAGGAGACAGGTTGCAGTGAGCTGAGATCGCACCACTGCACTCCAATCTGGGTGACAAAGCAAGGCTCCATCTCAAAAAAAAAAAAAAAAAAAGTATCACAACATATAATATCTAAGAATACAATTTCGAGAAATGTGCCAAACTCTAATAAAGAAAACTACATATCTGCAATGAAAGGCATAAGATTAATACTTGAATAAATAGAGAACTACAACATGTTAATGAATGAATACACTTAATGAAATGCATGAAGTCTCCTCAAAAATTTTAAACTTAATTCTAAGAAATCTCATTGAAATTTTGGAACTTACAAAAACAATTCTAAACTTTCAGGAAAAAAATAGGAAAAAAGCCCGAAAGAAGACTAACCAGGGGAGACTTGTCTTAGAAAACATTAAAATGAACTTTTTAAAAGTAACTTAAAAGTAATAAAAATGGCTGATTAAAAAATCAACTTTGTCAGTAACCAAAAATGGATGTGAAACAATTAGACTCTATGTTTGGCTTTTTGATGAGAAAAAATTTTTGTACTTAACCATCTTTCAAGGATTGACATTTGAGTTAATAACCACACAGAATCCTAAGAGTTATATAATCAGAAACTACGGGAAAAAAAGACACTACCATACTCCGAGTTGAAGCATATACTGATACTTTTCTGGAGGTCAGTTTAACAAAAGCCATTTTAAAAAATGAAGATTTTCTTTGATGAAAAGAATGAGAAAGAACAGAACAATTCATGATAATCTTTCTGAATTTCAAAGAAAAAGAATTTGACAAGCATGCAGTTAGTCAGCTTACCTACAAAGAAAGATAAACAGGCTGGTTTCAGGCTTCTTCAGCACAGGAAATGTCAAAAGAAATCAAAATAATCTAAAAATAGGAAAATTACTAAGAAAGCAACACATGAACACTCTTTCTTGGTAGTAAGACTATAACTCCTTTTAGGCTGAGTTTTCTGTATTAAGAATTATTTTCACCATTTAAAATAAAAGTTACGGCTTCCACTCTCCTGTCATAAATAACTAGAAAATTGGAAAAATGTATGAAACAACGATTTAGAGCTGTTGAATAACAATGCAGAACTGAGAGGTAAGCCTTGAACCCAGCCCTCCTACACCCTGCCCACCTTACAGCCTGGAGAGCTTTCAGGATAGTGTAGGAAGAAGTAACAGAAACAGAGCCTGGCAGTCTAGATGAATTGAGGAGACAGATTTTGAGACGATGACGATGCTAAAATTTACAGGATTGAGTATGGAAAAGGAGGAGTGGCACAGAAATAGCTCTAGAGGTCTGCAGAGGAACTCCCTTAAGTTTCTGGATGAGTACCGATCTGTGCAAGTGGAGAGAAGTTCTTTGAGGCTGGAGAAACAAACAAGAAGCAACAGGCTGAACAATACTCCGAGCTCACACAGGGCTAGGAACAGTGTTCCCACTAGACAGAGTAGGAGTACTTCGTAATACATTGAGTCAATCCTTAGAAAGGTAATGCTTCAGTGGTGGGGCTAAATTAGCCCTAGATTGAAGGCTGTTCTGGACCCGCGCATCTTGGTCTGCTCAGGCTGCCATAACAAAATACCATAGACTGGGTGGCTTAAACGACAGAATTTTTCTTACAGTTCTGGAGGCTGGGAAGTCCAAGATTAAGGCATAGGTTGAACATCCCAAATACAAAAAGCTGAAATTTGAAATGCTCCCAAATCCCAATCTTTCAATGCCAATATGATGCCACAAGTAGAGGATCCCATACCCAACCTTATGTGATGAGTCATAGTCAAAACACAGTTAAGACTTTCTTTCATGCACAAAATTATCTAAAATATTGTATAAAATTGCCTTCAGCTTATGTATATAAGGTATATATGAAACATACATGAATTTCATATTTAGACTGGGATCCCATCTCCAAGATATATCATTATGTATATGCAAATATTCAGATAAGGGATACTCAACCAAGCATTTCAGATAAGGGATATTTGACCTGTACTACCCAATTTGGTTCCTGGTGAGCACTCTCTTTCTGACTTGCAGATGGCCACCTTCTTGCTGTGTACTTATATGGCCTTTTCTCAGGGTGCTCCCGTGGACAGAGCAAACTTTCTAGTGTCTCTTCTTATAAGCTGTTCATCCCATCATAAGGATCCCACCTTCATAACCTAATCTAACCTTAATTACTTCCTACAAATCCCATCTCCTAATATCATCATATCGGAGGCTAGGGTTTAAATGTATAAATATGGGGAGAACATAATTCAGTCTATAGCACCCACTCTAATACAGCTTAAAAGAAAAACTCAAAATGATCAAATTGGGTCAAAGTAATTTATATGTAAAGCCCAACAATGAAATATTCACAATGGTCTAGCATCTAGTCAAAAGTTACCAACCATGTGAAGTGGTAGAATATGATGTCAGGGGAAAAAAATCAATAGGAAAAAAAAAACTGGAAATGGCACAGATAATAAAACTAGACAAGCCCTCTAAAACAGTTATTATAAACCTTACACATATGCTTATGTCCATAAAGTATTAACATAATGAATAGAAGAAATGAGGATATTAAAAAGACCCACGTGGAATACCTGAAGATGAAAAATGCAACATCTGAATGAAAAATAATCTGGATGGAATTAGGTTACATTCTGGAGAAAAGATTAACCAGTTTGAAGACAGCAATTGAAAAATGAAGCACTCAGTGGGGAAAAAAAGAGAACTGCAATGAAAGAAAAAGAGCATCAGTGACCTGCAAGAAAATAACAAGCAGTCTAAAATAGATGTTATTGTACTCCAAAAGAGGAAAGGAGAAAAAAATATTTGAAGACAAAATATCCAGATTTCATGAAAATTATAAACCTACATACAAGAAGCTCAATGATACAATAAGCTCAATGAATCCCAGGCAGAAAAATAAAGAAAAGTACACCAAGGGATGCTACAATCAAACTGTGGAAAACCAAACAGAGAAAATCCTGAAAGCATCAGAGGGAAAAAAACTACGAAGACAAAAAAATGGAATAACATCTCTGAAGCACTAAAAGGGGGCAAAAACTATCAAATTAGATAGAATTCTATACCCGGAAAAATAATATTTCAAAACGAAAATGAAAAATAGACTTTTTCAGATGGATAAAAGCTAAGAATATACACCACCAGCAGGTTTATCTTAGAGGATATGTTAAAATTTTCCAAGCAGAAAGAAAACTATACTGGAGAGAAATTTAAACAGAAAGAATTGGAGAGCATCAGAAATAAATGTAAGTAAACAAGTTTTTTTCATGTTTAATTTCTTAAAATTTGACTTTTGTGTTTTTAATATTTTAGTATTAAAATAAATATTCCTATTTACCTTAAACATTTTCTAAGCAAAAATAACAATGTATTATGAGGTACATAACATGAGAACTAAAATGTATCACAATAAGAGCACAAAGGATGGAAGAGGGGAAATGTAAATTTACTGTTCCATGGTTCTTATATTTTATATGAAATGTTTAATATTATATGAAGGTCAATTGTGATAAGTTAAAAATATAGGATGAAAACCCTAAGGCATCCACTAAAACTATAAAACAGAAAAATATAGATAATAAACAAAAAAGATAAAGTGGAATCCTAAAAAATACTTAACCAGGTACAAGGCAAAGAGTGTTCCCTCCCACTGCTTTGCAACATCTTGCTGGAGTCCTAGCAAATGCAGTAAGTCAAGAAAAGGAAATGAAACAAACAGACTGGGAAGGAAGAAATAAAAACTGTCCCTTATTTACAGATCACATAATCTATGTAGAAAATATGACAGAATTTTTTAAAAACTCCTGGAACTAATTAGCAATTATAGCAAGGTTGCAGGATGCAAGGTTAATGTACAAAAGTCAATCATTTTCCTATATTCCAGTAATAAGTGAAATCTGAAATTCAAAAAAATACTATTTACATTAGCACTCCCCCAAATATAATACTTAAGTATAAATCTAACAAAATATGTACAAGATCTGTATGAGGAACACTGCAAAACTCTGATGAAAGATATCAAAGAAGAAATAAACGGAGAACTATTCCATGTTCATGGATAGAAAAATTCAATATTGTCCAGATGTTAGTTCTTCCCAACTCGATTTATAGATTCAATTCAATCCCAAACAAAATCTCAGCAAGTTATTTTGTGAATATCAACAAATTGACACTGAAATTTATATAGGAGGCAAAAGATCCAGAATAGCCAACAAAATATTGAAGAATAAAGCCAGAGGATTGACACTACCTAACTTCAAGACTTACTAAAAAAGCTACAGTAACCAAGACAGTATGGTAATGGTGAAAGAACAGACCGACCAGTGGAACAGACTAGAGAACCTAGACATAGACTCACATAAATATAGTGAACTGATCTTTGATAAAGGAGCAAAAGCAACCGAATGAATCAAACAGTCTTTTCACAAATGGTACTAGAATTGAACATCCACTTGCAAAAAAACCCACGAAAACAAAAATGACCCCCCACACACATATCTAGACCTTACACCCTTCACAAACATTAACTTAAAATGGATCATAGACCTAAATGTAAAATTCAAAACTATAAAACTCCTTGAAGACAACATAGGTAACACTGGCTGATTTTGGATAAGGTGATGAGTTTCTAGATACAACACCAAAGGCACAATACATGAAAGAAATAATTGATTGCCTGTCTTAAGATTAAAAACTTTTTCTCTATAAGACAATGTCAAAAGATTGAGAAACAAGCCACAGATTAGAAGGAAATATTTGCAAGACACATCTGATAAAAGACTATTATTTTTAAAAAAAGCTCTTAAAACTCAGCAATAAGAAGATAAACAATCAAATTTTTAAAAAATGGACAAAATACCTGAACAGACCTCTCACTAAAGAAGATATACCCAATGGCAAGTAAGCATATGAAAAGATGTTCAACATCATGTCATTAGGGGATTTCAAATTAAAACAGCAATGAAATACCACTATACAGCTATTAGAATGGCCAAAATCTAAAACACTAGCCACACCAAATGCTGACCAGCAATGGGGAACAACAGAAACATTCACTCAACACTGGTGAGAATGCAAAATGGTACCACCACTTTGGAAGACAGTTTAGCAGTTTCTTATAAAAACAAACATATCTTTATCCGATAATTTAGCAACTGTACTCCTTGGTATTTACCCACATGAATTGAAAACTGCTATCCACACAAAAAACCCACACACATGTTTATAGCAACTTTTTGAGGAAAAAACCAAGATGTTCTTCAGTTTGAGTGGATAAACTGTAGTATCAGACAATGGAATATTACTCAGTGCCAAAAAGAAATGCATTATCAAGCCATGAAAAGACATAGAGGAACCTTAAGTGCATATTACTAAGTGAAAGAACCCAATTTGAAAGGCTACATGCTCTATAAGTCCAACTATATGACTCTCTGGAAAAAGCAAAACTATGGCGACAGTAAAAAGACCAGTGGTTACCATGGGATTAAGGGACGAGACAGATGAATAGATGCAAGCACAGAGGACTTTTAGGGGAGTGAAAACTATTCAGTATGATACTACAGTAGTGGATACATGCCATTACACATTTGTCAAAACCTGCAGAATGTACAACACCAAGAGCAAACTCCCCTACCCTCTACCTCCTCCTAAACAGGTGCTGGTGTCCACGGCTCACAGACCTCATTGTTGCACGATGAATGCAACAAACAGCAGGATTAATGCAATAGTACCTCACATCTCAAAACTAATATTGAATGCAAATGGCCTAAATGTTCCACTTAAAAGATACAGAACTGCAGAATGGATAAGAATTCCACAACCAACTATCTGCTGCCTTCAGGAGACTCATCTAACACATAAGGACTCACATAAAGGGATGGAAAAGACATTTCATGCAAATGGACACCAAAAGCAAGCAAGGGTAGGTATTCTTACATCATACAAAACAAACTTTAAAGCAACAGCAGTTAAAAGAGACAAAGAGGGACATTATATAATGGTAAAGGGCCATGTCCAACAGGAAAATATCACAATCCTAAACATAAATGCACCTAACACTGGAGCTCCCAAATTTATAAAACAATTACTAATAGACCTAAGAAATGAGATAGACAGCAACACAATAATAGTGGAGGATCTCAATACTCCACTGACAGCACTAGACAGTTCATTAAGACAGAAAGTTAAAGACACAATGGATTTAAACTATACCTAGGAACAAATGGACTTAACAGATATATACAGAACATTTCATCCAACAACTGCAAAATACATACTTCATTCAACAGGGCACGGAACTTTCTCCAAGATAGACGATATGATAGGCCATAAAACGAGCCTCAGTACATTTCAGAAAACTGAAATTATATCAAGCACTCTTTCAGATAACAGAGGAATAAAACTGGGAATCCGCTCCAAAAGGAACCTTAAAAACCATGCAAATACATGGAAAATAATCTGCTCCTGAATGATCACTGGGTCAAAAATGAAATCAAGATGGACATTTAAAAATTCTTCAAACTCAATGACAATAATGACACAACCTATCAAAAACTCTGGGATACAGCAAAGGTGGTGCTAAGAGGAAACTTCATAGCCCTAAACACCTACATCAAAAAGGCTGAAAGAGCACAAACTGACATTTTAAGGTCATACCTCAAGGAACTAGAGAAACAAAAACAAACCAAACCCAAACCCAGCAGAAGAAAGGAAATAACCAAGATCAGAGCAGAACTAAATGAAATTAACAACAACAAAAAAATACAAAAGATAAATGAAGCAAAAAGCTGGTTCTTTGAAAAGATAAATAAAATTGACAGACCATTAGAAAAATAAACCAAGAAGAGAAGAGAGAAAATCCAAATAACCTCATTAAGAAATGAAACAGGAGATACTACAATTGACACCACTGAAATACAAAAGATCATTCGAGGCTACTATGAACACCTTTATGCACATAAACAAGAAAACCCAGAAGACATGGATAAATTCCTGGAAAAATACAACCCTCCTAGCTTAAGTCAGGAAGAATTGGATACCCTGAACAGCCAATAATACATGGAGAGACTGAAATGGTAATTTAAAAATTACCAACAAAAAAAAGTCCAGGAGCAGACAGATTCACAGCAGAATTCTAAAAGACATTCAAAGAAGAATTGGTACCAATCCTTTTGACACTATTCCACAAGCGAGAGAAAGAGGGAAGCCTCCCTAATTCATTCTATGAAACCAGCATCACCCTAATACCAAAACCATGGAAGGACATTAATAAAGAAGAAAACTACAGATCGATATCCCTGACTAACATAGATGCTAAAATCCTTAACAAAAATACTAGCTAACCAAATCCAATAACATATCAAAAAGATAATGCGCCATGATCAAGTGGGTTTCATACCAGCGATGCAGGGATGGTTTAACATATGCAAGTCAATAAATGTGATACACCACATAAACAGAATTAAAGACAAAAATCACATGATCAACTCAACAGATGCAGAAAAAGCATTTGACAAAATCCAGCATTGCTTTATGATTAAAACTCTCAGCAAAATCGGCACACAAGGGACAAACCTCAACGTAATAAAAGCCATCTATGACAAACCCACAGCCAATACTGGATGGGGAAAGTTGAAAGCATTCCCTCTGAGAACTGGAAGACGACAAAGATGCCCACTCTCACCACTCCTCTTCAACATAGTACTCAAAGTCCTAGCCAGAGCAATCAGACAAGAAAAATAAAGGACATCCAAATCAGTAAAGAGGAAGTCAAATTGTCATTGTTTGCTGACAATATGATCATTTACCTTGAAAACCCTAAAGACTCCTCCAGAAAGCTCCTAAAGCTGATAAAAGAATTAATCAAAGTTTCCAGATACAAGATTAATGTATACAAATCAGTAGCCCTTCTATACGCCGAAAGTGACCAAGCAGAGAATCAAATCAAGAACTCAACTCCTTTTACAATAGCTGCAAAAATAACAAAATACTTAGGAATATACCTAGCCGAGGAGGCAAAAGACCTCTACAAGGAAAACTACAAAACATTGCTGAAAGAAATTACAGATGAAACAAACAAATGGAAACACATCCCATGCTCATGGATGGATAGAATCAATATTGTGAAAATGACCATACTGCCAAAAGCAACCTACAAATTCAACGGATTCTCCATCAAAATACCACTATCATTCTTCACAGAATTAGAAAAAACAATTCTAAAATTCATATGGAACCAAAAAAGAGCCCACACAGCCAAAGCAAGACTAAGCAAAAAGAACAAATCTGGAAGCATAACACTACCTTATTTCAAACTATACTATAAGGCCATAGTCAACAAAAAAAGCATGGTACTGGTATAAAAATAAGCACATAGACCAATGGAACAGAACAGAGAACCCAGAAATAAACCCAAATACTTATAGCCAACTGATCTTCGACAAAGCAAACAAAAACATAAAGTGGGGAAAGGACACTCTTTTAAACAAATGGTGCTGGGATAATTGGCTAGCCACATACAGGAGAATGAAACTGGATCCTCATCTCTCACCTTACACAAAAATCAACTCAAGATGGATTAAGGACTTAAACCTAAGATCTGAAACTATAAAAATTCTAGAAGATAACATTGGAAAAACCCTTCTAGACACTGGCTTAGGCAAGGATTTCATGACCAAAAACCCATCAATAAGAAAAAAACAAGCAATCCCATCAAGAAGTGCGCTAAGGACATGAACAGATAATTCTCAAAAGAATATATACAAATGGGCAACAAACATATGAAAAAATGCTCAACATCACTAATGATCAGGGAAATGCAAATCAAAACCACAATGAGATACTACCTTACTCCTGCAAGAATGGCCATCAACAAAAAATAAAAAAACAGATGTTGGCATGGATGCGGTTAACAGGGAACACTTCTACGCTGCTGGTGGGAATGTAAACTAATATAGCCGCTACGGAAAACACTATGGAGATTCCTTAAAGAGCTAAAAGTAGGCCGGGTGCGGTGGTTTATGCCTGTAATCCCAGCACGTTGGGAGGCTGAGGTGGGTGAACTGCCTGAGTTCAGGAGTTCACAACCAGCCTGGGCAACACAGTGAAACCCCATATCTACTAAAATACAAAAAATTACCTGGGTGTGACGGCGTGTGCCTGTAGTCCCAGCTACTCAGGAGGCTGAGGCTGGAGAACTGCTTGAACCTGGGAGGTGGAGGTTGCAGTGAGCTGAGATTATACCACTGCACTCCAGTCTGGGTGACAGAGCAAGACTCCGTCTCAAAAGGAACTAAAAGTAGAACGACCAGTTGATCTAGCAATCCCACTACTGGGTATCTACCCAGAGGAAAAGAAATCATTATACAAAAAAGATACTTGCAGATGCACGTTTATAGCAGCACAAATTGCAACTGCAAAATCATGGAACCAACCCAAATGCCCATCAATCAAGTAAATAAACTATGGTGTGTGTGTGTATATATATATCATATATATATCATATATATCATATATATCATATATATCATATATATCATATCATATATATCACATATATATCATATATATATGATAGACTACTACTCAGCCATAAAAAGGAATGAATTAATGGCATTTTGCTGTGACCTTGATGAGACTGGAGACTATTATTCTGAGTGAAGTAACTCAGGAATGGAAAACTAAACATCATGTTTTCACTGATATGTGGGAGCTAAGCTATGAGGACGCCTAGGCATAAGAATGATACAAAGACTTTGGGGACATGAGGGGAAGGGTAGGAAGGGGGTGAGGGATAAAAGACTACAAATAGGGTGCAGTGTATACTGCTTGGGTGATGGGGGCACCAAAATCTCACAAATCACCACTAAAGAATTTACTCATGTAACCAAATACCACCTGTACCCCAACAATCTGTGGGAAAAAAAAAACAGGCAAAGCATAAACTAACTGAACTAAAAGGTAAAATAGACAAATCTATAATTATGTTTGAAAATTTCAATACTCCTCCCTCAGTAGTTAATTAAAAAACAGTTAAAAAGAAATCCTCAATGACATAACTGACTTAATTGACATTTATAGAATATTATACCCAAATATTGCAAAATATTCTTTTGAAGTGAATTATGAAACATTTACCTAGATAAACATATTGAGCCATATAATGAGTCTCAATGAATATATAAGGAACAAAATCTATGTTGTTGGACCACAATGAAATTAGAACAGAAGCATCTCTGAAAAAAAATCCCCAAATATTTGGATATTAAACAACACACTTCTAAATAATCCATGATACAAAGAAAAAAACCAAAAGGGAGATCAGTAAATTTTGACCTGAAGACGAGTTTTCATATCAAATTTGAATTTCATATCAAAGTTTGGGAGATGTAGCTATAGAAATACTTAGAAGAAATTTATAACCTTAAATGTTTACATTAAAAAGGGACCAAAATCCATGACCAAACTTCTACCTTAAGAGCAAAGAGGAAATTAACCCAAAGTAAACAGAAGTTACAAAACAATTAGAACAGAAATCAATGAAATAAAAAGTGAAAAAATAAAAAAAAATTATCAAAACTAAAAACCTGTTCTTTGAAAAATACAACCATGCATCTTTTAATAATGGGGATACACTCTGAGAAATGCATTATTAGGCAATTGCACTGTTGCACAAACATAGAATGTATGTAACACAGACCTAGATGGTATAACCTTACTACACGCCTAGGCTTTATGGCATTGCCTATTGCTCCTAGGCTACAAACCTGTACAGCATGTTACTGTACTGAATACTATAGGCAATTGTAACACAGTAGTATTTGTGTATCTAAACACAGAAAAGGTACAGTAAAAATACAGTATAAAAGATAAAATGGCATACCTGTATAAAGCACTTACCATAAATGGAACTTGCAGGGTTGTATGTTGCTCTGGGTGAGTGGGTGGTGAATGTGTAGGCCTAGGACATTATTGTACACTACTGTAGACTCTATATAAACATCTTACACTTACGCTACACTAAATTGATCTTGTCATGTGGTAAGGTGTTCAGGGACAATAATATGCATGGAGCTGTCATCATCTATGATAACAATGCCTTCCTTCTTGAATACCTCATGAAGGAAATGCCTGAAGCTGTTTTACAATTAATTTTTTTAGTTAGGAGTGCACTCTAATGATATAAACTACAGTAAAAACACAAACCCATAACATGGTTGTTCATTGTCATTATCAACTATTATGTACTGTAAATAATTGTGCTATATATATGACTGTCACCACAAATACAAGTGTTGCATTGCACTATGTTGTTACAACAGCTACATCACCACCAGGTGGCAGGAATTTTTCAGTTCTATTATAATTTTATGGAACTACTGTTGCACATGCAGTCTTGTTGACACAAGTGTCATTATGTGGAGCATGACTGTGTATAAGTGAATAAATCTTTAGCAAGACTTATATGTGTGTGAGAGAGACAGAGAGAGAGAAGGAGCAACCATCACAGACTCTACAGACCTTAAAATGTTATTGGGGGAACATTATGAACAACTTTATTTCAATAAATTTGACAGCCTAGATGAAATGGACAGCACCTTGAAAGACAAGGTACCAAGGCTCATTAAAAAAAAAAAAAAAAGCAAGCATAAAATCCAAAATAGCCCTATATCTGTTAAAGAAACTGAATTTGTTGTTTAAAACCTTTCTGCAAAGAAAGCTCCAGGCCCAATTTAGTTCACTGATAAATTCTATGAAATATTTAAGAAAAACAAATACCAATGCTACACAAACTCTTTCAGAATAAATAGGTGGAAAAAAACTTCCCAACTCATTTCACATGAGGCCTGTATTAAAATGATTCCAAAACGAGATAAAAGCATTACAAGAAAACTACAGAATATATCTTATGAACATAAATGCAAAACCCTTAAAATATTAGCAAATTGAAGGTAGCAACATATAAAAAGGATACTATATGATGACCAAGTGGGATTCATCCAGAAATATAAGGTTGGCTGAATATAAAACCAAGAAAAGTAATTTTTTAAAGTCCTATAATAACTTCAATGTATGGAGAAAGAGTATGACAAAATTCAACATACATGCATGAAAAAAAAACCTGAGAAACTAGGAATAGGAGGGAATTTCCTCAACCTGATAAAAGGCATCTGAAAAGCTACAGTTAATATCATAATTATGAAAGACTGAATATTTTCCCCATATAGTTAGGAACAAGTTTTTCTACTCTCACATTTCTATAATATTATATAATACTAGAGAGCCTACACTGTGTGGTAAGGGTTGGAGGAAAGGAAGATAGATTGAAAAGAAGGAAGTAAAACTGTCTTTACTCTCAGATGGTATGACGGTCTATGCAGAAAATCCAAACTCTACAAAATAGCTGCTAGAATGATTTGAATTACAGAACTGAATTTATCAAGTATCATGACTCAAGGTCACAGGATACAAGGTCAACATACCAAAAAAAAAATCCAATTGATTTTCTATTAGCAATGACTAGAAATTTTAAATACCATTTATAATCGCTAAAAAATATGAAAGGTATAAAGGATAAGTTTAACAAAATATATGCAAGCTTTATGCACTGAAAACTATAAAACATTGCTGAGAGAATGTAAAGACCTAAATAAATGAAGATATACCATGTTTTTGAATCAGCAGACTTGATATTGTTAAGATGTCATTTTTCCCCCAAACTTATCTATAGATCCAATGTGATTCTAAAAAGATCACAATCTTATTTCTGGCAGAAACTGACAAGTTGATTTGTATCAAATTAAACGTATCTGCAAATGCAAACCTAGAATATCCAAAGCATTTTTGAAAAAATAACAAAGTTGCAAGACTTAACTAGTCATGGGCTGCATTATGACTTAGGGTCAACAATAGACCACCTGTATGATGGTGGTCCCACAAGATTATAACACTGTATTTTTTCCGTACCTTTTCTGTTTAGATACACAAATACCCCATTGTGTTACAACTGCCTATGGCATTCAGTGCAATAACATGCTATAATGGTTTGTAGCCTATGAGCAATAGGCTATACCATATAGCATAGGTGTGTAGTAGGCTATATACCATCTAGGTTTGTGCAACTGCATTCTAGGATGATCATACAATGATAAAATCACCTAACAACACACTTCTCAGATAATATCTGTTATTGACACAAAACTATATATGACTAAGATATTATAAAGCTACAGTAATAGATAGTACAGCATTGGTAAAAACAGACATGTAGATAAAAGGACCTGAACAGAGTCTCAAAATAGAATTACAGATGTGTGAGGTCAATAGATTTGATAGAGGTGCCAAAATAATAAGGAATAACTGTCTATATGCAGAAAAATTTGATCTGTGCCTGGTACCTTATGCAAATCTGGCTTGAAATGGATAATATACGTAAATATAAGAACTGAAAACATAAAACTTCAAGAAAACGTAGGAGAAAATCTTTGTAACTTCAGATTAAAATCCATTAGATAGGCAAGAATAAAAGAAAAATATGGACCAGGCATGGTGGCTCATGCCTGTAATCCCAGCACTTTCGGACGCTGAGGCAGGTGGATCCCGAGGTCAGGAGTTCAAGACCAGCCTGACCAACATGGTGAAACTCTGTCTCTAATAAAAATACAAAAATTAGCCAGGCATGGTGGCAGACGCCTGTAATCCTAGCTACTTAGGAGGCTGAGGCAGGAGAATCACTTGAGCCCGGGAGGCAGAAGTTGCAGTGAGCCAAGATCACACCATTGCACTCCAGCCTGGGCGACAAAGCGAGACTCCCTATCACCAAAAAAAAAAAAAAAAAAAAGAAAAGAAAAGAAAGAAAAATATGAATAAATTAGACTGTATCAAAATTAAAGACTTCCACAACACACAGGATCAAGGAAATGAAGAAGCAAACATAGGCCAGGAGAAAATATTTGCAAAACATGTCTCTGATAAGGACTTATATCTAGAATATATAAATTTTTCCAATTCAATACAATGACAACACAGTTTTATAAAACTGGCAAAATATTTGAATAGACACTTCAAAAAGGTAAATGCAAATGGCAAACACGCATGTGAAAAGATGTTCAACATTATCATTATATTATTATGATCCAACTTAAAACCATGAGATAGCACTACACACCCACTCAAATGGCTAATATTTTTAAAACTGACAATCCCAAATGTTAACAAAGATGTGTAACAACTACAACTCTCATACATATTTCATGGGAAAGGAAAGTCATACAGCCACTTTGGAAAACAGTGGCAATTTCTTATTAACATACACTTACTATATATGATGCAGTAATCCAACTCCTAGGTATTTACACAAGAGAAATGAACTATGTCCATACAAGATGTATGCAAATATTGATAGCGGCTTTATAAGTAAAGGACCAAAGAGGAAATAACCCAAATGTCATCTAATGGGGAAGGGATAACAAATTTAGGTGTATCTGTATAATGGACTAATACCAAACAAGAAAAAGGAACAAATTACTGATATATACATCTTGGATGAACCTCAGAAGTATTCTACTAAGTTAAAAAAGCCAAACACAAAAGCTTAGATACTGTTTGATTCCATTTATACGAAATTCCTGGAAAGTCAAAATCATAGAAAGCAGTGGTAGTCTGTGGCTGCAGTTGGGGAAAAAAAACTACAAAAGTGGCATGAAGGAGCTTTTTTGGGGGTAATGGAAACGTTCTGTTTTTTATTTTGATGGTGATTACATAATTATATATTAATCAAAACTCAAACTGTACGGTTAAAATGAGTAAATTTTACTACATGTAAATTATGTTACTAAAGCTAATTTTAGTAGAAATCAGGCATTTTCATGTTTTGAACTTAATGTCCATGTACTAGTTCTGAGCTCTAACTTAAGTTGTTAACATGATGATTTAGCCAGGCATTTATCGGTTATATTCTAATAGATTTTATTCAAAGTCCTTCAGCATTTATAGTCACAGAAAAATACCAGGATTATTATGCTCAGGAGCAGCCATTCAGAAGATATTCATGAGGTAAATTACAAATATGCTTCTGTAACTTTGGTGAGGAACTGGAACCAGAGATACAGGTTTGGGAGTTGGGAGTCATTTGCAGAAAATAGTGGAAACCGTGGAGTTGATACAATTGTACTCTTCTTTCACTCCACTTCTCACTGCTTACTAATCTACAGAACCATAGGAAATGCTTAGTCAAATTTGAAATAACTGAATGACTTCAGTTTTTAAAAGGTCAACTTTTCTATCAGATCAAAGTGTTAACACCACTGAATTTAAAAACATCATATATTTATATCTCCAAACTCTTATCTCTCACCTGGTTTAATTTTTCAGTATGATTCAGCCTTGAAGTCTCCACTACATTTAACTTGGAAGTCTTTTCCATGCTCATTATTTGCTTCTGTGGTTCCATGTTTGAAGTGGGTTGTGAAAAGCATGCCTTTGCTACCGGAAAGCCTGCGGAGTATGACCCTTGTTTCATTCTAAATGGCTGGGTAAAAATTTTACCTTTTGTGAGTAATAGAAGAAGAGAGAAAAATTGTCACTAGCACCTTCTATTTCATTTTCTGGTGGCTACATATAGAGGCTACTGTGAGCTAATTGCCTTCAACTTAGAAGTAAAAATCAATAAAAGAAAGCTTACAATTTTATATCAAGCCAAAACTTACATATAGTATAAGTTATTAGTCATCCATAGAGGAAGACAGAGGTCATAACTGTTACCAAAAAGGTTGGGGCTATCTAAAAGTCCACTTAAGGTCACCTGAATATAATTACAGAGAGGTGGGATTCAATACGTAAAAAGCTGTATCCTATTTAGGAGACAAAAAAGTCTCCAAGGAGCCTGCTTAGCACTATGCTTTTCAAACTGGAAAACCACTAGTAGTACCACAGTTCTGGGAGGATGAAAAGCTACAGAATAAAGTATAAATTCTTCAAGATTTGTAGGAAGGGGGAATACCATTGGAGAGGTGTATTCTGTTGTATGACATGAAAGATACATCACCAGACTTCACCACAGCCTAGCTCTTTCTTTACCCTAAGGCCAAGTTCATAAACAAAACAAAACAAAACAAAAACCCACCAGTTGACTTCAAGATATCTTGACGATAGAAGTAGGAACCATGGATGGAGAACATGAACAAAATCACTGGAAAGGAATATTCACCCCCCACTACTCAATAAATTGGTAAAGTGCTTTCTACAACTCAACCTCTTGCACGTTTAATAGTATGAGTTAGTCCTTCCAAGTTTTAGGACTTCAAGAATACTGATAAAGTTGAGGGCTAGACTTGAAACACTTACTGGCCTCCAGAGCCTTCCCTATCCAAGTATATCCTCATATCCTCAAACTACATCACCCAGCACAGTGTAAATATTGGTTTATAAATATGCGACACATCCTCATGGTTCACCTACGTTAATCTAAATACAGATTTTAGAGAAAAAGAAAATCACTGAAATAGGCACAGAATGCTCCCAAGTAGGCTCCGGCTATGCTCAGTGTAGAAACCATATATTGTCAAGGAAGATACTATACAGATGGTCACATTGGTCTCTTGAGCCTTTAATGTACACAGCAGCTGGGCAGAAACTCACTGCATGGGCAGCAATAACAGCTGGGTATCTAACTCTAGCTGTGCCACTTTTCCAGCCATGTGGCTTTGGAAAAGCCATTTAATTTTCCTGAGCTTTGATTTCCTTATCTGTAAGACACGGTTACTTACCCTACCTAGTACGGTAATGAGAATGCAAGGTAAAATGCTATACAGATAAGGTGGTTATTATTACACCACAAAAATTACCAAAGTGTCCCCTAGGATAAGCCCCAGTGATGGCAAAGATTAGCAGGGTTAAGGCTAATCATTTAAATATTTTAACTTTTCATTTTCCATATAGCTTATTTACATGAGCACATTCATGTAAAGTTCACTTACAGTGTTATAGAGAGAGGTGATCTTGTAGTTTTTAAAATAACAACAGCTACCACTTATTATCAGCTTACTAAATGCCAGAGACTTTACAGAACTCACCTCATGTAAGGTCCTCAACACAACCCCGAGAGGCAAACATTGTTATTTCTATTTTAAAGATGAGGAAACTAAGGTTTAAGTAGATTTAAGTAGATTGAACAGTTTGCCCGGGACCACTGAGCTAGCAAGTAGTAGAGCCAGGCTACAACTCTAACAAACTCATGGACCTTAGCCATTACACACCCCTTTATGTGCCAGGACTGCTCCAACACTTGCTCACATGCATACCTGCTGGACATCCTCTCTGCTTTTCCTCTGTTACATTCTTCTTTAGCATCAACAAAGAACCTGCTCTGGTCTGCTCTACAGAAATGACATCTGAAGCTGCATTCAGCACTTCAAACATAGAGAGAAATCCATATTGCATGTACTGGAATGATCGTCCAAATCTTTTGGCAAATGCCTTTTCAAAATCAGAAAGGAGAACAGGAGATAACGCCAACAGGTCCTTCAACTCACTCTTCACAACAGCTGGAAGAATAGGGGCAACCCTTCCTCGGTAAGGTACTCGCCGATGAGATCTTGGTCCAGAATAAACACTAGGTCTTCCCTTATGCATGGAGTTTCGAACCTTATGGCTGCTCCTCTGTTTTGCAACTAAACTTGCTATTCCTTTGGTAGATTCATCTGGAATGGCTAAGGAGATGTGAAGAAAAGAAATCATATTTAGGTAGAAAACTTACTCCCTTTTTTATCCTTCGTATCTGTGTTTATAGTTTTTAACTCTCCAAGGAGCTGTTTATCCAGGCAGCACGATAAACAGTAACTCTTGATTCCTCGATTTCTTGCATTTTAGGCAACAGCTTGCTAGCTCTTCTACCAGCTGAAGAAAAGATAATGTGTTATTACTACAACTAATTGACTCCTGACAGATCTGAAACCCTTGGGATGAAGTGCAAACTTCCCTACAACAGTTTTTTCTTGTGCTTCACGGAATTTAAAACATGTTTTTATAATTAAGAAGTTCTTTTTTTATTTCTCCCGACTTAAGGTCCAATAACCTGAAATCACATGTAAAAGTGTAGTTTTTGTGAGTGCACGATTGTCTGGGGAATGGTTCATTTTGCAGAGGTTCTAACTTTGCCCACAACCTCAAAAGCACCTATGAGTCTCCCTCCCCCGCCAAATTAAAATCCACTGGCTGGGATACATAAATAACTGCAGAACTAGAATAATTATTTACTAAGCAATTGTTTTTATTACAAAGTTTACAGACCTTCAAAAATCTTAAACCTACCTTTCAGTATTACAGTACCACCTGCACCGTGGCAGACACTAACAACATCAGGCATGTCCAATACCAGCTCCATAGTGGACCGATACCCAAGGATTCGGAGTGGTAGATGGTTGCCAACCATCAAAAGGTACTCCTTCTCCAACTCCTGTGGGCTCAAACCATCCTTGGTGGAAATGAGAAGTGATCTTATTTCCTTCCGCAGACATTCCTGTATACGCTCTTGTTCAGACATTGTGTCCTACAGGACTGAAGACAGAAACGCAGCTCATGAGAAAAAGGGGGCAAACACATGAAAAAAGATTTTTTTTTAAACAACCAACAGTGGGATACAAATAACTGAGACGCCTGTTTTAAGGGTAATAAGGCAGAAGCAGTACCCAGAGGGTGTCTTGCGGATTGCACGTGGCCGGGCGATTCAAGCCCTGAATCTCCACCTGCGTTGATTAAGCTACAGGTGTCAAGAACTCTGCCCCTGGCCATGGGGAGGCGTTAACTGGGGTTCCTGTCGGGTGTTCGACTCCAACGCAAACTTCCTATGCGAAGCCTTCAGGGGCTCCTCGGGAACCAGGACTAAGAACTGAGGCCAACGCAATGCCGCCTCCGCCCTGCAGCGCGAGGGCCTCACGGAAAGGCTCCCGCCGCACACCTCCGGCACCCCAAGCCGAGGGGGTGCTCCCCGCTCCCTCTTACCTGAAGGTATCGCCAATCTTCGCCCGCCGCCTACCTGGTCTAGGGTTGGGGTCCCTGCCCCTCCCCCAGCATCTCTCGGTGCCCCTCGCGGGAGCGGGGCGTGGCCCTTCCACCTGCCCTGGCGGCTCTCTGCAACCTGAGGTGAAAAGGAAGGCGAGAGGCGCCAGGTGAGGCGCCTTTCTCGGCCCGGCACAGCCCAGCTGCCTGTCACCCGTCTTGCCCCCACCGCGCCCTGACGCCAACACTGCCGTTGCGGGCCGGGTAGAGACTAGGGCGCCCTCTCGGAAGCGGCGCAGGAAGGTAGCTGCGACGGCCGCCCCGCGCGCCTGCGCACCGGCGCCCCCTGACTGGGAGGCCGATCCCGGGGCGCAGCGTTCCAGCCCCGAGGGCACGTGGCGGGTGGGACGGTTGGGCAGGATTAGCCGCTCGGGGGTCAGGTGTGAGGTCCGCCCCAGTCTCAGGAGCCGCTGGGCCGGGCTGCAGAGGCGGGCCGCCTTCCAGGATCCCAGGCGCCTACCTCCTCTGAAGTGGTGAGAAGGTGGGGCTACAGCACTTAGACCAATCCAACCACCTCCAGAGCGGGGGCCCGGCCGGGCGCAGGGAGGGAAGCGGACCGTGTGGGCCTCAGAATCACCTGCGGGACTATTTAAGAGGAGAAAAGGATGCACGGGTCTGATAAGCAGAGATTCTCATTCAATAGCTCTGGATTCATTTGAGGAAAATCACAGACAATTCTGATTCTTGGTGGAGAATCCCTGCAGAGCTCAATGCAACTCTGGCTCCCTGATGAAGGAATGAGTGGGGCTAGGAGACCTTTTTAAATGAGTGGACAACATTCTAGGTGCCACTGGAGATTTATCTGGATATATTTGTTGGTTTGGTAGAATGAGCCAGATTTACAAAGTCCTCGAAAACCAGAAAACAGTAGTTTAAGAGATACAGAATAGGGAGGCATTGTATAATAGAAAGGCTTGTACCTTAAAACGTACAGTCTAATTAAAGAAACAAGACAGACCAAAATAACCAAATAATTTGAACCAACAAAGAGGCTTGAGCACACACAACGACCTTATCTTCCTTCTTTTTTTTCCCCTATAAAATGTAAGGTTTAATATATGAGAGCAAGGAACACCTCGAAGGCTGTGCCAGCGCGTGTGGCTCCGTGTTTCTGTGCTACATGAGACTAGTGTCCTCGTCTTCCATCGTGACAACCCTTCTCTCTCCACCCCCCCCACCCCCACAGTGCCAACAGGCTCTGGGCAAAGCTACCCCGTTTTCTTTTAACCTAAGGGATGCCATGGTTTGGCTGACTACGTTTGACTACCCCCACTGATGTCTGAAGTGGCCAGATACCGTGGCGATGGAAATCAGGCGAGGTACTGGCATGGAGGGTGGGGGTGCCGGGTCAAGGTCGTCTGGGTTCTCAGGAGCCAGTTTGTGCCACAGAACTATCGGCAGCTGCCTTTGTAAGGCACCTCGGGTTGGCATTCGGAAAAACCACCCCGTCTTGCCAGAGCCCCTTGGTCTTAGTTAGCAAAAGCCGTATCCGATCTAAATCATGCTTTCAATCATGAGAAATCACATTCCTTCTTTTCCCTTTCTAATGTATTCCAGTGTGTCTTTTTTTTTCTCAATTTTAATAAGCAAATTGTACCATCGTCTTATTCTGAGATGCTCCTTTTTAAAAGCTGTAGATCACATTAATGGAAGTGTTTACTGCTGGGAATATTTTCCATGTACAATGATCTGTAACCCTCTTAACTAGTTTAACTAGTTGCACATTATTAGTTCACATCCAGTTCAATTCATAAATTAAGAGAGGTGCCATTTGTCTGTAAAACAAATCAATATATATTTATGAACTTCTTTTATTCAAATATATTTTCACACATCTTAACTAAATACATAATACAGAAGCCCGTGTGGGTTGGGCAATGTGGCCCAGGAAGGCCTGAGACTAACACATCCACCTCGGCAAAAGGACAGAAAAGATCTCTTATGGTTGGGAAAAAATAGCCTTTTGTGTGTTTATTTAGTTTACAAAATATACTCAAAATGCTATTATTAGCTGAATTTGTGATTTCCTTTTGAATTTCTGAGTTATTCTTATTTTTCCCATTTTGTTTTTGTACCAAGGAGACCGCAGTCAAAAGAAAGTTACTCGGCAACTGATTTCCTTTGAACTGAAAAATTCAACAGATACTAAATTATGACAGTGATTCAGAAAGGAGGACTCCAGGGGCTTGAAAGAACATGTCTGGGATAATATGATGCTTCTAAGAGTATTGCGATCACAACGTGGTAAGCACCAGAGCATGCTGCATAACTACCTCCTTGGCTAATATGCTTTCTTCTTGGTGATGACCAATCATCTTCTATTAAACAGCAGTAATGCTGGAAGAACTCAACTACACAAGTGTAATGAAGCCAGTATTCTCCCTGGACAGATTACCTGCAACTGATTTGACACATACCATGATAAGGGCTTCAAACCTGACAAACTCTGTACTTGCTTCTGATTTATGCCATCAAGCTCCTCAGAGAAGAGATGGAATCCAAGTGTTCCATTTGGTAGAGGTGAAATGTACTGATGTGCTTAACTGCCAGTTAAGGAAAGTTGCCCCTTCTCCTTGTTCCTCACCTCCCCTCGCCCTCAGATCCACATCCCTTGTGCCACCAGGACAAGGGTCCTCTGCTGTGTGCTATCATCAAAGAGCCAAGGCCTGTCGCTCTCTCCTGCTTGTGGTTTAGGGGAGTTTATGCAAAGGAGCTGCTTCTGCAGTCTCCCAGCCGCCTCTTCACCCCTTGAGGATGTCCAGGTTTTGTGATTTTGTTTGGGGTGAGGGTGGGTGGGTGGGAGGAGGAACCACCAGGAAGAGGAGGGGATGCGACAGGACTCATGTGTTGCGACTTCCAAGTGACTATGCTGCAATGCTGCCGCATCCCGGGTGTGGCGGGCAGGCAGGCACGGCTGTTCCTCAGATGATGGTGGCTACCCTCCCGCTGCTGTTGTTCCGGTTATTGTTTCTCCTGGACAGGTTAGGGGTAGCCATGAGCACTCAGCGCTCGTCGGGGCAGCCATACTCCAGCAGCACATTGATGCATTCCTGCCTGGAGGCCTGCCAGGTGTAGGCCAGCGCTGTGTTCCCATGGGCATCTCGGACCATGATGTCCACCCTGTACCAGATCAGGAGCTGCGCCAGGACCACATTTCCCTCGCGGCAGGTCAGATGCAGTACAGTGCAGCTGTCTCTGTCTCCCTCCCCAAAGGTTTCTTTCACCTCGTCCCAGGAGCCGTGCACCAGCGGCAGGATGGCTGTCCACAGGTCCTCGTCTGTGGTGGCCCACAGCAGGTGCTGGCCCAGTGACAGCTCCGTGCAGGGTAGCGGGGCCAGGAAGAGCTTCTGCTCGTACTTGGCATGGATCCACTGTTCCTTCTTTTCCCTTGTGGAGTCTACTGAGGGTTTTGTCCACCCCTGGCTGCTCTCTTCCCAGACGTTGTTGAGTATCTCATTCCCAATGAATGACATCATCTCGATAAGCTCAACTGGCCAGTCATCCAGGTCCAGAGATCAGACTCAGGAAAGGTGGGTGCCAAGATTCCAGTGGATCACTAAGCACTTGATGCACACGAGCACTCCCAAGTTCAAACTGGCCCAGTTAGGATTCTGGGTCTCACAGTCCACACAGTAGGAGTTCCCGTGCATGTGTCGGATTGACTGCAGGGCCATGGCCTCGCTCTGGTTCATCAGCTGGGACTTCTTCTTGCTGCTCTTGCACGACTGCAGGCTCGCCAGGCTGACCAGGATCTGGCACTTGATGGCTTGGACCCAGGTGTACCACTCCTCATTCGTCGTGGTTTCAAAGTGCCACGTTTGGCCAGTGAGGGACACAATGATAAACTCAAAGTTTTCTTGTTCTTTGGTAGTGTCAGACAGGCCATCAGCTTTGAAGTTGCTGGTGGTTTTCTGCCTACAGTGCTTCTTTCTGTTGGTGTGAGGGGAGGTGGGCTGGTGGTGCTGGAGTTACTGGGGTTGGAGCATACGGAGTCACCCAGCACCATGTCACTGCTGATGGCCAAGTTTGTAATGACTGTAGCCTCACTCCACTGGTTGACTGGAGACTGAGTAGGAGCGCTGGTGCATGCCATTTGGTTGGCTGTTGAAGAAGACCAGGCTGATGCTGCTTGCCATCTGAGACCCAGATGCACTAGTGACATTCCCTGAATTGAATGAGATGTGTAAACTCCTCATGTACTTGATAGGCCATTGGTTTTAGACCTGGAGATGGGCATGCAGGCCGACGTGGCTTAGGGTAGCCTCTTCCCTGGGACTTTCATGGTAGTTCTCAGAAGGTCAATCTCCTTACCATGAACATTCTGCATGTAATCATGTAAACTTGGATGATAGGTTCGCACACTATTGTCACACAGGGTGACATTATTTCTTTTTCCATTCTTTATTCAACGATTTGCCGCTTTGCTTCAACAGCATGCCCGGTATAATTGGCATGGCTCGGCTGCTCCTGATGCTGTACACACGACTCTCCAGGCCTTTCTTCTCTTTGGGTCGCTCCCTTTCTGAGAGGTGAACCGGTTGGACCCCCACTTGGACTGCTTAGGGGCATGGGCGTGTTGGCAGTGGGAGGAACATCCATCTGAAGTTCCTTCTGGCTGGTGCTGGGAGTCTGTGGAATGGAGGAGGAATAGTCACTTAAATTCCCATCTCCATTATTTATCTAGCTGATGTGCATGGGGGACACCTGTGCAGAACAGATGGCGGAATGGCTTGGAGAATTGGGCAGCGACTTGCGGGGTCCTATGGACAACTGCTGCTTCTTCCCTGTGGCAACAATCTTCTGGGCAACCTCCTGGAAGTCCCTCTCCACGTTCAGCCGGTACATAGCACACGTCTCGTAGTACGTGCACCGCTTCAGGCCATTGAAGCGCTTCCTTGCCCTGGCATCATCAATGACCCTCGGGTTAGTGAAACTTATGGCATCCTGGGTTCCCACCAGAACCAGAGGAGTCTCGCTCATGTTCCGATAGTTGGCCATCTGACTGCAGTAAACGTCTGGAAACTTATTTCATCCTCCAAGCTGAAGACAAATATAACTGCGTCCACCCACATGGCAAACTGCGCCTCCGGGGAGGGGTCCCCTTCGTCACTAATCAGCAGCAGATAGCTCTGTCCATCAACAACAATCTCTTTCTTGAACCTGCCACCACTTTGAGCTCCGGGACGGACAGACTCAGCGTCCGTTCCTAGCTGTTCACAAAGGCATCTTCCATGGCAATGACGTGCTCCCAGATCTGGTTCTGCAGCACCGGCTCCTCCACGCACCCCAGCAGCTCACAGGTGGAGTAGACGTTGTGGTGGACCCACTGGAAGCGCTGGATGTCGGCCCGGATAGCAGCCGAGTTGGCCAGCTGCTGCCGGTAGTTTATGGTGCAGGCGCCACGCCCGGAGCCAGCATCCCCCCAGGAAGGCGGCCCGCGGGCGGCGGGCGGAGGAGGCTAGAGAAGAAAGGCACGGGCGTAGCAGGCGCGGTGGTCTCAATTCATAGCCGGGAGGAGCGGCCGGCAAGCCTGCTGCGAGCGATCGGACCCCAGCGTCCCGGGTCAGTACGTCACCAGGGGGAAGCGCGCCCCCACTGCCCCCACCTGGAGCGCCCCGCGGCGGGCGTGACGGGCCCAGGAGGAGGCTCGCTGGGGCGCCTTCCTGTGACGCAGCCTCTTTCCAGCCCTAGGCCCGGCTCCGCCGAGCAGCCATTAAAAGCCCTGGCATCCGCTGAGCTCCCAACTCCGAGCCCCGAGCGCCGGGGCCCGGGGCCAAGGGCCGAGGGCTGATCCCCGGTCAGTGTGGCTGCGCCGCTCCTGGCGCCTGGCCTCGGCCTTCTTTCTTAAATCTGAAGACATAATGCTTTTTTTTTTTTTTTTCCAGCCAAGGGAACAAAATGTTCCATCAATGAGCCAGGAATATTGAGGAATCCCTGAAAGATAGAAAATAAGACTTATGGACTGGCTTATAGCAGAATGGGCAGGGCTGAACAGCAAATTAACAAAAAGGAAAATTATAAGACATGGAAAATGGATCTAAACCTTGCAACATTTGAATGACAAAAATTGTAGATACGAAAACCAGCAAGAATGATGGTGAGGGTTGGGGAGTTAAAAAGAAGAAAATGTCCCAAATTTGCACCAAAACACGTCTTATTAAAAGGGCCCACTCAGAGTTCTCAGAATAATTAATGAAAAAAGATCTTGTCCTAGGTAAACTATAAGAGAAAGAGAATCAAGAGATTTTTATATGGAAATGTTACCTATAAAACAATGGAAATTAGTTTGCCCTTGAATTTCTCAATGGCAGTATCTTCAGGGCTAACTCTGGAATCCTTTAGGGTAACCAACATTGAAGTGAGAGAAAATAAAAACATCCTCAGACATGAAACGATTCAGAAGGTTTATCATCTCACTGAATGACTTGAAAGCGACTCCTGCAGAATGAACAACGAATTACAAAAAAGATGTCCCAGATTCTCATCCCCAACAGATGAGGCAACAGACATTGAGCACATACTATGTGCGCTCTACACAGATTATCTCATTTTCTTCCCAGTAACTCTGAAAAAGGTACAATTATGACGCCCATTTTAAAGTGAAGAAACTCATATACAGATGTGAACCAGAATATATGAGTGATAGTCAATAAAAACATAAAATATATTATTGAATCAAAAAGTTATTGGTGCATAATATAAAAAAGAGTTTTTACAAAGATATTCTGGAGTTAAATCCCAGATCAGTAACTGCAAAGCAAGTGGCAGAGGCTGTGCGAAGTTGCTTCATTAGAAAGACTCCATGTGGGAACAGTAACTACCCTTAGAGTCCCCACTTGATTGGGTTTGCAGTAACCAAGACCTATCAGTCATCTGTGGCAGCTGATCTGTGAAGTGAACGGGAATGAGGTGGGAACCATCACAGTAGTATCTTTCTCTCCTTTGATGGTAACACGTATCTCTGCAGTTCTCCAGGAATATGGCATTGCTTTTGATGTACTGTTTTGGCACCCCACTTAGTACTTCCTACCGGAATAGCCCTTACACCATGGGTGAGTGTACCAATGTAGGAATTCTGCCAGTTGCTAAGATTACCTATTCCAGCTATTCACTTGGCAACTAGGGCCCTTAACCACAGGATGAATTCACAGTCCCACTAGCCCTGCCCAAAGGTGAACCTGGGCCAGAATTCAGTTCTTTTGTCACCCAACCTCTATAAGCTCAAAATGTTGATGGCAAACAGCAACACTTTGGGTCCCAGAAATTAGTGTTAGTTTGGGATTTGCATATGATATTCACTAAAAAGTTTGAGTATTTCCTTTTCTCCAGAGCAGTTATCTATAAGGGAGCACAAGCTCTTTGGGGAGATGAAAGTTTGCATGCAGTCTTAGGTACAGTATTTCCACAGCGTCCTCATTCAAGAATATTTGGGCTATGCTCAAAAGGCTGTGGATCTGGGATCTGATTTAATGCTGGTAACAGGGTGACAAGTTGTATCTCCCTTGCTCAGGAGAGGCCTCTGTTCCCCAGACATAAAGCTGTGTTTTGTGGGTTGATTTTTGGTTTCTTTAGAGACAGGATCTCACTCTGTTGTCCAGGCTGGAATGCAGTGGCATGATCGTAGCTCACTGAAGACCTGAACTCCTGGGCTGAAGCAGTCCTCCCTCCTCAGCCTCCTGAGTAGCTAGTCATGCATGCTCCACCATACTTAGCTCTAATTTTTTTTTTAACTTTTTTTTGGAGGGGGAGGTAGGGGTCTTGCTATGTTGTTGATGCTAGTCTCAAACTCCTGAACTGAAGCAATGCTCCCACCTTGGCCTCCCAAAATGCTGGGATTATAGGCGTGAGTCACTGGCTGGTTTGTTTTTGTTATATAAACCAAAAAGACTTAATGGGTTATTTGTTGAGTTCATTCCTTGGGTTCCTAAAATTACTTAACCACAACCAGAGAGCTCCTGGGCCAGACCAATGTATTTTCCACCCTGCTGCCTATTACGATGACTGGAGCCCACTGTTCTTCTGGTAATTAACTCCCTCCACATGACTGCCTCCCATCCTTGCTTGCCTGTGGGAGTGTATTTTAATTTGCAGCTGCTCCTCCCAGCATTCCTGCCCTAGAAAACAGCTGAGAGAGAGAGAGAGAGAACCCCAATTTGGGTCCCTCGGATGCCATTGTTCAAGTCTATTTCCTGCAGCAATGACTCCAAGCCTTTGCCTTTGCTCTTACATTTCTTACCCTACTCCTGCTCTACCACTAGATAACTTTGCTCCAAACCATCCAGAGTAAATGGAGGCTCTCATACATGAACCCCCTCAACTTTCAGCCCAGTCCTCTAAACTAGTCCCCATCATGTCTTTCCTTCTGGTCTCGGGGGGTGAGGGGGTCATTCATCCTACTCTTGATTTTATCCCCCCAGCTCCTCTAGGATCGTGATCTTACCCTTTGGTTACTATTACACAATGCTGTATATTCAATGCTTCTTCACAGACTACTTTCCTATAGCATAAAATTATGCTCTGATCCTACATACACACAACACAGACACAGAGAGAGGAGAAAGATAGCAGGAAGGAGAAATAAACACTTTCTCTTGAACTACCTCCCACTCCAGCCTTTCCTTTGTGGCCAAATCCTTAAACAATCTACACTCAGTTTTTTTCCCACCTTTTCATCCACCATTCACTACTCAGTCCATAGCAATTAGCCTGCTACTCAGGACATCTTTCTTTTACCAAAATCGTCAATGGCAAACCTACTAATTGACAAGTTTTACAGACTTTTCATCTTACATGATCTCTGCTGTTTACTGTTGGTGTCTCCTCCCTTTCTGAACATCTCTCCTCTGTGGGTTTCTATGATGCTGTTGCTCTGGGCTTGGCTCCTAGCATTCTGCTCTATTTCCTGCTTTTGTTATTCTGTTAATGCCCATGTACGTTTAATACAGGGTCTGTCCTTGGTTCTTTACCTTTTTTTTTTTTTTTTTTTGAGAGCAAGTCTCACTCTTGTCCCCCAGGCTGGAGTGCGATGGTACGATCTTGGCTCACTGCAACCTCCACTTCCCAGGTTCAAGTGATCCTCTTGCCTCAGCCTCCCAAGTAGCTAAGATTACAGGCGCCTGCCACCACGCCCAGCTAATTTTTGTATTTTTAGTAGAGACGGGGTTTCACCATGTTGACCAGGCTGGTCTCGAACTCCTGACCTCAGGTGATCTGCCCGCCTCAGCCTCCCAAAGTGCTGGGATTACAGGCATGAGCCACCACGCCCGGCCGGCTCTTCGCCTTTTTATCCATTCCCCTCTTCCTAGGTCAGCTTTCTCAATCTCATAGTTTTAGCTTTGGCTAATGCCTTCCAAACGGCATGTTCATTCATGCAACAAATATCTTTTAGCTCCTACTGTGTGCCAAGTACTGTCCTAAGAGATGGGACTACAACAGTAAGCAAAACAAAGTTTCTGTTTTTCTGGACATTACCAAAGACAAGCATTAAGCAGATAAAATATATAACATACGACATCAAGTAATGATAAAGGATCTTACAAAAAATAAACCAGAATAAGACAGTGAGAATGGGGCTGCTGTAAATGGAGTATTTAGAAAACACTTTTGTTTAACCTGTATCATACTGGCTCTCAAAGCGTAGTTCTGGACCAATAGCATCACCTGGGAACTGGCTAGAAATGCACATGATCAGGCCTCACTCAACCTGCTGAATCAGAAAGTAGGGGTGGGGAGGATGAGTCCAGCAATCTATGCTTTAACAGGCCCTCCAAGTGATTCTGATGCATGCTGTAGAGGAGTTTCCCACCTCTGTTGCCCCAAATCGATTACAGGTGTGCAGTCTAATACTAATTCTCTCAGCCCATAGGGATAGCTTTAGGGTTGGGGGTTAGAGAGATGCCGGGAACCTCCAGACCAAAGTAGCCTACACCCAGACTTTTTAGAAGGCAACCAAGTGGGATTGGCTGGCGTGCCACAGGCCTCCAGGTGGCATGGTAAAAGCCATCCAGCACTCACTGATCTGCTGCAAGAAGCTAAGCACTGTCAAGGACCTGCTTCTGCCCTCACTTCTGGGTGAAGTTTGTGGTCCCTTGCACAGGGAGACTGCACAGCACAGAGAAAGACAGGTGGGGAGTCTACTCTAGCTGCACTGCGACAGCTCTTAATAATGCATGTGTTGGGCTCCCTAGAGCTTCTTTCCCTTCCTTTCTTTTCCTTTCCTTTTCCCATCCATTCATCCATTATTTCACTCACTCATTCATTCAGTTCATTCGTTTATAAATAGAGACAGAGATCTTTCTAGGTTGCCCAGGCTGGTCTCAAACTCTTGGGCTCAAGAGATCCTCTTGCCTGAGACTCCCAAAGTGCTGAGATTACAGGCATGAACCACTGTGCCCAGCCTCATTATTATTTGAAATACATTTTATTTATTTATTTATTTATTTATTTTTGAGACGGAGTCTCACACTGTCACCCAGGCTGGAGTGCAGTGGCACAATCTCGGCTCACTGCAACCTCCACCTCCTGGGTTCAAGCCATTCTCCTGCCTCAGCCTCCCAAGTAGCTGAGACTACAGGTGCGTGCCACTATGCCCGGCTACTTTTTTTGTATTTTTAGTAGATACGGTGTTAGCCAGGATGTTAGCCAGGATGGTCTCGATCTCCTGACCTCCTGATCCGCCTGCCTTGGCCTCCCAAAGTGCTAGGATTACGGGCGTGAGCCACCACACCTGGCCATTTTGAAATAAGTTTAAAGAAAAAGCTGATTAGATTTGACACCCATTCACATTATCACAAGAAATATCAAAATTACATTTGTTGATGACAGAAATTAGATTCTTTAAGTTTAACTGCTGTAAATTTTTAAGTGATTGTAAAAATTATTTTTAAAGCTTTTAAAATTGTGGAACACGTTTCTCATTCATGGTAACAAAAATATAGAGTTCATCATTTAAAAAATTTTGATTAGGAATTTTATGTAGTCATTTCAAACATAAAATTTATATCTATGGAAGCAAACTCAAGATTCTATTTTAAAATTTTAAAATATTTGTATACAAATTTAGTTTACTGATATTGAATCCCTAACACTTTTTAAAACTATGATTATATATCAAAAACTAATTTTTTCACCAAGCCCTATACAGATACCCTCAAATCCCCTCAAGTTGCCCCAGTATGCTATTCAAATGTATCATTTTCTGTCCTTGAATGGGAAAAGACTGGAAGCACTGCGCTAGGATCACCCTCTCCCTCTCCCTATCTGTCCCCTCTTCTCTCTGCATCCCTTCCCTCCCCACCATACCTCTTCCATAACACTGAACTATAAAGGGACAAAATAGAGTCCTCAGGGTCACACAAGCCAGAAACAGGAAATGTATCTTTTTTTTTTTTTTTTTTTTTTGAGACAGAGTCTTGCTCTGTCGCCGAGGCTGGAGTGCAGTGATGCAATCTCAGCTCACTCACTGCAACCTTTGCCTCCCGGGTTCAAGCAATTCTCTGCCTCAGCCTGCTGAGTAGCTGGGATTACAGGCACCTGCCACCATGCCTGGCTAATTATTTTTTTGTATTTTTAGTAGAGACGGGTTTCACCATCTTTGCCAGGCTGGTCTTGAACTCCTGACCTCGTGATCCACCCGCTTCAGCCACCCAAAGTGCTGGGATTACAGGCGTTAGCCACTGCGCCCAGCCCAGCAATGTATCTTTAGTGAAAAAAAACCCAGAAAGATAATAAAGTATATTGAAACCATCGCTGGCCAGGATCACTTCGCCATGTGCTGTTTCCTCTTCTGTGTTTTTCTCTTGAAAATCCAGCACAGGATGCTGGAGCCACAGTCAGCAGCTAGTGAAAGAGTCAGGATCTTGGCTTCAGAAACATAATCCCTCCTGAACTTTAAACCTAAATATTTCATTGCCCACTGTACATTTCTAGACAGAATCCCTGCAGACACTTCTAGCTCAATACCTCTGAGGCTGAACTTGGCCCACCCACCTTTACACAAATCTGTTTCCTCTCTTGTATTCCCTCAGTTGGATGTCAGCCCCATTCACCAATCACTTTGATTGGAGTCCTGAGAGTCATCACTTGTCCCTGTAAACATAACTCATATCCTCCCTCTCACCTGGACTGTTGCAAGAGTCTCCTCACTGGTCTCTCTCTGCCTCCATCCTCTTCCCATTTCTTTTTCTTTTGCTTCTTTTTTTTGAGATAGAGTCTCGCTCTGTCACCCAGGCTGGAGTGCAGTGGCATGATCTTGGCTTACTGCAAGCTCTGCCTCCCGGATTCACGCCATTCTCCTGCCTCAGCCTCCCGAGTAGCTGGGACTACAGGCACCTGCTACCCCACCCGGCTAATTTTTTTTTTTTTTTTTTTTTTGTATTTTTAGTAGAGACGGGGTTTCACTGTGTTAGCCAGGATGGTCTCAATCTCCTGACCTCATGATCCGCCTGCCTTACCCTCCCAAAGTGCTGGGATTACAAGCGTGAGTCACCAGGCCCAGCCCATCCTCTTCCCATTTCAATTCACCTTCCACCTTGTCCATAAAGTGACTCTTCTCAGTTGCAAATCTTACCATTTTCCTTGCTTATAATGTTTCAATGGCTTCTTTTGGCAATAAGATAAAATATAAATTCTCTTATAAAATAGAAATTAAACATAAATATATAATTCTCTTATATGAAAAGGCTTTTCATTTATTGGGCTGCCTAGCTCTCTGGCCTCCTTTTGCCAGTTTGTCAAGCCACTGATTGACCTGCTATATTTTGTACTGTTTCCTCTGGCTGGAAGGCCCAGCTCTCAAAGTCCGCCTGAGTATCACCTATTCATCCCAGTATGGCCCAAACTGGATCTCCTCTGACTCCACTCAGGTAATGTTACTCACTCCCTTCTTTGTGTTCTCACAGTACCATATAGATGAGTGGTTCTCAACCAGGAGCAATTTTGTTTGATGCCACGGGGCAAACACTTGGCAATATCTGAAGATAATTTTGGTCACCACAACTAGGAATGAAGTGCTACAGGCATCTGGCAGAGGCCAGGGATTCGGCTAACAATGCTGCGATACTAACGATGCTGTTACAATGTACAAGACAGCCCTCCACAACAAAGAATCATCCAGTCCAAAATGTCAGTAGTGCTGAGGTTGAAAAACCCGGATGTACCACACTTTATCACACTTGTCTGTTTACATATCTGTCTCTCCCTGTTATACTATACGCTCCTCAAGGGCATGCACCATGTCTTACCTTTAAATCCTCAGGAGTGAGCAGTGCAATACATGTAGTAGGTGCTCACTAAGTATCTATGGAGTGAATTAATGAGAGAGAAGTTAAATAAGTCTCATCTCATTCCTGCACCTAACAGGCCAACACCTGCATTTCAAAGCAAAGAGGGTAGGAACATAAGATGCTTGGGGGCAGAAGAGTTAGGGGATGTGGATCAACCAAAGCAGCTGTAACTTCTGATCAGCTGTTCAGCCTATTAAGGTTGAACTCTCCATCTTTCTCAAGTCCTCTATCCCTTCATGGTCCCCACTTCATAACCCCATGAGACTACCAAATTATTTTCATTTTCTCCCTCAGAAATATTTCCTGAACCCAAGCCATCCCCACTGCCAAAGCTGCAGATCAGCCTGTCAGTGGCATCACTTTCCTATACCACTATTGTGCCCTTCTATTTAGTCTCTCTGCCACCTACAAATTGAGAAAGTCAAATTCAGTAAGTCCTTATAGTTTCCAGCTCTAAAAGGATTTGTAATGTCATGTAGTGCCAATCAATTCCAGCCTTCCATTAAATAATCCATATAAATCAGTATTCATGCCTTCACTTATTCGTATGGATATAATACTTCAAAACACTAACTGGGAATAAGTGTAATACTTTAGAAAGCCTTTTACTCTTTCATAACCTTTCATCTTGGAAACATAAACTCAAAAGTAAATAGCTTTAATTGATCCTCCCTTTCTTCTAGTAACCCAGTTCCCACAGATCAGTTTCTTAACAAATCCAAACAAGGAGTAAAACATTGAGAGTTTCAGAATGTGTGCATAGCATATTTTCAGCAAAGAGATGAGCAACACTTTCAATTAAAAAGGAATCTAAAAGAGCAGCATCCCTGCAAAAGTAGATGAGGACAGCCAGCTGGACTTACCTGCTAACTCAGCACTCCCCTCCCCAACTCCTCCACCTTCCAGCCATGCTGCATTGACCTTTTTATCATGGAATGGTATGCAGCTTCTCGGATGTTGTCTTTGTCACTCATAACCCCAGCAGACTTGTGTTATAAGCAGCTGCTTATATTGCTGTTAGGTAAAGATATAGAACACGAAGTAATGATTATGTAATTTGTCAGTGGTCAAAGAAACCAAGGAAATTGAGCAAAGGTGACTGAGAACAAGTGTCCAGTATGGGCTCCAACACCCAGTAGGGCCTTTTCCCATTGGTTTTTCTCCTACAAGGAATTCCTCTCTTATTGAAAGACAGTACAGTTTCAAGAATATCATTTGACCAGATATCCTGCTCCATTCTTGGAGTGAAAAAACAGATGTGATTTTAGTATAAGAGTCTAGCTAGGGACGTGGATGAAATTAATTTATAACAGGATCAAGCTGAGGAAAAACATTGGTAAATGCTACAAATAGTTTCTCGCTTTGTCTAATGGGGAAATCTCTACAGGATGATAAAGATGCTAGCTGTGTTTAATAGCAAATGTTAATTCAGGGGAATATGAAATAATCATGATACCTTTCTCTCTATGAGCCAAACACAGCTTTGGAATTTTTCTCACTATAGTGTTGTAGGCAGAAACTATCAACTGAGGAAATACTTGTCCTCCTTAGGTAGCCCATGCAATGATCAGGTTTAGACAGTAAAAAAACCTATTTAAATGACTGGATTGCTCATCTTTTATTTACTTTACTCGCAGTGGCCTAACCTGGAACATATAGAAGAAAGTAGTGGAATGGTTTTTCCAGATGCACTTCAGTTACTTCAGGTCCTCAGTCTTTAATAAGGTTTTGGGAGAGAAAAAAAGCTATTGCTGTGTGAATTCAATAAATATTGAAATATTTTAAAAATTAGTGAACATTATTTCTGCCATCATGTGATCTGAACTATCTGAGTAGTATCATAAATCTTGGGTGATGGGTTATCTTGACCAACCTCCCTTTCAGTAAGAATCAAATTATTAACAGAAAGTGAAAGAGAGAGAAACCTATTCAATGTTTCAAGTCCCTCAGAAGAGGGTGAGGCAGCTCTCCAGTTCGTTGCTAGATCCAGCCTGGCCAGTGAACCCTGAAAAAGCCCAACTCCTGCTTTCATCATGGAAGCACGGGACAAAGTGTCCCTTCCTAAAAACAGAAGTTAGACCAGATCCCTTCCTGCCTATGATTCTTCAAGAAGCATTGCATCATCAACATCAGGCGTAAGCGTTAATAAAGACGCTAAATAATAACAGAGACGAAACGCATCGCAAAGAGAGTTTCCTTTCATCCCTTTTTAAATGTAAATACTCCCAGGAGGAATCAACCAGCATCATTACGGGTTAATGCATCTGTAGAACAACTAGGGCCAGGATATAAAATAAGAAATAAGTAGGGAGGAGAGAAAGGCATCCTTGAGACGACTACAAGAAGGAAAGTTGGGGGTTGAGGGGAAATTTCTGATTTTACCTTAAAGTCACCCTAATTCGATGACGTTTTGTGGTTTTTTTCTTTTTTCTTTTTTACTTGGCCCTGCCCAAGCAGGACCTAAAAAAAAAAAAAAAAAGTTACTAACAGCTGTTACTCTCCACGGAAATCTGCAGTAAAAGGCAAAAGATGTATTCGTTCTGAAGAGAAACCAAAGCCTGCGATGAGCTTCTGTATCTCCCTCAGCCTTCTAGCATGACGTTAGGAACCCTCCAGGAACTGAGTCTTCGCAGCCGGGCTGCCACCTGCAGACACGCACTTTTCAACGCCCGCACCCTACCCGGCGCCGGCTCTCCCACCCAGGCCTCTCTGCTTCAGCGCCGCCCCGGCCGTGGGAGTCGGCGGGCGCAGTCCACAGCTCCACGGAAAACAGCCGTCGGGGTTCCGGGTGCGCCCCGCCACGGCCCCGCCCACGACCCCGGGGTCCCGCCCCTCGCCCTCAGCCCCCACCCGACTGTCTTTAGGGTCCCCCGGGAGAGCCACGCAGACCCGCAGCGACTCCGCAGGGACTGTAATCCCGTGCCGCTCTCGCGCTGCTGCTCCGGCCGCCCAGCAGCTCCGAGGATGGAGAGGAGGGCGCGGAGCTCCTCCAGGGAGTCCCGCGGGCGAGGCGGCAGGTCCCCGCACAAGGAGAACAAGAGCGCGAAGGCCGAGAGGAGCGGCGGAGGCCGCAGACACCGGGAGGCTGGGCCCGAGCCGTCGGGCTCCGGACGGGCGGGGACCCCGGGGGAGCCCCGAGCGCCCGCCGCCACGGTGGTGGACGTGGATGAGGTCCGGGGCTCCGGCGAGGAGGGTACCGAGGTGGTGGCGCTGCTGGAGAGCGAGCGGCCCGAGGAAGGTACGGATCCGGCACCGTTATCTGCGGCCTTTCCAGGTGATAACTAAGGGGTGTCAGATAAGGTGGAAAGGGTCATCTCACGAGACCCACTGAAGCCAGAGCAGACTGCTGGATGCTCTGGTTCCCAGGAACGGAAAGGCGTAAGTTAGGAACCCAGCAACCTGCTATGGTGAGCAAAGAACATCAGAAGAAATACAAATGTCGCTATTTACTGGTCTCGGGGCCAGCCTTGGATGGGAGTGGGGAGGGAGTGTGGTACAGGTTGGGGACCAATCAACTTGGCAAAGGAGCCATGAGCTTTTTTTTGTGTGTGTGGCCATGGAGGGGCATACGGGCACCTAATTTAAGTAAAGACATGCACGAGCTGGTGGCTGTAGGCAGTTATGTGGCTGCTTCTTCTTCCTGCGTCCCCACCCCTCGGTCTTACCTAAAAGCGTTTTAAACTTCTGGGAAGATGATCATTCTTTCTGAAAAGCAGCCGCAGCAGAGCCAAGTGAAGAAGAGCCACACCTGAGTTTAAATCACAGCTCAACCACTTGCTAGCCATGTGATCATAGGAAGGAACCTTAACCATCCCTCATATAGCAGTACCTGCCTCAGAGAGTAAAGGTGAGGATACAATGAGAAAAGGCACCCAAAGCACTTTGCACAAAGTCTGGAACAAAAACATACTCAGCTGCGACCTTGCAAGCTAAGAGAGAGGAAAATTAGATCAAAGAAGGGAATGCAAAGAAAGGTGTCTCTTTTGCTTCTGCAGGAGAAACAACTCGGGAAAATTTTATCTACCTCCAGTCTTTTTTATAATGAGTGGAAGAAAAAAATGATTACCACTTTAGTGGGATGACAGCCGTTAAAAGAAATTAAATAAGGAATAGTGTGTTATATTGCTTCCTGCTGGCTATGAAGTTTTAACATTTCCTAGTTACCAGCAATGCAGTACATGCTAGATCACTGAAAGCTACCATTTAAGGAAGATTTCTGCAGTTGGGGTGTAATTTAAATGGGTCATGTTAATACTGTTTTGCCCCGTTGATGATACCCTTTCATCAGTCAGAAACCTCTGTTCAGTAAATGGTTGCTGGATTCAATGCTGAGGTTATAAGGCTTGTTACTGTTAGGCAGCAGATCACACTGGTAGGGTAAGCAAGTAAGGGAGCCACCATTTATGAAACCCCTACTATATGCCAGACACACACTGGGTGTTTTACTGAGTTATTTAATCCCTCACCATCCTCTTATTACAGATGAGGAAACATGCTCTGAGAAATTAAGTAACATGCGCAAGTCCTGTAGCTGGCAAGTAGAGAAGCCAAAATCCTAGAGTAAGACAGTCTGATTGAACTGCTCACCCTTGCTTGGTACTGCCCCTAATTTCTGGTCATGGTCCTACTGGCTGTGGCCTTGGGCACCTCTGTGGGCCTCAGTCCCTCCAGCTACAGAGTAACTAAAGCAGGAGACCCTAAGCAGTGGGCGAGCAGTCCCACTAAGGATGAAGTGACCTTTACTGAGCCCTTGCGTGGCAAGTTTCTGAAGCTCACGGGGAACACAGAGTAACGTCCCCTCCTCTTTCTCACTTAGCACCACACTCCCAAAGGCAGGCTACTTAAGACGGGAGAAATGAAAAGGCACTTCACCTCACCAAAATGTTGGGGACTCTCAGACAATGTTTAAAAGCTTTTCCTGCTTGAATAATTAATGTTTCACTATTCACTTAAACCAAACAAATTGGATATTCAAGCAACTTATTCTAACAGAATAGTATTTTGGGGGTAAATCATCACGTTAGTTTTGAGGATATAAATTAGTTTTCTATTCCTATCTCTCGCTACTGTATGAAGGAATTTTTTAGGCCTTTCTTCACTTATAAAATGTAATTTTGTATACACATTTGTTTATTCTTACTTGCGATGGCTACCACTGGCAACTGAAACATATTTATAAACTAATTAAAAATGGCAATGATACTGTTAGTCATTGCCCTTGAAGAAGAATATTATAAAAATTAATATGTTGGTAGAGCAGCATTTCCCAGAGTAGGTTCCATGAGAAATAAGTTCCATAGAATATCAATGAGTGCTCCTTAGAGAAAATATTACCTGGTCAAATGTGGGTAAACAAAGCTAAGAATGCTTTGCGAGATTTTCTTGGCTTCAATGTCCTGAAGAGCACTGGGAACTCCAGGAATGGGATGTAGTGCCTAGTATTCTCTAAACTCATTTGCCCAGGAAATTATTCTTTGGTGGAGCACCCTGTGGGATTAGTATTTTGTAGGATGGCCTTTAGAAACTGCCATACTATGGTATTCAGTGCTGATTTTGTTTTTGTGCTGGTACAACTTGCATATCTGTCCTCTTCTTCAAGTGATCTGCACATCAATTTGGTGGTGACCTTTCTGGGCATGAAAATCAAATATTCAGGCCTACTAATTAGTTATCCCCTTTGTTCCCATCTCTTAAAAATAAGATTTTAGGCCAGGTGCCATAGCTCATACCTATAATCCCAGCACTTAGGGAGGCTGAGGTGAGAGGAACACTTGAGGCTAGGAGTTTGAGACCAGCCTGGGCAACATAGCGAGACCTCCATCTCTGCAAAAAAATAATTAGCCAGGTATGGTGGCATGCACCTGTAGTCCCAGCTACTTGAGAGGCTAAAGTGGGGAGACTTCTTGAGCCCAGGAGGCCAAGGATGCAGAAAGCCATGATTGCATCACTGTACTCCAGCCTGGAGAGAGCAAGACCCTGGCTCAAAAGAAAGAAAAAAAGAAGGAAAGAGAAAGAAAGAAATAAGACAGGAAGGCAGGAAGACAGGAGGGAGGGAGGGAAGGAGGGGGAAAGGGAGGGAGGGAGGGAGGGAGGGAAGGATGGAAGGAAGGAAGGAAGGAAGGAAGGAAGGAAGGAAGGAAGGAAGGAAGGAAGGAAGGAAGGAAAGTAGACTTTACAATTTCTTAATTTTTAGTCGCCTTCTAGTCTTCTATGACATTTTTAAACTGGCAAATAATATTCCTTTGGTCAGTTTTCTAGTACCTGGAGGTTAAAATTCTTGAAATTTTCATAACTCTTACATTTAAATCATTTTCAATCCTCCTTTCTTCTCACATTCAACTAATATTTATTGAGCACATGTATGGTTGCCAGGCACTATTCTAAGCCCTGGGGGCATAGTGTAAATAAGACAATCCCCCAAGAAGCTTGTGTTCTTGAGGCTGACTTTCCTTGATATTGTTTCATTTACCACCCAAGCATCTTGGATGTTCTGAACCCCAGTTCCTTATCACTTTTTCATACACATTAGTAGGTGAGTATTACCCCATAAAGGTAATTTTCAAAGACTATTGAGATCAACACCTTAATGGAGGTGTTAAAATGGTGGAATTTCAGACATTAAGGCAGGTAATGGATGGGAAAGTTATTTCATGGAAGATAAGCCTCTGGACACGTGGTTGGAATCACTTAAAACAAACCAGACAGAAGATGGCTGAATAGGAACAGCTCTGGTCTGCAGCTCCCAGTGTGATTGACACAGAAGACGGGTGATTTCTGCATTTCCAGCTGAGGTTCCTGGTTCATCTCAATGGGACTGGTTGGACAGTGGGTGCAGCCCACAGAGGGCGAGTTGAAGCAGGGCGGGGTGTCGCCTCACCTGGGAAGCACAAGGGGTTGGGGGATTTCCCTTTCCTAACCAAAGGAAGCTGTGACAGACTACCTAGAAAAATGGGACATTCCCGTCCAACTACTGTGCTTTTCCCAAGGTCTTAGCAACCAGCAGACAAGGTGATTCTCTCCTGTGCCCAGCTCAGTGGGGCCCATGCCCATGGAGCCTTGCTCACTGCTAGCACAGCAGTCTGAGTTCGATCTGTGAGACGGCAGCCTGGCTAGGGGAGGGGTGTCTGCCATTGCTAAGGCTTGAGTAGGTAAACAAAGCATCCAGGAATCTCGAACTGGGCAGAGTGCACTGCAGCTCAACAAGGCCTACTGCCTCTAGACTCCACCTCCGTGGGCAGGGCATAGCTGAACAAAAGGCAGCAGACAACTTCTGCAGACTTAAACGTCCCTGTCTGACAGCTCTGAAAAGAGCAGTGGTTCTCCTAGCATGGCATTTGAGCTCTGAGAATGGACAGACTGCCTGCTCAAGTTGGTCCCTGACCCTTGTGTAGCCTAACTGGGGGACAGCTCCCAGCAAGGACCGACAGACACCTAATATAGGAAGACAGACACCTCATATGGGATGAAGCTTCCAGAGGAAGCACCAGGCAGCAATATTTACTGTTCTGCAGCCTCCACTGGTGACACCCAGGCAAACAGGGTCTGGAGTGGAACTCCAGCAAACTCCAACAGACCTGCAGCTGAGGGACCTGACTGTTAGAAGGAAAACTAACAAACAGAAAGGAATAGCTTCAACATCAACAAAAGGGTCATCTACACCAAAACCACATCTGTAGGTCACCAACATCAAAGACCAAAGGTAGATAAAACCACAAAGATAGGTAGAAACCAGAGAAGAAAAGCTGAAAATTCTAAAAATCAGAGCGCCTCTTCTCCTCCAAAGGATTGCAGCTCCTCGCCAGCAACAGAACAAAGCTGGATGGAGAATGACTTTAACAAATTGACAAAAGTAGTCTTCAAAAGGTCAGTAATAACAAACTTCTCTGAGCAAAAGGAGGATGTTTGAACGCATCGCAAAGAAGTTAAAAACCTTGAAAAAAGATTAGATGAATGGCTAACTACAATAAACAGTGGAGAGAGGACCTTAAATGACCTGATGAAGCTGAAAACCATGGCACAAGAACTTCACGATGCATGCGAAAGCTTCAATAGCCAATTCAATCAAGTGGAAGAAAGGGTGTCAGCAATTGAAGATCAAATTAATGAAATAAAGTGAGAAGACAAGGTTAGAGAAAAAAGAGTAAAAAGAAATTAACAAAGCCTCCAAGAAATATGGGACTATGTGAAAAGACCAAATCTACGTTTGATTGGTGTACCTGAAAGTGATGGGGAAAATGGAACCAAGTTGGAAAACATTCTTCATGATATTATCCAGGAGAACTTCCCCAACCTAGCAAGGCAGGCCAACATTCAAATTCACGAAATACAGAAAACACCACAAACATACTTCTCAAGAAGAGCAACCCAAAGACACATAATTGTCACATTCACTGAGGTTGAAATGAAGGAAAAAATGTTAAGGGCAGCCAGAGAGAAAGGTTAAGTTACCCACAAAGGGAAGCCCATCAGACTAACAGCAGACCTCTCTGCAGAACCCTACAAACTAGAAGAGAGTGGGGGCCAATATTCAACATTCTTAAAGAAAACAATTTTCAACCCAGAATTTCATATCCAGCCAAACTAAGTTTCATAAGTGAAGAACAAATAAAATCCTTAGAGACAAGCAAATGCTGAGAGATTTTGTCACCACCAGGCCTGCCTTACAAGAGCTCCTGAAGGAAGCACTAAACATGCAAAGGAGCAACCGGTACCAGCCACTGCAAAAACATGCCAAATTGTAAAGACCATTGATGCTAGGAAGAAACCGCATCAATTAACGGGCAAAATAACCAGTTAGCATCATAATGACAGGATCAAATTCACACATAACAATATTAACCTTAAATATAAATGGGCTAAATGCCCCAATTAAAAGACACAGACTGGCAAATTGGATGAAGAGTGAAGACCCATCAGTGTGCTATATTCAGGAGACCCATCTCATGTGCAGACTCACATAGGCTCAAAATAAAGGGATGGAGGAAGACCTACCAAGCAAATGGAAAGCAAAAAAAGCAGGGGTTACAATTCTAGTCTCTGATAAAACAGACTTTAAACCAACAAAGATAAAAAGAGACAAAGAAGGCCATTATATAATGGTAAAGGGATCAATTCATCAAGAAGAGCTAACTATCCTAAAGATATAGGCACCCAATACAAGAGCACCCAGATTCAGAAGGCAAGTCCTTAGAGACCTACAAAGAGACTTAGACTCCCACACAATAATAATGGGAGACTTTAACACCCCACTGTCAATATTAGATCAATGAGACAGAAGGTTGACAAGGATATTCAGGCTTGAACTCAGCTCTGCAACAAGCAGGCCTAATAGACATCTACAGAACTCTCCACCCCAAATCAACAGAATATACATTTTTCTCAGCACCACATCACACTTATTCTAAAATTGACCACATAATTGGAAGTAAGACACTCCTCAGCAAACGTAAAAGAGCAGAAATCACAACAAATTGTCTCTCAGACCACAGTGCAATCAAATTAGAACTCAGGATTAAGAAACTCACTCAAAACTGCACAACTGCATGGAAACTGAACAGCCTGTTCCTGAATGACTACTGGGTAAATAACGAAATGAAGGCAGAAATAAAGATGTTCTTTGAAACCAATAAGAACAAAGACACAATGTATCAGAATCTCTGGGACACATTTAAAGCAGTGTGTAGAGGGAAATTTGTAGCACTAAATGTCCACAAGAGAAAGCAGGAAAGATCTAAAATCAACACCCTAGAGTCACAATTAAAAGAACTAGAGAAGCAAGAGCAAACAAATTCAAAAGCTAGCAGAAGTCAAGAAATAATTAATATCAGAGCAGAAACTGAAAGAGAGACACAAAAAACCCTTCAAAAAATCAATGAATTCAAGAGCTGGTTTGTTTTGAAAAGATCAACAAAATTGATAGACCACTAGCAAGACTAATAAAGAGGAAAAGAGAGAAGAATCAAATAGATGCAATAAAAAATGATAAAGGGGATATTACCACCAATTCAACAGAAATCAAACTACCATCAGAGAATACTATAAACACCTCTATGCAAATAAACTAGAAAATCTAGAAGAAATGGATAAATTCCTCGACACATACACCCTCCCAAGACTAAACCAGGAAGGAGTCAAATCTCTGAATAGACCAAAAACAGGTTGTGAAATTGAGCCAATAACTAATAGCCTACCAACCAAAAAAAGTCCAGGACCAGACGGATTCACAGCCAAATTCTACCAGAGGTACAAAGAGCTGCTGGTACCATTCCTTCTGAAACTATTCCAATCAATAGAAAAAGAGGGAGTCTTCCCTAACCCATTTTATGAGGCCAACATCATCCTGATACCAAAGCCTGGCAGAGACACAACAAAAAAAGAGAATTTTTGACCAATATCCTGGATGAACATTGATGTAAAAATCCTCAATAAAATATTGGCATACCAAATCCAGCAGCACATCAAAAAGCTTATCCACCACTTTCAAGTTGGCTAAATTGCTGGGATGCAAGGTTGGTTCAACAGATGCAAATCAATAAACATAATCCATCACATAAACAGAACCAATGACAAAAACCACATGATTATCTCAACAGTTACAGAAAAGGCCTTTGACAAAATTCAAGAGCTCTTCATGCTAAAAACTCTCAATAAAGTAGGTATTGATGGAACGTATCTCAAAATAATAAGAGCTATTTATGACAAACCCACAACCAATATCATACTGAATGGGAAAAAACTGGAAGCATTCCCTTTGAAAACTGGCACAAGACAGGGATGCCGTCTCTCAGCACTCCTATTCAACGTAGTATTGGGAGTTCTGGCCAGGGCAATCAGGCAGGAGAAAGAAATAAAGGGTATTCAATTAGGAAATGAGGAAGTCAAATTGTCCCTGCTTGCAGATGACATGATTTTATATTTAGAAAACCCCATCGTCTGAGCCAAAATTTCCTTAAGCTGATAAGCAACTTCAGCAAAGTCTCAGGATACAAAATCAATGTGCAAAAATCACAAGCATTTCTACACACCATTAACAGAGCCAAATCATGAGTGAATTCCCATTCACAATTGCTGCAAAGAGAATAAAATACCTAGGAATCCAACGTACAAGGAATGTGAAGGACCTCTTCAAGGAGAACTACAAACCACTGCTCAACAAAATAAAAGAGGACACAAACAAATGGGAGAATATTCCATGCTCATGGACAGGAAGAATCAATATCGTGAAAATGGCCATACTGCCCAAAGTAATTTATAGATTCAATGCCATCCCCATCAAACTACCTATGACTTTCTTCACAGAATTGGAAAAAACTACTTTAAAGTTCATATGGTACCAATAAAGAGCCCACATTGCCAAGACAATCCTAAGCAAAAAGAACAAAGCTGGAGGCATCATGCTACCTGACTTCAAACTATATTACAAGGCTACAGTAACCAAAACAGCATGGTACTTGTACCAAAACAGATATATAGACCAATGGAACAGAACATAGGCCTCAGAAATAACACCACACATCTGGTGTTATTTCTGACAAAAACAAGAAATGGGGAAAGGAGTCCCTATTTAATAAATGGTGCTGGGAAAACTGGCTAGCCATATGTAGAAAGTTGAAACTGGATCCCTTCCTTACATCTTATACAAAAGTTAATTCAAGATGGATTAAAGACTTAAATGTGAGACCTAAAACTATAAAAAACCTAGAAGAAAACCTAGGCAATACTGTTCAGGACATAGGCATTGGCAAGGACTTCATGACTAAAACACCAAAAGCAATGGCAGCAAAAGCCAAAATAGACAAATGGGATCTAATTAAACTAAAGAGCTTCTGCATGGCAAAAGAAACTACCATCAGAGTGAACAGGCAACCTACAGAAGGGGAGAAGATTTTTGCAAACTAGCCATCTGACAAAGGGCTGATATCCAGAATCTACAAAGAACTCAAACAAATTGACAAGAAAAAATAACCCATCAAAAAGTGGGCAAAGGATATGAGCACATTTCTCAAAAGAAGACATCTATGCAGTCAACAGACACATGAAAAAATGCTCATCATCACTGGTCATCAAAGAAATGCAGATCAAAACCACAATGAGATACCATCTCATGCCAGTTAGAATGGTGATCATTAAAAAGTCAGGAAACAACAGATGCTGGAGAGAATGTGGAGAAATGGGAACACTTTTACACTGTTGGTGGCAGAGTATATTGGTTCAACCATTGTGGAAGACAGTGTGGTGATTCCTCAAGGATCTAGAACTAGAATGACCATTTGACCCAGCAATCCCATTACTGGGTACATACCAAAGGATTATAAATCATGCTACTATAAAGACACATGCACACGTATGTTTATTGCAGCACTATTCATAATAGCAAAGACTTGGAACCAACTCAAATGTCCATCAATGATAGACTGGATTAAGAAAATGTGGCACATATACACCAAGGAATAATATGCAGCCATAAAAAGGAGGAGTTAATGTCCTTTGTAGGGACATGGATGAAGCTGGAAACCATCGTTCTCAGCAAACTATCACAAGGACAGAAAACCAAACACTGCATGTTCTCACTCATAGGTGGGAACTGAACAATGAGATCACTTAGACACAGGGCGGGGAACATCACACGCTGGGGCCTGTTGGGGGGTGAGGGACTGGGGGAGGGATATGCATTAGGAAAAATACCTAATGCAAATAATGAGTTAATGGGTGCTGCAAACCAACATGGCACATGTATACCTATGTATCAAACCTGCACGTTGTGCACATGTACCGTGGAACTTAAAAGTATTAAAAAAAAAAAAAAAGACACATAAGTAAAGCTCACTGCTTTTTATATGTGTGTGTTATTTTATCCTTATGCCAGAGATAGAAGATATAGCTCATGAATTAGTCATTATGGGATAGTCATGAGATGTTAGCATCCATATTATATAGTGAAGAAACTGAGGCCCGGAAAGGTCACACGCCTTGCTTAAGGTCATCTGGATATGAAACAGTAGAGCCAGAAGTGGAATCCAGACCTTCTTCCCAAATTCTGTGCCTGTTCCAGTATACACCCACTCCCTTTCTTTTTTATTTTATTTTTGAGACAAGGTCTAGCTCTGTCACCCAGGCTTGAGTACGGTGGTACAGTCATAGCTCACTGCAGCCTCAACCTCCCAGGTTCAACCTATCTTCCTACCTCAACCTCCTGCGTAGCTGGAACTACAGGCATGTACCACCAAACCCAGCTAATTTTTAATTTTTTTTTTTTTTTGTACAAACAAGATCTCACTATGTTGCCCAGGCTGGTCTTGAACTCCTGGACTCAAGCGATCCTCTCACCTCAGCCTCCCAAAATGCTGGGATTACAGGCGTGAGCCACTGTACCTGTGCTCCTCCTTTCCAGGAGCCTGCTCCTCCCCAGGCCCTGTGAACTCTTGGCTACTCTGATTTGACTTATTCTAATATTTCCAGCAAAGTCTCCAACTTGCTCTGACTCCAATACCAAGGACTGGACAACAGATGCTCGTCAGTGAATACAGTGAAGTTTCAATATAATTATTCTTTTGCTTTAATTTTTTTAAGGTACCAAATCCTCCGGTTTAGGGGCCTGTGAGTGGCTTCTTGTCCTCATTTCCCTGCTCTTCATCATCATGACCTTCCCTTTTTCCATCTGGTTCTGCATAAAGGTGAGATTCCATGAGGACGCAATAGGTAATTTCCTGAGGCCCCTCACTGGCTACACCATGCCCATTCTCACTTTTGTTTTCTGGTACGTGTTTTTGCTCCATGTGGAATGCCCTCACCCCCGACTCACCTTCCGGGATAGCTCTTACTCCTCCAAGACCTTGCTCAAATGTAAACAGGAAGCCTTCCTTGACTCCCCCAGACTGTCATTCCCTTCCCGGTGCTCCCGTGTTACTCTGCTTTCACTTCGTTCTAGCACTTACCACATGTATTATATTGGCTATGTCTCGTTCATCTGCATTCTGTGACCAGAATGGATCATAACATCCACTCCACTTCACACACTTCCACAAAACTTCTCAGGCATCTTCTGTAGACCATGAGTTATGATTATCTTTGGCCCACAGGTGGTTACAGATGCCTGTCCCTGAAATAAATAAAGACCTGTGTCCGTTCTGGAAGCACCTGCCAAGATGGAATTAGAGGAGCAAGAGATTTATTGGGAGACATTGCCTGTGAAAGATTAACAGGAAAGAAAACAAGAGTAGTCAGGAGAAGCCTTCAGACAGTGATGCAGGCCTGACACTTGTGATATGAGAAGGGGAAGAAAGGATTGGGCGGAAAGAACTTCTGACTGTGGTGCAGCTCTGAGAAAGCCTTGGCCAGCCCAAAAGGGAACTCCAGAGCAAGGTTTGCTTCATAGGAGTCCCACAATGGGCAGAAATGGCACGGCCCTAGTACTCCTGCCATCTCAGTCATTGGCTGGAACTGCTAGGAAGACTGCGTCCTTGGCTGAAACAGTATACCTGCTGCTGGGGCTGTTGTTGGTTTGACTCCTCACAGCAGGCAGCAGCTCTTTCCTCTTCCCCTTCATCTTTCCCTCCCCATTTTCCTCCCCAAGATACATTTTGGTATCTTGTGTTTTTGTTTTCATTTATCTCAAAGTATTTTCTCTTTTTCCTTGTGATTTCTTCTTTAACCCATTGGTTACAGTATGTTGTTTAATTTCCACATATTTGTCAATTTCTCAAATTTCCTTCTGTTATTGATTTCTAATTTAACTTCATTGTAATAAGAGAATATACTTTATGTTATTTCAATCCTTTTAAATTTGTTTAAGTTAGTTTTATGACCTGGCCTATTATCTGTCCTGGAAATGATGTTTCATATATGCTGGAAAAGAATGTGTTATTCTGCTGTTGTTGGGTGGAGATATTCTGTGTAGATGTCTGTTAGGTCTATTTGTTGATAGTGTTATTCAAGTCTTGTATGTCTGTCTAGTTCCATCTATTGTTTAAAGTGGGGTATTGAAGTCTCCAGCTGTCACTATTGGATTGTCTATTTCTACTTTGAATTATTTTGGTCTTTTTCCTCATGTATTTTGGAACTCTGTTTTTAGGTGCATCTATGCTTATCATTGTCACACTTTCCTAATGCATTGATCCTTTTATCATTATACAATGTCCCACCTTACTGCTAGTAACATGTTTGCTTGTTTTGAAGTCCATTTTCTCTGATGTTAGGATAGCCATTCCCACTCTCCTTTAGCTACTGTTTGTATGGTATATCTTTTCCATCTTTTACTTTCAGTCTATTTGTATCTTTGAATATAAAGTGTATTTCCTATAGACTGTATATAGAAGGCAGCAGGCTCTTTTTTTTTTTTTTTTTTTGAGACAGAGTCTCGCTCCAGCAGGCTCTTCTTGAAGGGTGACCTGAGCACCTGCATGATTGCCACAAGATCCAACACTGACTCCGCCATAATAGTTTTTGGGAAAGGCTCTCGGGTCTGGGTCACTTAAGATGGTACGCCCTAAGAAGCCAATTAGGGAGAGGAAACAAAAGCAGAACCAGGTAGTTATATTTGAGCAAGGTCTTGAAGAAGTAAGACTCCCCTTCATCTCTGGGGAGAATTTGTTTCTTCCAATAAAAGCAGGTAAGAAATGAGTAATGCTAGGAAACGAAGCAATTGGGAATTGCTACGCATGCTCTAAGAACTGCATACAGTCATTCATTCTCATTGTTTCAAGCAAGGCAGTGTTCTAGCCTCATAAAATTGTAAACTCATGAAGACAAACAAAACATGTTTCCCAATCTCAAAAGACTTAGAGTGGGTTAGTAGATCCTGTTACTTTAAGAAGCACACTTCAAAATGTGTTTTGTTTGGCCTCTTTATTACATTTTTATATTTGGCTAGTTATTATTCAATGGAGCTTTCTTAAGTGGAGGGAGGATAAGGAAGGAAAATACATTTGTCTATAGTCACAAATCATTCTTTCATTTATTCAATAAATATTTATTGAATACTTACAATGTATCAGGCATTTTTTAAGCACTGAGAAAATAAAGATTAATTCCATATCATCAAAGAGTGGGGCATATATTAATATCAAAATAAGTAGACCAAGTTAAGTCAGTGATAAACATGCAATTGAACTCAGATTCTGATACTGGGTCAGAAAGTGAAGTTTATTTTTAAAGTAGTATGCAGTAACTTCTCTATTTCTCTTCTAACAGATGTTCTCCAGAATCTTTTTGTCATTTAAAAGTATCTCTGCACATTTTCAGGGTAAACACGAATTTTCTAGATCTATCACCAATGAAAATTGACAAATTAAAATCAAATTGAGGCCAGGCACGGTGGCTCACACCTGTAATCCCAGCACTTTGGGAGGCCAAAGCAGGTGAATCACCTGAGGTCAGGAGTTCGAGACCAGCCTGACCAACATGGTGAAACCCCATCTCTAGTAAAATACAAAAAATTAGCCGAGCGTGGTGGCTCACACCTGTAATCCCAGCTACTCGGGAGGCTGAGGCAGGAAAATCTGGGAGGTGGAGGTTGCAGTGAGCCTAGATCACGCCACTGCACTCCAGCCTGGGTAACAAGAGCAAAAGTTCATCTTAAAAAAAAAAAAATCCAATTGAATCATTTTGAAGCAGCCTCAGAAGAAATTGCATTCTGAAACAAAATATCACAAGTGGTATTAAAATATACTTCCTCTTTCTGTTAAATAGGTAATGAGCAATACATATAAAAGCTAGGAATGCAGAAATCACAGTAAAATACAAGATTTAACATGCCTTGATAAGATTAATTTAATTTAGGGAATGTTGGCCATGGTTTTTTAGATAATCGTTAAGTCTTTAATCAAAATTTAGTCCATGGGTTCAAAAATTAACACGGTGAATACACTTTTTCATTTCTGAAATTTTATACTTACTAAATATAGGTTTTGGAAACAAGGATTAATAGAACTTTTTTCTTGGTTCTCAAAAAATTTCTGATATCTAGGATCATTCTTATGCCAAGGCCTTTTGAAGACTTTATTTTTCTTTCTAGGAGTGATTTGAAAGGATTAAATTTCTCTTTAGGTTGTACAAGAGTATGAAAGAGTAATTATATTCCGACTGGGACATCTGCTTCCTGGAAGAGCCAAAGGCCCTGGTAAAAAAACACTCTTTTTTCCCTAAACACCTCCCTCCTGACTTGCCAATTTCTTCAACCCATGCAGATTCATAATATGTACCTCAGATTACATGAAGTAACTTGATTCATGACACCTGCATTTTCCAGTCTGTTACATATAATATAGGTTATTAAAAAATTCTTCAGAGACCATGACTACTAGGTCATAGGTAGCCAAGAGAGAGAACTGGTACAGAGAGCCCACATGCCAGGGCGAGGCCTGCTGGAATAGCAAGTTAGCTTAGGACCAATGGCTGGGGACTGGTTTGAGTACAATGTGGATATGGTCAGAGTCCTGTGAATTCTCAGAGAAAAGCTGAGCTAGTTCCTAATCCATGTGCTCAGATCCAATCATGGGAGACAGACAAAGTTCAGCATTCAAATAACAAATTGGTCTTCAGTTACAGGGATTTAAAAAACATAGATTAAGCATTTCTTGTGGCTCAGACTCTGTGCTAACCATAAAACATGGTCTCTGATCTCAGGACCTTAAGATCTAGTGGAGTTGATGTCCACAGGTCCAAGCTCATTATGGGAAACAGATAGAAGTATGGTCAGTCTGAAAGGTTTAGTAGTGGGGGGTTGGAGATCTAAGTCAGCCAGGAAGGTATGAGGAGCAAAGTCCCACTGTGTATATATTGGAGAGGGTCTGAGTTCCAGGACATGCCCGCAGAGACCAGACTAGGGACAAATATCAGAGTTTAAAGATTCAGAATGAATATACGAGCCCACACAAAAGTAGAACCAGACCCTGTAGTTCCAGGACAAAGAACATCTTGCTCTGGCCCTGGTTTTCGGGAACCTTCTCAATTGGCACTGAGGAGGACTAGTAGCTGACTAGTATCCTGGACTCTGTGAGGTGCTGCTTGTTTCAACAAAGCTTTCGCTCTTGCAGGAGCCCACAGAATCCAATGGGCTCTCACAAAATCTCAACAAATCAATCTACAAATGTTTACTGCACATTGATCCTGTATATTATATTGGGTGGGTGAGGACTAACTAGCCAACCAGAAAGCTGGCATCATGATAATTGCTATTCTGATTACTTCTGGGGCCCACTTTCTAAAGAATATGACATGGAGGTTGCTGACTCTAAAGTCTCACACCTGGGTACACTCATGGATTCAAAAACAATTTTAGAGAGCACCTAAAAGGCACTAAGTCAGACACTAAGGCTAACAATAGTGTATAGGACACTACTTAGGGAGTTCAATTCTAGTGAAAGGACAGACATGCAATTGAGATCTGGGGAGGCCAGTACCATGACTAGAAGGACCACACAGCCCAGTTTGCTGGGGACAATCCCTGTTTATACCTATTGTCCTGGAGCAAATTATAATAGTGCTCTCCTTTTACCCTCAGGTGGAGGTGGGACGGGCCAACGGTCTGTAATGAGAGGCTAGGAAAAGTAATGTAGTGTGCAACCTGACCCCAAAAAGGTGAAACCCAAACAGCCTTCATGCCAGTTATTTATCTGTCACTTCCTCCTCCCCTTCTTCTAGGTCTTTTCTTTTTTTTGCCCTGCCTGGATACCTACCACAAGGTTGACCTTCGTCTCCAAACTCTGGAGATACCTTTTCATGAGGTAAGCCAAATGATGGCTTTTGCTTTCTCTATACATTTTCCATGGTCTACCTACCATGGACAAAATGATTATTTATGCTCAAAAATAGGAAATAAAAATAATGATATGGACTACTTCAGAACTTAAAACTTTTGTGCATCAAAGGACACAATTAACAGAGTGCAAAGGCAATCTAGGGAATGGGAGAAAATATTTGCAAATCATATATCTCATAAAGGGTTAATATCCAAGATATATAAAGAACTTATACATGTCAACAACAAAAAAAAGTAAGCAACCCGATTTAAAAAATGGGCAAAGAACTTTGTGACAGTTAACTTTATGTGTCAGCGTGGCTAGACCATGATCATTAGACCTATATTTGGCCAAACACATCTGGATGTTATCGTGAAGGTACTTTTTTAGATGGGATTAACATTTAAATCAGTAGACTTTGAGTAAAGCAGATTACCCTCCCTAATGTGGGGTGGGCCTCATCCAATTAATTGAAGGGCTCAAGAAAAAGACTGACCTCCCTTTGAGGAGGAGGGAATTTTGCCAGTAGAAAAAATAAACTCTTCCCTGGGTCTTCAGCCTGAAGATGTTAGACATACTAGCTTCCATAAGCACATGAGCCAATTCATTAAATCAATACTTTTTTCTCTCCCCACCCCAGGATACCTATATGTGTATGTGTGTGTGTGCATATATATGTATGGTGAAGCCCAAACACACACATACACATTCTACAGTTTCTCTAGAGAACCCTAATACAAACTTGAACAGACACTTCTCAAAAGATGACATACAAAGAAGATGAAGATATAAAATGGGCAACAAGCATATGAAAAGATGCTCAGCATCACTACATTAGGAAAATACAAATCAGTATCACAAGATATCACTTTACACTCATTAACATGGCTACTGTTTTTTAAAAAAACGGAATATAATAAGTGTTGAAGAGGATGTAGAGAAATTGCAACCCTCGTGCACTGTTGGTAGGAAAATGTAAAATGGTGCGGCCACTGTAGAAAACAGTATAGCGGCTCTTCAAAAAATTAAAAATAGAATTACTGTATGACCCAGCAATTCCACTTCTGCATATTTACCTGAAATAATTGAAAGCAGGGCACTGGAGAAATATTTGTACACCCATATTCATAACAGCATTATTCACAATAGCCAAAAGGTTGAAGCAACCCAGGTGTCTACTGATGACTGAAGAGATGAATAAACTGTGATCTATAACCTACAATGGAATATTATTCAGCCTTAAAAAGAAAGGAAATTCTGACATTCTACAAATGGATGAACCCTGAGGACATTCTGCTAAGTGAAATAAGCCAGTCACAAAGAAACAAATACTGTATGATCCTACTCATAACAGGCACCTGGAGTAGTCAACTTCATAGAAACTGAAAGCAGTATGGTGGTTGCCAGGGGTTGAGGAGAAGGGGAAATTGGAGAGTTATTGTTTCATGGGTACAGAGTTTCAGTTTTACAAGATGAAAGAGTTATGGAGATGGATAGTGGTGATAGCTGTACAATATTATGAGTGTATTCAGTATCACTGAACTGTATACTTAAAAATGGTTAAGATGGTAAGTTTTATGGTATATGTATTTTAACACAATAAACAAAATTGGGAAAAAAAACTCACCCCTAATCCTGTTACCCATAGTTAACTGTTGATATTTTGGAGTATATCCTTTCAGATTTTTCAGTGTATGTGGTTATATTTACAGATTATATATATATAATATACAGATATTATATATATATCATGTCATATATATCATATATATGATCATCTGTATGACATATATATATCACCTGTAAATATATTTATATATATATATGTGTGTGTATATATATATATAATACCATATATACTATTTTGCAATGTGTCTTTCTTAACCCAACAATATATTGTGGTCATCTTTTCATATATTAGCTAAATGCTTCTATCCCTTTATTTTAAATGGACATACAGCATTTCATTTAGTGGCTGTATCACAATTTACTCAACCAATTCCCTATTGTTGATATTAAATTCTTTCCAATTTATATTCCAATTAGCAATACTGAGTAACATCCTTATAGCTAAACCCTTAAAATAGGTCCTTATGATCAATATAAAAAGGGAAATGTGAAGACATCTTTCTAGGGCTTGTGATGTATATCATCAAAGCACCCCCAACGCATGCTCTAGCAAGCAATGCATTAGAGTGCTTGTTTCCTAGAACGTGCTTCTCTTTTAGCAGATTTTTTATTTTGGTATCAGTTTAGAAAGACCTTGTTTGGAATCAACAGAATGTCTTCATATGAGAAAATTATTTCCGATCTTTTTTACAAAAGGATTTACCACAGGATTAAATTGTGCGTTCTTTCGTGTATTTGAAAAAAAAAATTCATAATTTTCAAAAACATGTCTATTTTGAATAAAGGGTGGGCCAACTTTCTTTTTCTCTTGTGGAGAAAATTCCCTTTGAACACATTTAGTTCCTCTATCCCCACATAGGAAAGGAGCCCAAGAATCAAGCCTGTCATCCAAACTTTTTTCTGCCTAGATCGTGACCAAAGACATGTTTATAATGGAGATAGATGCCGTTTGCTACTACCGAATGGAAAATGCCTCTCTTCTCCTAAGCAGTCTTGCTCATGTATCTAAAGCTGTGCAGTTCCTTGTGCAAACCACCATGAAGCGCCTCCTAGCACATCGATCCCTCACTGAAATTCTTCTAGAGAGGAAGAGCATCGCCCAGGATGCAAAGGTACTTAGATAAACGTAATGGCCAATATGTTGAAATATTTATCTTTTATTCATTTGCTCATTGGCCATTTATTAAATCTTCCATGGCCAGTTCCATCCCTTAGGGACCATCCCTTTGGGAGCTTATAGCTAGTTAGGAGGTTGCCAAATTGACTCTGAGTCAATTATAGTTATCAGTATGGTGCTTGTTAATCAGTCATTGCCACAGTTTTTGCTCTCAAACCTACTCCAATGACTTTAAATTCATCCCCAAGTACTCACCTAGTATTAAGTGTTGAGAATGATTGCTGGCAGGAATGGTGGGGTTGGTGGGAATGGACAGGAGGGGTTGGTTGTACACAAAGATGATAAGGCACGGTTCCCAGGAGCAAACTGAGCAAGCTCATCCACGGCCAGGGTCGGTGGCTTTGATTCTTACCAAGGCAGGTAGGCAAAAGGTATTCAGAGGAGAAGTGAGAAGACAGCAGGATTCCAGCCAACTGGCCAGTGGAGTGGCAATTACTACCAGCAATGGAGCCTGTCACTGAAGCCGTGGGGACAGCCAGGCCCAGAACTGGGTTAGGAGGTTGTGAATCATGGTAGTTGGAAAGAGGACCTCAAATAGAGGGACCCCAAGAATCCAAGGCACTGGTAGTAATTGTGCTTTATGGGATGTCCCCCTCCACCCTCCCTTCCTTATTCATCCTTCTCCTTTAAAGGATAAAGTCCAGACACTTGACATTCAAGCTTGCCCTTGTTACACTGATTATAATATATATACAAATGTTCCTTGATTTATTATAAACCCATCATAAAGCAAAAAATATCGTAAGTCAAAAATGCATGTATCCTAATAAACCCATGATAAAAGTCAAAAAGTGTCAAACCATTGCAAGTTGGGGACCATCTATCTAAGACATTAATTTTCCCAGACTATGACGTCCATAGCAGCAGGAACTATGTTTTATCCATCTCTTGGTCCTCAGCACAGGTTTATCACACAGCAGGTAGATAATGTTTTTTGGATAAATGAATAAATTGACCCAAATGTTGTAGTCTCACCTCTTGCCATCCTTCTCCCACTGAATCTAATACTCCAACCTACTTTAGCTTTTGTCCAGCATTCAGCACTTTTATGCTCCCACTGCCTCCTCTTGGGCTGTATCCTCTGCATGGAATACTTCCCTTTTCTCCACAGGCAAGATTTTATTTGTCCTTTAAGATGCCACCTATTCTGTGATGTCTTTATCAACACTCCCTACTCTCACCCATACCCCCAAATCAGCCTTCTCAGGGTTCTCAATGCACTATGCTTACTGTTTGTCTAACCACTAAAAAATAATGAGAAAATAAGTATAAAAAGAAGAGTTTGGGTCAACATTAGAGCTCCATGCCCTGCCCCTCCTTTCCAGAATCCGCAGTCCATTTTCTTCCCTTTCTTGTTTCCAACTTCAGTCAAGGGGGTGGGCGGGACTGGGAAGCAGGAGGAAACTGGAGCCACCAGCATCAGTTGTAGAAGTGAAAACATCCTATAAGGGAAAGACATTTGGAAGAGAGACTAGACACTGGTTCTCAACTCGGTGCATTTTGGAACAGATTTTAAAAATATAGCTGTATTAGCTCCTATTACTTCTGTAACAGACTACCACAAACTTGGTGGTAGTTTTCTTAGTTTTGAAGACCAGAGTCCAAAATCAGTTTCACTGGGCTAGAGTCCAGGTGTCAGCTGGACCAATTCCTTCTGAGAGGAGAATCCGTTTCCTTGCCTTTTCCAGCACCTGGTGGCTGCCTGCATTTCTCAGCTCGTGGCACCTTCCTCCATCTTTAGAGTGCATCACTTCAATCCCTACTTCCATCATCACATCAACTTCTCCTCTTCTGTAGTCAAATCACCATTTGCCTCTCTCTTATAAGGACACCTATAATTACATTTAGGGCCACCTGGATAATCCAGGCTAGTATCCCCATCTCAAGAGCCTTTAACTTAATCACACCAGCAAAATCCCTCTTGGGGTAACATTCACAGCTTCCAGGGATTAGGACATGGGATATCTTTGGGGACCATTATTCAGCATAACACACCATCTTCAACTGCACAGATATTTATTGGGTGGCACTATGCAAGTTAAACAACTCTTTGCAAGGCACTGTGAAGTTAAATAAAACAGGCAAATGATGTCCTTTCAAAGGGAATCTTCTTCCTTAGTACAGAACAATGGCCATCAGGGTTTAGGCATGCTCTCCCACCTGGAGGCTCTCACTAACATCTGAATTCTTCTCTCCACAGGTTGCCTTGGATTCAGTGACCTGTATTTGGGGAATCAAAGTGGAGAGAATAGAAATGTGGGTAGGAAATTAACTAGGAAGAATAGTATGATAAAGGAAAATATTCTGGTTTCATTTTAAATTTTTCATTTGAAAAATTATTTTCATTGAGTACTATAGCCATATCAGCATAAATTTGTAAAAAAGAGAAACAAATTATCTAATATCTTACAGCCATAACACAATCACTATAACATTTGGACAAATTACTCTGATTGTTTTTTCTCTATGCAGCTAAAAAATTGTTTTAGATAAAATTTACGTGACATTTCCCATTTTAGGCCAGGCGCAGTGGCTTGCACCTGTAATCTCAGTACTTTGGGAGGCTGAGGTGGGTGGATCGTTTGAGGTCAGAAATTTGAGACCAGCCTGGGCAACATGGTGAAACCCTGTCTCTACTAAAAATGCAAAAATTAGCTGGGGGTGGTGGCACGTGCCTGTAATCCCAGCTACTAGGGAGGTTGAGGCAGGAGAATCACTTGAACCTGGGAGGCAGAGGTTTCAGTGAGCCAAGATCATGCCACTGTGCTCTAGCCAGGACCATAGAGCGAGACTTGAGCTCAAAAAAAAAAAAAAAAAGAAAGAAAATTAGCCAGGGGTGGTGGCAAATGCATGTAATCCCAGCTACTCGGGAGGCTGACGCAGGAGAATCACTTGAACCCAGGAGGTGGAAGCTGCAGTGAGTCAAGATTGCGCATTGCACTCCAGACTGGGTGACAGAGTGAAACTGTCTCAAAGATAAAAGAAAAAAGAAAGAAAAAAAGAAATGTCACATTTTTGCCATTTTAAACTGTAGTTTTAGTATAATATTTACAAATGGGTACAGCCATCACTACTATCTAATTTCGGAACATTTTCATCATCCCAAAAGGAAGCCTGTGTTCGTTAAGTGGGAACCCCCGATGTACTCCTTAATTTAGTTTCTTAAATTAGTTTCCAACTACTAATTTAGTTTCTGTCTCAATGAATTTGCCTCTTCTGGACATTTCACATAAATGGAATCATATAATATATGGCTTTTTGTGTCTGGCTTCTTTTCACTTAGCATAATATTTTCAAGGTTCAACCATGCTTCAGCATGAATCAGTACTTCATTACTTTTTATGATCAAATAATATTTCGTTGTTTGAGGCTATACCACATTTTATCTGTTCATCAGCTGATGGACATTTGGGTTGTTTCTGCTCTTTGGCTATTATGAATAATGCTACAGCAAGCATTGATTTGCAAGTTTTTGAGTGAACATGTTTTCAATTCTCTTGGGTCTATATCTAGAAGTAGAATTACTGGGTCATATGGTAACTCCATATTTAACTTTTTGAGGGGCAGCTAAACTGTTTTCCATATATGCATTTTTATAGTTATAATCAGGGTCAAAAGACAATTTTGTGTCTTTTATGCAATACATTAAGCATTGTTCTTATTTGGTCAGTTGTACCCTTTTCAAAATCAATTCTTTTCTTTTATAAACTTGGATGAATTCCCCTTATCTTTATTATCAGTAATGTGGCTCTTCAAGCCATTGTTCAAATTTATTAGTTGAGGTTTAGATTACAACCTAAGTGGAAAAACTGAGCACAGCTCATCAATACAAAACCTGCTGTGCTGCTGATGAGGAACCACAGCTCTACTGTAGCATCAGCAATAATACAAACCTGCATTTGAGGCGTCGACCTTGGAGATGCCCTTCTCTGCCTACTTTTGACCTCAGAAGTCTAGGGATGGCACAGTCAGAATTTGCTACTCATCATGAGACAGCAGTAGAGAGGCCTGCAAATCTGTGTGAAAGCTCTGGTCCCTAAATCACGGCTGCACACCTACATGCCTGCGTTCTTCTTTTTCAGTAAAGATGTGAGGTTGCCAGCTGGCCTTCAGCACTCGCTGGCTGTGGAGGCCGAAGCGCAAAGACAGGCCAAAGTGCGGGTGAGCACTCCATCCTCCCACCCAGACTGCTCTTTGAGGAAGGCCTGCTGGTGGAGAACATTCCCCCTTTGCTTCCTTACTGTCCATTCATTCGGCACTGGGCAGAGTGGTCTTGGGCCCTTACAACTCTGTTAAAATTGCTTGCTCTCTTAAAGTGTGTTAATAGTCCCCTGACTGACTAATGCAACTCCTCTCCCTCTCTGAAGCTACTGATAATAGTGACCACCCACTGCTTGAGTCTCACCTTCCCTCTCTCTCCTTAAAGGTATCTCCTCCACACACATCAGTCCCTCTTCTTTAGTGCTGGCATCTTTTCCTGGGTAATCATAGTCACCCTAACTTCTAGATATTCCCTAGAACTGTATCCCAAGCTTGGCACAAGTTTTGGAGGGACAACCACGATCAGGGCCCAGTTCCCTCAACGCCAGAGCCAAGAGAAGGCTGTGCTACTCAACTCCACTCAGACATGGCAGCAAGAAGCAAAGATGCGGCAGCTAGCAGCTTCTAGTGACTGAGGTGTGGGTGAGGGGGCCTTGGGAAGAGGAAAATGAAGAATGAAGGGAGGCAGATTTCTCTGAAACAACAGAGCAGGTGAAGATAAAAACCGGTACCGGTAAGAGGATCATTGCCTGTGGACCACTGAGGGGAGGTGAGGATGAGGAAGGGGAGGAGGACAGTCCCCAGGGCAGTTGCTTCTAGATCTCTGAGTGAAGTCCTCTTCAGCCACTTTCAGGTGGCATTTGGGTAGTGAGCCCAGCACTTTCTCTTCAGAAATGCTTACCCATTCACTTTGCCTGAGTTGGGGGTCACCCTTTCACAACGTCATGCCTTTGCATAGAATGCTGGCTAATCTTTTCTCTATGTTGGCAAAATCCTAATCTTTCAAGGCTCACCGGATGCTAATAACTCCCCTAATACTTCATTTATACTTGTCATGGCTCCTAACAAATTCCACCTTAAATTGTGATTAATAGTGTGATCTGTCTCCCCAGCTCAAGACCCTTCAGAAAGAAGAATAAACCTGTTCTCTGCTTAACAGTGCTTGCCACATAGTAGATGCTCAGTGCTTGTCTGCTGAGTCACACTGCATAGTGGTGAAGCCTTCAGGGAACGAAGAACAATCACTTTGCTTTTCGTCACATCTGTTTTCTAGATGATCGCTGCAGAAGGGGAAAAGGCTGCTTCTGAGTCCCTGAGGATGGCAGCTGAGATTCTGTCAGGCACCCCTGCTGCTGTTCAGCTTCGATACCTCCACACCCTTCAGTCGCTGTCCACAGAGAAGCCTTCCACTGTGGTTTTACCTTTGCCATTTGACCTCCTGAATTGCCTGTCTTCTCCCAGCAACAGAACTCAGGGAAGCCTCCCTTTCCCAAGTCCTTCCAAACCTGTTGAGCCACTAAATCCTAAAAAGAAAGACTCTCCCATGTTATAGGAAAGATGGGGCGTAATGTGACTGTAAAGGGGCCTGCCATAGAAAAGCCACATCCCTGAGGGAGGCACTCTGTCCTCACTCCCTGCCCTTCCTTTGGTTGCCATATGGAATGGCCGTGGAATACACAAAGTCACAATGCACTATCCATGAGAAGACGGTGAAATGATGTAATGACAGAGAAGGCAGACAACACGTCTCCATGACTCATCTAGTCAGAGCAATTAAGGGAAACAGCTTTGGTCAACGTTCTACTTTGGAAAGAATGTTGAGCCTAGATGTGCTTAAATTTTGACTTCTGGGAACTTGGTTCAGATGTCCTTTTCACTGTATGTCCTCTGGCCCCTTTGGCAAGGTTGTCACAGCTCCCACAGCCCTTCCTACAAGCACCTATCATTGGGCTTGTCACACTCTATTGCTCTTCTGCCCTAAAGATGCAGTCTTCTCTTCAACAATGCCACCAGTTCTTCAAAGGCACGCCTTAGTTTTCCTCAACCACACTCAATCTTTTTGCTCCACCCTGACTTCCTCACACCTAACCCTGATAGTTACCTAAAGTGACACTTAAATGTTTCAGAGTGAATGCAAAAAAGAGAGATGGACTTGGAGTCAGATATAAAATTTATGCCCAATTAAAGCATTTAAAAGGAATTATTTTTGTGGAGACTCCTTTTTTAAATAAAGAAATAAATTAAAGGACAAAAACATCTGACACATGTGGCTTAAAATCTGAGGGAGAATCACTATAAATAGTGGGCCCGAGAGTAATCTGTTTTCAGTATAGAAATTACCAGCTTGTTTATTTCTTCAAACAGTAATAATATTAGGTAACCTATACATGCCCTGACATATTGTTTTCTTATACAGATATTTCTTAATATAGATACATTTCTCTAAGTCTTATTTTCCATTAATTTGCCTTATACAATTAGAAATGCATGTCTGCAGAAAAAAAATAAGCCAAATAAATAAGAAAGCATATCTATACTTACAGCAAATTCTCTATAAACTTAAAAAAGTCACTAACATTATAAAACATTACTAACATTACTAAAATAATATTAGGAAAATGCTACTTATAATGGGCATTTTCATGTTGCTGGCACAGAGAGAGGGTAACTCTACCAAGTGCCACAGTATTTGGTTCTCTCTTCCTCAAACTGCCTCTTTATTCTTCATGTTATCTGATGTTATTATTATTTTGTATTGGAGATGTGTTCCTGCTATTCCCAGTGGGAACTGAAAATATTTTGCATGAAATACCCATAAAGAGTTTTTGTTTATGAATGTGAGCCCATAAAACCCTGCTGAACATTATATCCATGAAAAAATGAATCTAAGCTCCTAACAGCGGGCCTAGAAACTTTTGCAGCATTTTGTCTGTTGAAGAGAGACTGCTTTCCATTATGCTTAAGTCACAGAAACAAGGCCCAAGTTAAGGATGCTTTGCCTATCCTAATGTCTCTCAGTCACCTCAACATTCCTTCTTTCTCTGCCATCTCTCTCTCCCTCTTCCCCTCCCTCAAAACAAGTTAAAAATAAATACATAAATAAATAAATCCCTAGCACTATCTTGTGAAATGTTGCCAATCTCAGAGGCATCCCTGTCTACATCTCTAGGCCACCTCCTTACTTCTATCCACAGGTGGGAAAACCCAAACATTCTAAGCTGGTTCTAAGATATTCTTACAGCCCAAATTTGTTACGTCCTGGGGCTTTAGCCAAGCCATGCATCTTCCCAAGTTTACACAGGATTCTCAGATAATTTCAAAACCTACATTTTTATATAACCATGCCAAATTCACTCACTGATACAACAATCAGTTTATAAGCTGACTATTGAGAAGTAACTTCCAATTTTGTTCTGTTTCAAAAGGCTATTTAATCCAATTCTAAAAATATTTCCATATCTTATTAAAAGAAAAGTCTCCCCAGTCCCTGTTCCTAAGGACCTTACTTGGTTGTGGGGGCATGAGAGTGCTGACAGCCATAGATGGAGCAGTCTTTCATTGAGGAGGCAATGGGAGATTCTGAAGCCAAAGGAACAGGCAAAGCTCTACACTATGCAGGGGTGCCGAAATACAAATGTGGAATCCAAAAGGCTCTCATATCCAAATAAGTCAAAGACAGGTAACAAAATCTACCAGACCCAGGAGTATGGTGTCAGAAAGAAAGCAAACACTGATGAAGCAGCAACAGGACATGGGTTGGGGAACTCCTAGGTGACTTCCTAGAATGTCTCATCATCTAGGATGTGGAGTTTGCTTTCACGGACCAGCCAGGGCATGATCATAGATGGCTTAGCCCATTTGAAGGGGCGATGGCAATCAGAGCATTCCTGAAGTGGAAACGTTTCTCATTACCACTGTGTTGGCTCATACCCATTCCAGTGTATTGGTTATTGGAATTAAGATGGCACCAGGGGTTGTTGGTCACTTTTCACACCATATATGACGGCTCTTGATCTCAGAATAGCAAATTTTGGCATGTGTAGTGAAGAAGGAGGTAGGGTCATGCTGGGTCAGGCATAACAGAAGGCAAAAGCAGAACAATCAGAAGTGAACACCAGGGTCAAAATGGCTTTTATGACTCTTCATACTTCCTTATAACACTGGTTGTTTGTGAAAGGCAGATGTTGCTTACATTTCTAGGGAGCGCCTATGGTATTTCCCATTGTTTGGTTTCCTCTAATGTCCCGCACGGATAAATATTTAAATTTCTCATTGGCATGCCACAGGGCTTTCGGGTCTGCTTGAGTGGCATGTGTTGTCTTTCAAATTAACCAACTGTTGCAGTTGGTGGGCTTGATGAGAAGGAAATCATGGAGATAAGTTGCTACAAAACTGTGTTTGGGTGAAAGAGTATGGTGGATAGTCAAAGGCAAAATTCTTCAGACACTGGCTAGGTGAGCTGGCCCAGGTGCTGCACTCCAGCTGGTTACTAGTTGTGAAATGATGGCTGGAGGACAAGCTGGAGAGTACAGTTGAAAACCATGATATGTTCTGGGAATAGTTGTGTTTTTTTTTTTCTCTGATAATTTACTTTAATATTAATAAAGTGGCAATAAGCTGATAAACAGGGATACGATGTTCCAGTTTGGCACTGGAGTCTGCCATGACCAAAATGACATGCCCCTAAGAGTGGGAGAAGTCTATGGCACAATCTATGACGATGGTGTTCCAGGGCATTTGGAGCTGACAGTGATGTGGCATTGGTGTATTCAGACCTGAATTTATTATGCAAGCAGCTAGCTTAAGGACTGGTATACTGCCGATTGATGCACTCAAAATCATCAGGAATGTGTCCTATGGAGGCTTTGAAGGCCTTCCTTAGAATTTCAAGGGCCACCATGGCTCACCAGTAGCATTAGGGTGCAACGGGGGCTCTGCAGTTTGGACTTTCCTATCTAGAAGGCTCAGCAGGTCATTCTGCCAATACCCCTGCATTCCACATCCTTGGGGACCATGTCCGAATGGCTCTGAGTAAGTATGTATCTCCTTGATTGACTGTTCCTGGCCACTACAATGTTCTTTGGCAGAGAGTCTATTGGAATTATGAGGTTCCAATAATTCTGGCTTTTGCACAGTAGCTGAGCTGAGCATTAAGTAAAGGATATGGAAGCCAAATCCTTTAAAAGAGAGGTAATCAACACACTTCCAACGGCTTCTTCTGGGCTTGGAAAGACATTACAGCACTATAGCTGGGAGCTTGGGGTCTGCTCTCAGACATATTAGATTTGATTCAGGCTCTACCATTTACCAACTGTTTAACCTTGGACATGTTACTAATTCTGTATATAAATGGGGATAAAAGCAGGATCCACCTCACAGAATTGTGATTAAATAAGATAATGCATATGATATGATTAGCACAATGCTTGCACAAGGTAAATGCTTAATAAATAATGGTGATGACTATTATTCTGGTTTTACCTCAGTAGCAATAAATGACAGCCATCAGGCTGCATCCAAATAAGAGCCTGCTGGCCCCTCCACATGTTGCTTAGCCCAGCAAGCTAAGATCCACTAGCTTGAAATTCTTGCTGCTAGGGCAGCAGTCTGAGATAGACCTGGGATGCTGGAGCTTGGCGGGAGGAGGGGCATCTGCCATTGATGAGGCTTGAGTAGGTGGTTTTATGCTCACAGTGTAAACAAACCCGCTAGGAAGCTCGAACCAGGTGGAGCCCACCGCAGCTCAATGAGGCCAACTGCCTCTCTAGATTCCACCTCTCTGGGCAGGGCATATCTGAACAAAAAGCAACAGCCCCAGTCAGGGACTTATAGAAAAAACTGTCATCTCCCTGGGACAGAGCATGTGGGGGAAGGGCAGGTGTGGGCACAGCTTCAGCAGACTTAAATGTCCCTGCCTGACAGCTCTAAAGAGAGCAGCAGTTCTCCCAGCATGGTGATTGAGCTCTGATAACAGACAGACTGCCTCCTCAAGTGGGTCCCTAACCCCCGTGTAGCCTGACTGGGAGACATCTCCCAGTTGGGGCCGACAGACATCTCATACAAGAGAGCACTGGCTGGCATCTGGCAGGTGCCCCTCTGGGACGAAGCTTCCAGAGGAAGGATCGGGCAGCAATATTTGCTGCTCTGCAGCCTCCCCTGATGATACCCAGGCAAAGAGAGTCTGGAGTGGACCTCCAGCAAACTCCAACAGACCTGCAGCTGAGGGACCTGTTAGAAGGAAAACTAACAAACAGAAAGGCATAGCATCAACATCAAAAAAAAAAGGACATCCACACCAAAACCCCATACATAGGTCACCAACATCAAAGACAAAATGTAGATAAAACCACAAAGATGGGGAGAAACCAGCACAGAAAGGCTAAAAATTCTGAAAACCAGAATGCCTCTTCTCCTCCAAAGGATCACAACTTCTCGCCAGCAAGGGAACAAAAATGGATGGAGAATGAGTTTGATGAGTTGACAGAAGTAGGCTTCAGAAGGTGGGTAATAACAAACATCTCCCAGCTAAAGGAGCATATTCTAACCCATCACAAGGAAGCTAAAAACCTTGAAAAAAGGTTAGACGAACGGCTAACTAGAACAACCAGTGTAGAGAAGAATACAAATGAAGAATATAAATCTGATGGAGCTGAAAAACACAGCATGAGAACTTCATGAAGCATACACAAGCTTTAATAGCCAATTAGATCAAGCAGAAGAAAGGATATCAGTGATTGAAGATCAAATTAATGAAATAAAGTGAGAAGAAAAGATTAGAGAAAAAACAGTGAAAAGAAATGAACAAAGCCTCCAAGAAATATGGGACTATGTGAAAAGACCAAATCTACATTCGACTGGTGTACCTGAAAGTGACAGGGAGAATGGAACCAAGTTGGGAAACACTCTTCACGATATTATCCAGGAGAACTTCCCCAACCTAGCAAGGCAGGCCAACATTCAAATTCACAAAATACAGAGAACACCACAAAGATAGTCCTTGAGAAGAACAACCCCAAGACACATAATTTTCAGATTCACCAAGGTTGAAATGAAGGAAAAAATATTAAGGGCAGCCAGAGAGAAAGGTTGGGTTACCCACAAAGTGAAGCCCATCAGACTAACAGCAGATCTCTCAGCAGAAACCCTCCAAGCCAGAAGAGAGTGGGAGGCAATATTCAACATTCTTAAAGAAAAGAATTTTCAACCCAGAATTTCATATCAAGCCAAACTAAGCTTCATAAGTGAAGAATAAATAAAATCCTTAGAGACAAGCAAATGCTGAGAGATTTTGTTACCACCAGGTCTGCCTTACAAGAGCTCCTGAAGGGAGCACTAAACATGGAAAGAAACACCCAGTACCAGTCACTGCAAAAACATGCCAAATTGTAAAGACCATCGATGCCATGAAGAAACTGCATCAACTAACAGTCAAAATAACCAGCTAGCCTTATAATGACAGGATCAAATTACATATAACAATATTAACCTTAAATGTAAATGGGCTAAATGCCCCAATTAAAAGACACAGGCTGGCAAATTGGATAAAGAGTCAAGACCCATTGGTGTGCTGTATTCAGGAGACCCATCTCATGTGCAAACACACACACAGGATCAAAATAAAGGGATGAAGGAAGAGCTACCGAGCAAATGGAAAGCCAAAAGAAAAGCAGGGTTTGCAATCCTAGTCTCTGATAAAACAGACTTTAAACCAACAAAGATCAGAAGAGACAAAGAAGGCCATTATATAACGGTAAAGGGATCAATGCAACAACAAGAACTAACTATCCTAAATATATATGCATCCAATACAGGAGCACCCAGATTCAGAAAGCAAGGGTTTAGAGACCTATGACGAGACTTAGACTCCCATACAATAATAGTGTGAGACTTTAACACCCCACTGTCAATATTAGACAGATCAATGAAACAGTAAATTAACAAGGGTATCCAGGACTTGAACTCAGCTCTGGACCAAGTAGACCTAACAGACATCTACAGAATTCTCCACCCCAAATCAATGGAATATGCATTTTTCTCAGCACCACATGACACTTATTCTAAAATTGATCACATAATTGGAAGTAAAGCACTCCTCAGCAAATGTAAAAGAGCACAAATCACAACAAACTGTCTCTCAGACCACAGTGCAATCAAACTAGAACTCAGGATTAAGAAACTCACTCAAAACCACACAACTACATGGAAACTGAACACCCTGCTCCTGAATGACTACTGGGTAAATAACAAAATGAAGGAAGAAATAAAGATGTTCTTTGAACCCAATGAGAATGAAACACAATGTACCAGAATCTCTGGGATACATTTAAAGCAGTGTGTAGAGGGAAAGTTATAGCACTAAATGCCCACAAGAGAAAGCAGGAAAGATCTAAAATTGACAACCTAACATCACAATTAAAAGAACCAGAGAAGCAAGAGCAAGCACACTCAAAAGCTAGCAGAAGGCAAGAAATAACTAAGATCAGAGCAGAACTGAAAGAGATAGAGACATAAAAAACCCTTCAAAAAATCAACGAATCCAGGAGCTGGTTTTTTGAAAAGATTAACGAAATAGATAGACCGCTAGCAAGACTAATAAAGAAGAGAGAAGAATCAAACAGATGCAATAAAAAATGATAAAGGGGATATCACTGCCAATCCCACAGAAATACAAACTACCATCAGAGAATACTATAAACACCTCTATGCAAATAAACTAGAAAATCTAGAGACACGGATAAATTCCTGGACACATACACCCTCCCAAGACTAAAACAGGAAGAAGTCAAATCTCTGAATAGACCAATAACAAGTTGTGAAATGGAGCCAATAATTAATAGCCTACCAACCAAAAAACGTCCAGGACCAGATGGATTCACAGCCAAATTCTACCAGAGGTACAAAGAGGAGCAGGTACCATTCCTTCTAAAACTATTCTGATTAATAGAAAAAGAGGGAATCCTCCCTAACTTATTTTATGAGGCCAGCATCATCGTGATACCAAAACCTGGCAGAGGCACAACAGAAAAAGAGAATTTTAGGCCAATATCCCTGATGAACATAGATGTGAAAATCCTCAATAAAATACTGGCACACCAAATCCAGCAGCACATCAGAAAGCTTATCCACCACGATCAAGATGGCTAAATCCCTGGGATGCAAGGCTGGCTCAACAGATGCAAATCAATAAATGTAATCCATCACATAAACAGAACCAGTGACAAAAACCACATGATTTCTCATGATTTCTCAATAGATGCAGAAAAGGCCTTCAACAAAATTCAACAGCACTTCAAGCTAAAAACTCTCAATAAACTAGGTATTGATGGAACATATCTCAAGATAATAAGAGCTATTTATGGCAAATCCACAGCCAAAATCATACCGGATGGGCAAAATCTGGAAGCACTCCCTTTGAAAACCAGCAAAAGACAAGGATGCCCTCTCTCACCATGCCTATTCAACATAGTATTGGAAGTTCTGGCCAGGGCAATCAGGCAAGAGAAAGAAATAAAGGGTATTCAGTTTGGAAAAGAGGAACTCAAATTGTCTCTGTTTGCAGATGACATGACTGTATATTTAGAAAACCCCATCATCTCAGCCCAAAATTTCCTGAAGCTGATAAGCAGCTTCAGCAAAGTCTCAGGATCAAAATCAATGTACAAAAATCACAAGCATTTCTACACACCAATAACAGACAAACAGCCAAATCATGAGTGAACTCCCATTCACAATTGCTACAAAGATAATAAAATACCTAGGAATCCAACTTACAAAGGATGTGAAGGACCTCTTCAAGGAGAACTACAAACCACTGTTCAAGGGAATAAAAGAGGACACAAACAAATGGAAGAACATTCCATGCTCATGGATGGGAAGAATCAATATTGTGAAAATGGCCATACTAGTAGCCCAAGGTAATTTGTAGATTCAATGCTATCCCCATCAAGTTGCCACTGACTTTCTTCACAGAATTGGAAAAAACTATTTTAAATTTCATGTGGAACCAAACAAGAGCCTGCATAGCCAAGACAAGCCTAAGCAAAAAGAACAAAGCTGGAGACATCATGCTACCTGACTTCAAACTATACTACAAGGCTACAGTAACTAAAACAGCATGGTACTGGTGCCAAAACAGATATATAGACCAATGGAACAGAACAGAGCCCTCAGAAATCACACCACACATCTACCACCATCTAATCTTTGACAAACCTGACAAAAACAAGAAATGGGGAAAGGATTCCCTATTTAATAAATGATGTTGGGAAAACTAGCTAGCCATATGCAGAAAGCTAAAACTGAATCCCTTCCTTATACCTTATACAAAAATTAACTCAAGATGGATTAAAGACTTAAATGTAAGACCTAAAACCATAAAAACCCTAGAAGAAAACCTAGGAAATACCATTCAGGACATAGGCATGGGCAAAGACTTCATGACTAAAACACCAAAAGCAATGGTAACAAAAGCCAAAATAGACAAATGGGATCTAATTAAACTAAACAGCTTCTGCACAGCAAAAGAAACTATCTGCAGAGTGAACAGCCAACCTACAGATTGGGAGAAAATTTTTGCAATCTATCCATCTGACAAAGGGCTAATATCCAGAATCTACAAAGAACTTAAACAAATTGACAAGAAAAAAACAAACAACTCCATCAAAAAGTGGGCAAAGGATATGAACAGACACTTCTTAAAAGAAGACATTTATGCAGCCAACAGACATATGAAAAATGCTCATCACTGGTCATCAGAGAAATGCAAATCAAAACCACAGTGAGATACCATCTCACGCCAGTTAGAATGGCAATTATTAGAGTCAGGAAACAACAGATGCTGGAGAGGATGTGGAGAAATAGGATCACTTTTACACTGTTGGCAGGAGTGCAAATTAGTTCAACCATTGTGGAAGACAGTGTGGCGATTCCTCAAGGATCTAGAACTAGAAATACCATTTGACCCAGCAATCGTATTACTGGGTATATACCCAAAGGATTATAAATCATGCTACTACAAAGACACATGCACACATATGTTTACTGTGGCACTATTCACAATAGCAAAGACTTGGAACCAACTCAAATGTCCATCAATCATAGACTGGATAAAGAAAATGTGGCACATATACACCATAGAATACTATGCAGCCATAGAAAAGGATGAGTTCACGTCCTTTGCAGGGACATGGATGAAGCTGGAAACTGTCATTATCAGCAAACTATCACAAGGAAGAAAACCAAACACCGGATGTTCTCGCTCATAGGTGGGAATTGAACAATGAGATTACTTAGACACAGGGTGGGGAACATCACACACCAGGGCCTGTTGGGGCGTTGGGGCTGGGGGAGGGATAGCATTAGGAGAAATACCTAATGTAAATGATGAGTTGATGGGTGCAGCAAACCAACATGGCACATGTATACCTATGTACCAAATCTGCACTTTGTACACCTGTACCTCAGAACTCAAAGTATAATAAAAAAAAAAACCTTCACCAGTTTTGTAAATAAAAATTGTATCTGAGTTAGTTTATTCATTCGCAGTTGTTATTCATTTGGTTTTCCTTTTTGTGAGTTGTCTGAATAAGATGGTTATGTGATTAAAATATGCACATTCCTATGAGAAGTATAAACTAGTAGATTAGCACCAAATATATTAATGTTCTTCTACAATACTTGTGGCCCAGTCAAATTTTCTTTCATAAATACAACCTAAATAAAGCAAAATATGAAGCAATGCTTACCCTTCTTTGGAGATTTTGAGGAATCTTCTGCTGACCTAACTTCTTCTTCTTCTTGTTCTTGTTCTTCTTCTTCTTTTACTTCTCTTTTGTCTTCATTTTCTTTCTCTCCTTTAGACTCCTTTCTTGATGTCATGACTAATTCCTCTAGATCTTTATTTTTTATAAGGGTATGATGAAGTTTCTCATATGCATCTTCAAACTTTTCCTCTGCCTGTTTGGCTCTCTTTTCAACCTCCCTGATACGAAAGAGAAACACAACAAAATAGAAAGGGTTGAAAAAGTATTTTTGACTTAGAAACTCATTTTCTAAAAAGGCAGTGAGATTAGATGAACGTGTCTGAAGGGTAGAAATAAGGGAAGCAACAGCATCAATGATTGATTGAGAACTGAGGCCCAGGAGCAACTCTGAATGCTAATGTCAGAGTAGAAATCATGCTGCTATTTAAGAATATATTTATCATTTCTTAATAAAATCTGATTTGGGGTATCTGGAATTCTCCATCAATGGCCAGGGAACTCCCTTTCAAGAGTTAATTTTGGCTTCTCTTAATTGATGTGATCCAACAAACTAAATTCAACAGAGTCCCTTCTTTTCTAAAACCAAATTTTTGTAATCAAAGAAACCAGCATGAGATGTGCTTCTTAGCTACTACAGCACATTATATGTCTACATGGCTACGCTCTTCTCCTGGCATCCCCAGCCATCTTAACTATATCGCCCTTTGTACTCTTTGATATATGTAACATTCTTTCCCAAGCACAATAGTTTCTCCTAGTTCCATCTATTTCCCTAAGTCATCTCTTAGAAACATATTGAATTGGATCACTCTAACACCCCCCTCCAACACACACAAATACTTTGACTTCCTCTATCTTTCCACTGTAGATAAGGATGGATAAGATGTTCCCACCAGGGCACTGTAGTTTACTGCCTCTAGCAGAACATGTGGAGATATGCATCCCCCTAGTAAGGATACAGAAAGCAGGAGAGCCAAAGGGAAGCCAAAAAGTATGAATTTCTCAGTCAAGCCTTCTGGCCAGCCCATTTTCATCCTCTTACCATTGTGTTGACTCATACTTACAGTAACTTCTCCTGCATATGTTCAATTACAGCCATTGCTTCAAGATATTTTTGGGCCAATGTACCTTGCTTAGCTGATTCTCTCTGACAGAGGAAATATGAGATATGAATGAACTGATAGTCTCAACAATTGGTATTCTACTTTTTCAGGATGTTCTGGATCAAACCTTCCAGAATATTCTTTTTCTACTAACCATATCTATCTAATAGATGGTTAAGCACACCCTTAATACAAAAAAAACATAGGGATTGTCTGTGGCCAGATAGCATAGAAGCTTCCAAATTATTCATGCTACAGGTGAATAAGAATTTGATTGGAATTGTAAAGAAGCAGCAGGGGAAACAGTAAAAACAAAAAGAAACAGAGAAATAAAAAAAGATTTAAAAAATAAGGAGAAGGGTCAACATGTTTCTTTATAAGTCAAGTTAAAGATCAAGGAAGCTAACTTGTATATCTGTCTTACTAATAATTTACTTCGCTAAGAATGTCACATTGCAAAATGCAATGAAGTCTTTAAATTCCTTAGGGAACTTCATAAATATCAGTTGAAGATGTAAATCTTACCAGGCAAAGAAAATATGGAAAAAAGATAACCTCTTTAATGTATTCTGACTCTATATAAGAGGAAGGTGAGAGAGAAAATTTAGAGGACAAAAACTATAAGTATATTTTTAATTGAATATTAACATTTTCCCAGAACAGTGTACTTTTAAAGTCTCATTCATCCATGTCTCCCAAGCAGAGTCAAGTACAAGGTAAAGTCTACATTACAGACGGAAACAGAGAGAGAAGAGGGCGGACAGCCTGCCACAATCACAGCATGATCCAGTGGGCTAAAGCAAACCTGCATCTAAGCCTGTCATCCTCACTCACACATCCCATCATACCACTCTACCTTTTTCTAAAAGAGAAAAGAACTTGTGTTAGTCTCTTCACTATTTATTTATTTATTTATTCTTTTTCTTTTTTAGAGATCTTGCTCTGTCACCCAGGTTACAGTGCAGTGGCATTATCATAGCTCACTGTAGCCTTGACCTCCTAGACTCAAGCAATCCTCCCACCTCAGCCTCCCAAGTGGCTGGGACTACAGGTGCATACCACCATGCACAGCCAATTTTTCATTTTTTTGGTAGAGATTGGGTCTTGCTATGTTATCCAGGCTGGTCTTGAACTCCTGGCCTCAAGTGATCCTCCTGCTTCAGCCTCCCAAGTTCTGAGATTATAGGCACTGGCCACCACACTTGGCCAACTTCTTCAGTTTTGTGCTAGATATTAGACTCTTCTTTTCTCTGTCACATATTTTTCTCTTTCTGTTTTGTTGCTTCTTTTGGGTAACTTGTTTGGAAAGTATACACTATCATTTTTCACCCTGAACCAAACGTATGTGATGTGGCTGTGCCTGCATGGCACACACTACTAACTTATTTGTTCTTCTAGAAGAAAGGGTTTCAGAGCAGAGGCTTCTAGAACTGGAATTCCACACATGGTTTACAGTCCTATGAAACAACTAAAACTATCGGTGGAATCCAAGATAAACCAGGATTGTCTGCTACTACCTGTGTGCATTTGAGCCTTCTGACTCTCTCCTCATTCTGTCAATGGATATAAATTGAGTTACAATACGCTAGGAAAACATCCCTTTCTTTTGATACTGGCAAGTACAGATTGTTTTGTGGCCCATTTCAAGTCCTTCAATAGGAGAGTTTCCAAACGTGGTCTGAAATGACATTTTGGACATTCCCGTGGTCTGAAATGCTGGTTGTGGGGCTGCTAGCATCCTCTACGTGTGGCAGATGGCAATCCCCCATGCATCACCCATATACTGATGCAGGTGCCTCAAGGCTAATTACAGTTACTGCCACAGGCCTTCTTCTCAGGCTCCAAACCTTCCTCTGGCTTTTATGCTCTTTTACTCACTATATAACAGAGACAAACATGGACCACGCAGCTCTTGGAATCAATTGTATTGGACCCTCCTTGCTTGTGCCTATGTGCTGTAGCTTCCAGTTAGTCTCCGTCTGACATCAATTCTGCCTTTAGATTTTTTTAGCTTGGCCTTCCTGGGGTTTGACTCTACTAATGGGCTTTGGGTTGCATCTCTATGGCTTGGGAGTGCATCAGGGAAGATCCCACTCCAGATTCAGCTCCTTGGATTCAATTCTGGACTCCTAGTTGGACTGGGTGCTCCTATCAGCTTTGGACATATTTTCTGGAGCCACCAATTTCAATTGCCCTTCCCTGATGTTGTTATAAAATGGGTAAATCAATCACTGCTCTTAATACCTGTGCCTGGGATACAAGGTATTGTGGAAGGAAAACACAGACATCTAAGGGCCTCCTTCATCCAAAATGACAGAGTTAAAGGCAGAAAGTCTAATCTTGTGTTGAAAATACTGCTGGGGCTGGGGCAGTGGCTCACACCTGTAACAGCACTGTGGGAGGCTGAGGTAGGTGGATCACCTGAGGTCAGGAGTTTGAGACCAGCCTGACCAACATAGTGAAATCTCGTCTCTACTAAAAATACAAAATTAGCCAGGCATGGTGGCACATGCCTGTAATCCCAGCTACTTGGGAGGCTGAGGCACGAGAATTGCTTGAACCCGGGAGGTGGAGGTTGTAGTGAGCCAAGATTGCACCATTGCACTCCAGCCTGGGCAATAAGAGCGAAACTCTGTCTCCAAAAAAAAAAAAAAAAAAAAAAAAAAAGGAAGAAAGAAAGAGAGAAAGAGAAAAAGAAAGAAAGAAAAAGAAAATACTATTGATTTTCAGCAATATTTTCTGGCCCCCACTCACCCTTCCAAAAGAGTTCATAGGTGATCCAGCAAAATCCCCTATCTTTCTCATATACTTCAACTCTTTACAGACAGCCAGGACCCATAGCTTTAAGATGAGCCTGAGATTATTTCTAATGTATTGCTTGTTAGGGCAGGAGACTTATGGGCAACCCTATTCACACTGACAAGCACTTGTAGTTAGGGTCCACTGTAGCTCTCGGCATTTTTGGTAGATGCTTAGGAGAGTTTGTTGAATATAGTCATCCCATATCTCCATCAGTCAGCTGAAATGTTATGGAATTCAAGCTGCTTGCCCTACAAGAACAATGTTGGAACGATTCGGATTAAAAGAGGGCTACAGAGTTGCTGTGTAATAAGTTTTCAGAGCTGATTATACTGGGCCGCACCTAAAGGCAGAGTGCCCTTCCTCCAAGTAAGGCAGGGTCAAAGTTAATGCTGCTTAATGGGATCATTGGGTTCACCAGCGAAATCAAGCACACTGTCAAACTGGGTAGTTGTGCTTGTATATGGCCTGGCAGGTATTTTTTTTTTTTTTTTTTGGTAAGTGGATGCCCACTTTGAGTATAATCCCCACAAAGTCCTATCTCCCGGATAACTAAGTAGTTTGAAATAATGGATTGTCCAGACCTCTGTTATGGTGCTAAGTTGCCAGGTAACCACATGAAGGGGGCCTGATTGCTCAGGTCAAGCAAGTAACCTGCCCAATCTGATGATGACTTACCACCACTCTTCTTAAGATATCACTCATATCACAACTGCTAGAAAATCCCCCACTGTAATCATTTACAGGAGAGAACACTAGGAGTAACTGGAATTCTCCATGCTCAGGTCCCTAGCTTACTAGTTGTCTGGAGCTACTTCTCACTAGAAACCCAGGACTCAATTATCTCTTGGAGCTTTGCTGTTGTCCAGCTGAGCTCCCAGGGACATGGTAAGTTATACCTGTAGACCATGAGGATTCTGCTTCCCTAACTCTTCCTTTGTTTTTTCTTTCCTTCCCCAGTGTCAATCAAATGTACTGCCCATATAAGCCAGGGGGGCTGCTTGGTTCCCTATTTTAAGATGGTCTAGAGGAAAAGGATAAAAGCGCCTCACTTGTCCGGGTGCGGTGGCTCACACCTGTAATCCCAGCACTTTGGGAGACCGAGGCGGGTGGATCACAAGGTCAGGAGTTCAAGACCAGCCTAGCCAATACAGTGAAACCCCGTCTCTACTAAAAATACAAAAATTAGCTGGGCGTGGTGATGCGCGCCTGTAATCCCAGCTACTCAGGAGCCTGAGGCAGAAGAATCACTTGAACCCAGCAGGCAAAGGTTTCAGTGAGCAAGATCGCACCACTGCACTCCAGCCTGGGCAACAGAGCAAGACTCCATCTAGAAAAAAAAAAAAGCCCCTCACTCAAGCTCTAGCTCATTTAACTCTCAGCCAATCAGTAACAAAAGACCCAAGAAGATTAATTAACAAACTCCTATTTTAGAGGGCTAGGGACTTCCCTGGAGCCCCGCATGCACAGTTAGACTTCAATGCCAACCCATAGTTACCCCCTCCTCACTTTAATCTAAAAATCACACCCAGGGATGGAGATTTAAAATGCTAACGCTACATATGATGTATGAAGAAGCACAGCGAACCACTGTGCGAGTGTCAGAAAAACCCTCCTATACATGCCCTGATATAACCCTTCCCCATAGAAAAACCCTACAAAACTAAACCACACACTACCCTTGGGGAACAGCCCAATCCTTCTCCTTTCTTGTCACTGGCTCTCTTGTACAGAAGCTAAATAAACTTGCTCTTTGCTACTATACCTAGTAGTCTTTATACTGGGAGATTGCAAGAAAAGAACCCATGGTGCCGGTAACACTGAGAGTTGTATTTTTAGACCAGGAAGACAGAGTACAGCTGCCCAATAGGTCTGGTGGCTTGGACTTGTATCCCTACTAAATGGTTATTTTTGTTCTTAGGACCAGAGGCGAGTGTCTGTTAAAATGGATAAAGGAAAAACAAAACAACAAAAAATAATAATAATAAAGGAAAACCTTACAGTGAAAGTTTGGAAACCTTAACCTTTCCACAGGGAGCCCCAGCCCCAGCAGCTTTGTGAATGGAAAGAACACGGAGCTTTGGCCCTGCCTGCCCCACAGGTCCTGCAGTGCAGTCTGAATCAAGACACACCTTCCCCAGCTCCACCCCATGGGCCAAATCTCTAATATCCTAAGCTAGTTCAAAGAAACTCTATTCTCTGAGAACCAACATCCCCAAATATCAATCAACCTCGTCCCCTGCTAGAATAGCACAATTAGGCCTCTTCTGTTTGAGCGCCTGGTGATTGAAGCCACTTTTGCAAAATTATGATGGTAAGATAAATCTGACAGGGCTGACTCCATCTTGCTTGAGTCTCACAGACTCGCTGACTTGGCTCATTCCAGGGCGGGGGCAAAGTTTAAATGATAATAGCTCTTCCCCAAAACTAAACTACCCTTGTAAAACTAATGAAAGACCACCAAGTTAGGAGTATGAGAGGGACCTGAATTCAGCCATTATTCCAGAGGTCACAAGATTTGCGACTTCCCCAATTACGCCTGTAAATAACATCATTATTGTAGAACATAAGGTTGGTATTTTGAGATGTCTTTTCAAGTTTCTGACAGCAGGATGGTGCCACTGTGACTCATACCTCAAGTAGTCCTGTGGCCCCCACCCAGAAATGGACTCAGTGCATGAGGACCATTTTCCATACCCCATGATCGCATCCCCAACCAGTAAGCAACAGCCACACCCTGGCCTCCTGCCTACCAAACTATCTTGGAAAAAACCTACCCTTTGAGCCTTCAAGAAGATTGATCTGAGTAGTAACTCCATCTCCTACATGGTGTGGCCAGCTTCGTGTCAACTAAACTCTTTCTTTACTGCAATGCTGTTTTCCCAGATAATTGATTGTGTCTGTGCAATGGGCAGGAAGGACCCACTGGGAAGTCACATGATGCCTTTCTACTTGTGCAGTACTCCAGCCACCATTCCACAGGAAGAACGTGACTCTTCTTGGCTTCCAGGAACTTGCAAGTACTTGTACATCTGGATGTGGCATTTCAGTCCTCTCTCCAGATTTTTTGGTTAATCAGAACCTAGACAGTTTGGTTTTTAGTGATCTATAGTAGCAGCAGCAAATTTTCAAAAGCTTAGAGATGACCTTACTGGTCCATGTTCTCTTTACCTGGGCTATCTATATGGCACTGCCAGTATCACACAGAATGGCAGTACCTGGGGGCAATGGACCTCGCACTATCAAAGACGTGTGATGCTCCTCAGTTTTTTCCCAGGCTGCACGCTCCTAGTTTCCTGACTGCTTCCTGCCTGGCTTCAGGGCCTAGCCTGGACGGCATACCAGAGTTCTAACTTTAGGAAAGCCAAGTCTGAGGCAGGAGGGCTTGTAGCTGGGACTGGTGGGGGTTAGCAGATAAAAAGCTGCTATCCGTTGTCTTTGTCTTCCTTTTTAAAAAATCTCGGCCGGGTGTGGTGGCTCACACCTGTAATCCCAGCACTTTGGGAGGCCAAAGCAGGAGGATCACAAGGTCAGGAGTTCAAGACCAGCCTGACCAACATAATGAAACCCCGTTGCTACTAAAAATACAAAAAATTAGCCAGGCATGGTGGTGGGCACCTGTTATCCCAGCTACGCAGGAGGCTGAGGCAGGAGAATTGCTTGAACTTGGGAGGCAGAGGTTGCAGTGAGCTGAGATCGCACCATTGCACTCCAGCCCGGGTGACAGTGCGAGACTCTATCTCAAAAAAGAAAAAGAAAAAAAAAAAATCTCATGACATTGTATTCCATTCCCAGTGCTCCCTCTTACATATTTGCCTCACAGTCTTAGTGACCAACATAGTGATATATTATTTTTAAAACTTGTTCAAAGTTCTCTGATGTCTCCCAAGGCACCACTTTGGGAGAATGTGCTGAAGGAAATTAAAATATATTGCCCCCAAAATATATTTATTTGACGTATTTTGAAATAGCCACTGCCTGGCCAGGAAACAAAAGTGGCCTTGCAAAGCTGTCTTTTGTGGGAAAAATTTGCATCTGTAGAGAATTTCCATTAAAGCAGTCACCACCCCTTCCCCTTTCTATGCCTTTCCAGGACCCAGGAGAGAGTGAGAGTCTGATGCCTTTTGAAATCTAAAAATAAACATTATTATCTCTTCTCTCTGAGGGAGGCTTCATCTACATAACAAGGCCACCTTTGCCAGCCAAGCTTCTTCCTTTTCTCTCTCTCTCAACCAGTCTTGTCACTAACCTGATTCACCAAGGTAACCTGTTTCTAGCCATACTCAGTCTGTATTCTTTACTGTGGCCCCAGGATGGTATATGAGCTTCCATAACTCACTGGGAAACTGGATCTTCATTCTGAAGGGTCTCGTGTATACATGTTAAACAAATTTATATGCCTTTTCTCCTATTAATCAATTTGCCTCACACCAGTGATTTTTCAGCAAACCTTTAGGGGGCCAAGAGCCTATGGCTCACACACCCCTCATAATGAAATAGTTCTTAACTTTAGCATGGAGAAATTTGACAAAATCTGTTGATCCTCCAATCCAAGAAAATGTACAATGTCAACATACACTCAAAATGTTACCACCACCTCAGGGAATTAGTGGGATAAAGCCCATCCATAAACTCCTAAAGTCACAGTGCTCTGTAGAGAGTGAGATACTGATCAATGGCTGACTGAAATCTACCATGGTCCTACAACCAAACTTCTGTGGAGACAGTTTAAACCTGCTTTCTTGCTGAGTTTCCACAGCTACTGTCTCTAAGTTTCCAGTTTCCCGACAATTATTGTTCTTAGGAGTATGTGCTTATTATCACAGCTCTCAACAAAGTCTACTAAATGAATGTTTAAAAATCAGTCAAATACTGACCAAGAGATTGTTAAACTAAGGAAAGAGATGAAATACTGATGTTAAAATGGGGTTTAGGCCGGGTGCAATGGCTCACGTCTGTAATCCCAGCACTTTGGGAGGCTGAGGTGGGTGGATCACCTGATGAATTCAGGAGTTCGAGACCAGCCTGGCCAACATGGTGAAACCCCATCCCTACTAAAAATACAAAAATTAGCTGGGCATGGTGGCAGGCACCTGTAATCCCAGCTACTCCGCAGACTGAGACAGGAGAATCTCTTGAACCCGGGAGGCAGAGCAAAACTCTGTCTCAAAAAAAAGAGGTTTAAAGATGAGAATGAGAAGCTTTTGTAAAGTTAAGGTGAAAATATGAGTTTTCCAGGAATTATGTTGGAAGAAAAATATCTCTAAAATACATAACTTAGGAACCCCTGGTCCCCTTGGAGTAGCTAAAAGTGATGTTAGCACCATATCATGTTTGTGCAATGTTAAATAGTGTTGAATTCCCTAGTTGGGTTTCAGATACATACCCAGGAAGACAACACATCTGTTTCAAATAGAGGTTTGGAATGAACATTTTCATCTTCTCCAATGAATCGAATTAGTTTTTCCTCCTCTGTAGATGTTGAAGGTTGCTAGAACACAGAAACCCGCGGACCTGTTAGCAAGCTGGTGGGTAACACAGTGGCACACCAGCAAGTTTCCTGGCACCATGTTGGAAGCTTACATTTTTCATTTGCTTTAATCATACAACAAGCATTTTTGAAGACTTTCACATAGCAAACGCTGTGAAAAACTGGTGGGATGGGGAGTGTGGACAACGGGATATAACCATGGGAAAAACAAAGAGGATTTCTTCCAGCTTCCAGGAACTGACAGTACTGTAGGAGAGATATATAATAAAATGAATAATTATGGTATAACATGATTACTGTTAGCATAAAAGTGTGTTCCAAAGGCTGTGCGCACCCAGAAAAGGGTCATGCATTCTTCCTAGGTACTTCAGGAATTACTAACAGAGAAAATGATATTTAAAGGCTGAACGGGTGCTGTAAAATAGAGAGGAAAGGGGCTGAACTAAGTCTACAGGTAGCAGTAGTAGTAGTAGTAGTAGTAGTAGTAGTAGTAGTAGTAGCAGCAGCAATGGTTTTGTCAACAGAAAAGGGGTCTTATCCCAGACCCCAAGAGCAGGTTCTTTGATCTCACACAGGATAAAATTCAGGGTGACTCACAGAGTATAGTAAAGCAAAAGCAGTTTATTAGAAATTACTCTATTACAGAGGAGGGTATCCTCAGAAAGCAAGAGGAGAAATGCCCTTACATAAATATAATGCTTGCTTATATAGGAGATTAAGGCTAGGAATAGTGTACTTTATTATAAAGCCTGGTGATCAGCTTGTGACAGGCTATTAGTATTGTTATTCTCTAATGTAACTGTTGATTTCAGCAATAATTTATGAGTGTACTATCAGAGACGTATGAACCAGAAAAACTCCATCTTAAAGAGCAGCTGGGTACCATGAGGCTAAAACCTACTGGGCTGCCTCCCCAGATGCTTCTAAGTCATAGGATGAGATAAAAGGTCAGCACAAAATACAGGTCATAAAGACCTTGCTGATAAAACAGGTTGCAGTAAAGAAGCGGGCCAAAACCCACCAAAACCACAATGGCCACGAGAGTGACCTCTGGTCGTCCTCACTGCTATACTCCTATCAGCGCCATGACAGTTTACAAATGCCATGACAATGTCAGGAAGTTACCCTATATGGTCTAAAAAGGGGAGGCATGAATAATCCACCCCTTGTTCAGGATATCATTAAGAAAATGGGCAACCAGCAGCCCTTAAGTCTACTCTGTCTGTGGAGTAGCTGTTCTTTTATTCCTTTACTTTCTTAATAAACTTGCTTTCACTTTGGACTGCAAACTTGCCCTGAATTCTTTCTTGTGCAAGATCCAAGAACCCTCTCCTGGGTCTGAATCGTGACCCCTTTCCTGTAACAGTACCACTATCTTTAAAGTGAAACGCATTTTTAAACTGAGAATGCCTTTTTCCATTGACTCGATTCCTCAACCATAAACATCTTGTGATTAAGAGTGTCCAATTTCCTGGGAAATTAACCCAGTAGGTTTTGCTTTATCTGGACTTTATTCAAGATGGAGTCATTCTAGTTAAGACACCTCTGACAATTTCCACTTATTCTGTGCCTTCTATATACCAAACACTTTACCAGAAAGAAAACAGAAAATGACGATTGAAATAGGCTTAGGTGTTACATAATATTTTTGTTCTGTTGTCCTGCCTGTGCAGTGAGTAGAAGACCTAGTTCAGAGCCTGGAGTCATGCCAACACTTAAACTATATACAGAGAAGAAACACATCAGAGAAGTAAATTAAGACATTGTAGAGAGTATTAGGCAATCATGAGTTTTAGAAGCCAAAGACAGTAGTAGTCAATCTAAGAATTAGCAAGGACTCTTGTGCCAGACTTAACTGGGTTTGAATATTGGTTCTGCCACTTACAGCTATATGATTTTGGGTAAGTCAGTCAACCTCTCTGAGCTTCAGTTTTCTTATCTGTAAAATGGGGGCAATAATATATACCTTGAAGTTGTGTTGCATAGATAAGAGATAATATGTGCAAAGTATATCACTCATGATAGGCACTCAATTTTTGGTAATCCTTGTATTATTATTACAAACGTCCCAGGAAGGGCTTTTATTACTACAAATGCCCCTGCAGGGGTTAAGACAGGGTAAAGGAAGGAGAGGTCTGGTGATGGGCCTGGGAGGAGGGCAAAAGGCAGCTCAGAATGGGAGCTGAAGAAGTGGAAATATGGAGTTTCAAAGTGTTATCTGAAAAATGTGGCAATGAAGGGCTAAAAAAATAGCACCAGAATGAGAGGTAGGTTGTGTAGTTAATGGTAATGTAGGTATAAATGAGGCTAATGGAAAATGGCTGGATTTAGAAGGGAAAAGGAACATCCCTTCCTCTGAAAATAAAGTGACAAAGATAAATATTTCTGCAGGTTTGGCTAAATCTATATGAGAAAAAGAAGGAAACTGAAGAGTTCACTCCAGACCACCTACTTCTATTCTCCACTGTGTGTGTGTCTCTCTCTATATATATAATTTCCCCCACTATATATATATAATATATATATAAAGGGTCCAGGCATGGTGGCTCATATCTGTAATACCAGCACTTTAGGAGGCCGAGGTAAGACGATCACTTGAGACCAGGAGTTCAAGACCAGCCTGGG